>NW_018485984.1:130460-405995 GCF_002113885.1 Mizuhopecten yessoensis | reverse complement strand
ACCATATTAAGTGTCTATATATTACAGAGGAATGTTACCAGAGAGTTACATTGTACTATATTATGTGTCTATATATTACAGAGGAATATTACCAGAGAGATACATTGTACTATATTAAGTGTCTATACATTACAAAGGAATGTTACCAGAGATATACATTGTACTATATTAGGTGTCTATACATTACAGAGGAATGTTACCAGAGAGATACATTTACTATATTAAGTGTCTATATATTACAGAAGAATGTTACTAGAGAGATACTTTGTATTATATTAGGTGTCTATTTATAACAGAGTAATGTTACCAGAGAGATACATTGTACCATATTAAGTGTCTATATATTACAGAGGAATGTTACCAAAGATATACATTGTACTATATTAGGTGTCTATATATTACAGAGGAATGTTACGAGAGATGCATTGTACTATATTAAGTGTCTATACATTACAGAGGAATGTTACCAGAGATATACATTGTACTATATTAGGTGTCTATACATTACAGAATAATGTTACCAGAGAGATACATTGTAGTATATAAGGTGTCTATATATTACAGAGTAATGTTACAAGAGAGTTACATTGTAGTATATTAGGTGTCTATATATTACAGAGAAATATTACCAGAGAGATACATTGTACTATATTAAGTGTCTATATATTACAGAGTAATGTTACCACAGAGTTACATTGTACCATATTAGGTGTCTATATATTACAGACGAATGTTACCAGAGAGATACATTACACCATATTTGGTGTCTATATATTACAGAAGAATGTTACCAGAGAGATACATTGTACCATATTAGGTGTCTATATATTACAGAGGAATGTTACCAGAGAGATACATTGTACTATATTAAGTGTCTATATATTACAGAGTAATGTTACCACAGAGTTACATTGTACTATATTAGGTGTCTATATATTACAGAAGAATGTTACTAGAGAGATACTTTGTATTATATTAGGTGTCTATATATCACAGAGTAATTTTACAAGAGAGATACATTGTGCTATATTAAGTGTCTATATATTACAGAGTAATGTTACCAGAGAGATACATTGTAGTATATAAGGTGTCTATATATTACAGAGAAGTTTACCAGAGAGATACATTGTACCATATCAGATGTCTATACATTACAGAGTAATGTTACGAGAAATGCATTGTGTTATATTAGGTGTCTTTATATTACAGAATAATGTTACCAGAGAGATGCATTGTACTATATTAGGTGTCTTGATATTACAGAGAAATGTTATCAAAGAGATGCATTGTACTATATTAAGTGTGTATACATTACAGAGGAATGTTACCAGAGATATACATTGTACTATATTAGGTGTCTATATATTACAGAGGAATGTTACCAGAGAGATCCATTGTAGTATATAAGGTGTCTATATATTACAGAGTAATGTTACAAGAGAGATACATTGTACCATATTAGGTGTCTATATATTACAGAGAAATGTTACCAGAGATATACATTGTAGTATATTAGGTGTCTATATATTACAGAGTAATGTTACCAGAGAGATACATTGTAGTATATAAAGTGTCTATATATTACAGAGGAATGTTACCAGAGAGATACATTGTAGTATATTAGGTGTCTATATATTACAGAGTAATGTTACCAGAGAGATACATTGTAGTATATGAAGTGTCTATATATTACAGAGGAATGTTACCAGAGAGATCCATTGTAGTATATAAGGTGTCTATATATTACAGAGTAATGTTACAAGAGAGATACATTGTGCCATATTAGGTGTCTATATATTACAGAGGAATGTTACCAGAGAGATACATTGTAGTATATAAAGTGTCTATATATTACAGAGGAATGTTACCAGAGAGATACATTGTAGTATATTAGGTGTCTATATATTACAGAGTAATGTTACCAGAGAGATACATTGTACCATGTTAGGTGTCTATATATTACAGAAGAAAGTTACCAGAGAGATACATTGTACTATATTAGGTGTCTATATATTACAGAGTAATGTTACCAGAGAGATACATTGTACCATGTTAGGTGTCTATATATTACAGAAGAAAGTTACCAGAGAGATACATTGTACTATATTAGGTGTCTATATATTACAGAGGAATGTTACCAGAGAGATACATTGTAGTATATTAGGTGTCTATATATTACAGAGGAATGTTACCAGAGAGATACATTGTAGTATATTAGGTGTCTATATATTACAGAGTAATGTTACAAGAGAGATACATTGTACCATATTAGGTGTCTATATATTACAGAGAAATGATACCAGAGAGATACATTGTACTATATTAGGTGTCTAAAAATTACAGAGGAATGTTACTAGAGATATACATTGTACTATATTAGGTGTCTATATATTACAAAGTAATGTTACCAGAGATATACATTGTACCATATTAGGTGTCTAAAAATTACAGAGGAATGTTACCAGAGAGATACATTGTACCATATTAGGTGTCTATATATCACTGAGGAATGTTACTAGAGATATACATTGTAGTATATTAGGTGTCTATATATTACAAAGTAATGTTACCAGAGAGATACATTGTACCATATTAGGTGTCTAAAAATTACAGAGGAATGTTACCAGAGAGATACATTGTACCATGTTAGGTGTCTATATATTACAGAAGAAAGTTACCAGAGAGATACATTGTACTATATTAGGTGTCTATATATATATATTGTACCATATTAGGTGTCTATATATATTACAGAGTAATGTTACCAGAGATATACATTGTACCATGTTAGGTGTCTATATATTACAGAGGAATGTTACAAGAGAGATACATTGTACCATATTAGGTGTCGATATATTACAGAGAAAAGTTACCAGAGAGATACATTGTACCATATTAGGTGTCGATATAATACAGAGAAAAGTTACCAAAGAGATACATTGTATTATATTAGGTGTCGATATATTACAGAGAAATGTTACCAGAGAGATACATTGTACTATATTAGGTGTCAATATATTTTGCCGTGGTATAATAGAATCCCTGATGTGAGGTGTGGATAAGGTAATTCAAAACCAAATGATAAAATATACGGAGCAGGAGACCAGAGGCTTTGCCGAGGGTCTTTTGCTCAATATTTTTATCCCGAGGGTTACAATTATCTTATCCTTATCTCACATCAGGGATAGATTCTATTTCTTGCTCGTTACCTAAAACCTGTAAAAACAGCTGCTCTTCTAGTAACGTTGTAAACTGTCCGCGCATTTCTCATTTGCATATGCAGCACGGATGACAATTATTAATGACGTCAATGGCCCTGACTGACTCCAAACCGTCATAAAATGACGTCACGAACGATAGCGTGACCCCGAACGATTCTCTATAAGCGATCTAGACACGTGGGTCGGATAGAACTTTCCAGCACCGCCGGAAATTTGGATATATTGGTCTAGTATGCAAGAAAGGCTTATCCTTCCGAACGCATGGTTCAACTCCTGTGATAACATATTTGCATTGTTTTATTTTTAATATGAACTCCGACCGTACCAATTTTGCTTTCTCTCCAATATACAAAAGATATTGAAAACACTTCCTAATCCCATTTCGCCCTTTCCAATCTATTGTTGTAAAATCACAATGTATCAGTGGCCAAACCTCATCGTATCGTTACAACGTATAAAGACACGATAAGCTTGACGATTCACATAGGAAAACAGTATGAAAATTCATGCATAACACTTTATAGTTCGGTTAATGAAGAAGTACGATACGACGGCAGATTAACGATGCAACTTATGTATCCGTTATCTTTAGGCTGAGGAACGGCTTATCTGCTAGCCGTAATCCGAGTTTTTAAAAGAAGAAAATATCTCACTTTTTGATAAACAGAATATATTTGAATCAAATTGCGGAAGTATCATGTATCTATTGCGCGGTATTTAACTGCTAGTATGCTGTTTTTGACAGACACCAAACATGTTAACAAGATATGAATCAGTTTGAAATGCTTAGTACTGCATTGAATAACCACATGTATCTATGTATTACAGATAATCCAAGAATACTATTTCACAACGTACTTTTGCGAAATGCAGACACGAGCACTGAGTATGTCTCAAACGACGACTTTTACAGCAAATTAAAAAAAAACAAAAAAACATATAGATTTGAGCAAAAAAATTAAGTCTGTGCTTCCGGTAGATTATCACATTAATTCGCGGCAGTTATGTTCCTTATTCAAAATCGTTATCATGATATAGCGAAGGTGTGTCGATTTAAAACAAGACATTAACATACATTGGAAAGTTTGTTCTAGTTTTAAATGCGGAAAGCTTAATTCAATCATTCCTTTATCTAGATGGTCCGTAAGATATAAGAATGCTGTACAGTTTATGTTTACATCTTCACCTGATTGCCGTGTATTTGTTAGATTATTAAGAATTTTAATCTTACATATACACACCCAAGATTTGGATACTGCAAAAGAGGAAAAAATCGTGGTGTTGAAATTTTAACGTTTTCCGTATTAAGCAAATTAGCGCAAAACATATCTACATGCGGAAAATTATTCAAAGATTGAATAGGTTACAGATAAATATTCTATTAAGATTTCAGATATATTGCCGACGCGAACCTTTTCAAAACCGAGTTCAGTTTAAAGACTCACATCGCGAACATTGATGACATACTACGCTGATTAGGCCTATTTTGTTGCACATTTGGCAATTAGAAGACTTCCACTTTTACAGTATCTATATATTGAAGAAATACAATTTAACGTAACATTGTTATTATATGACATTAAATGCTTATAACTTATATCATAACGTCACATTGGAAACAATAGTTATAGAGCGACGGTAGATTTAGGCTTCATGAATGACCTGGAATGTGGTGTTTTACGCAAAAAAAATAAAATGAAAAAAGGGTATAAGTATCTTGCTTATTGTGGGAGCGAGAAGTGGTTCTGGTGAAAGACAACATTACGTGTCATCCATATGTTGACATGTAAATTGAAAATGTGGATGACGTTACTCGAGGACTTATTCGCGTTCGTTTATACATTAACTTGTCATTTCGGTAACTCCTTTTCTGGCTTTTGATGATTTTACAAATAAACATAAAATAAAACGTCGATAAATTTTGTAAATCCCTCCAATTTGAGTACGGCTATGGTAATGTCGCTTTGTAGCTAATGAAAGATACTCGAACTACACGTAAATTTACGCGAAAATGGGTATTACACAAAAATTGTCAATCTACAGTATAGTCCTGTATTTGATAAAGGACATAATTTAGAAGTAACAGTTAAACGTTTACGTATCAGAAAACAAGGTAAAACGTATCTGTTACAGCTATATCAACAAGTAACCTATCGGCTCACCAATCTCCTATCCCGTCTATTGTTTCCCAATTAACACATGGTTAGACTTGCTATCTCCGTGGACTTTCGAGGGTCTCTGATAAGGCCACATACACACTCTCCTCGGCTTCATCGTGTATTCTGATTAAAATTCTTAATGTAAATTGTCTGTATGACGTGAAACATGGACTAAATACCAATATGATGATACTAGTATATGTAATTCCCTTCGGGTATCTTGAAGGATATTGGGTAATACCTGATACCCCCAGGTTTATTTTATATATTAACAAGGCAAGAAGAATTTTATCTTTGAACAATAAGCATAAGGTGTAGGGATTGATCGTTGCTTTCCCGGTTCTAAAGTACATTTTATTGCTATGCACTATATACTACGCTTTTGTAGAGAAAAAAATCCGTAACGTTTTTTATACAAAACATCAATCCGAAATTATAAATTGTCAACTCTAAACAAGCGATCCTTTTCCATATGTATACTCCCATATCACATAAGCAGTCGCCGTTTTGACCATGACACACTGTTAGTATGACATTGTTCCAGACATGACCAAGCCGGTCCTCCTCCTAGCTCCAGACAGTGTGTTACGGTATGCCAAATACCTTATGTTTCACAAAGCGTTGAAAACCTTCACATTGGTAATCTTTATTCGGCATCCCAGTGTCGTTCTGCCGTGAAACACATGCCACCATTATCACAAAACTTTCAATGTCAGTGATAAAACTACACATACCTTTTTTTCTGTACTTTCTTATGCAATATCTTACCTTACTCTTCGGGATAGGTTTCAGGAAGATTTTTTTTCGAGAACGCCGATTTTATTTGTTTTACCCAATAGTGATTTGTATCACTGGAATGCTAATAAAAATACTGATCGATACGATGAGATTGAAACAACATAGCATTGCAAATAGGACATTCGTAGGATGACCGATATGGGCCGGCAAAATTGTATCACGACTTCATATAAATCTACAAGCATACTACAAGTTGAACTATTCTAGATATTAAGAAGTGAAAAGGTATACACGTTAGAATTCACGCTCGACGAAATATATACAATTTACATTAAAACAATTATATACAAACTATTGCTAAAATAGATAAAGTTTGTTTTTTATCAACCCTGGTTCGGTTGGAAGGATAAATGTAAACACAAAGGGATACTACTACTGGTACAAGATAGTGCAATGTCTTTTTTGCTGAAGATGATTTTGTCATTGGTTTAGAGCTGTTCATCTTTGAAAAACAGGGATTCTGCTCTCGATGCACAACTCGTCTGCGAACATTTGTGTATATAACTAGTTTCAAGAAAGTTGAAATATAGATAAATAAACAGAAACAGGTTGGTACCACATCCGAGTAGGGACGAACCACGTAGGGTATTTTTCCGGATCTTTGGCCAGCCTCCAGGTCGGTTACTGACTGAAGAGAGATACGACGTCCTACTGTGCAGTCGACACCTTGGGGAGCGGGCCGCGTTGATACGTAAATGAAGCCACGTAGCTCGCTCGCAGAGCACATAACATTAAACTACATGTGCACGATCATTATTGCCAGATAAAAGGGAAAGAATTCTCGTTTATTCGTTAACGTAGGTTAATGTGATTAGTTGGTTTCTACCTAACCGAGGCCACCTCACAATGGCTGACGATGTCGAATTATTCCGAGTGTCATTGTAGTTATATAGAAAATATATACTGCTTTCAACAAAGCCTTTTTTTAGAATCGCTGTCAAATGGTGGGTCCTGGACAAGATTTGAATACCATTCTCACAACTATCTAGATTTCCAATTAAAGTCTGCATATTCATAACCTAACTGTTTAATATACAATATTATATATGACTCGTCTGCCTGTCGCGGACCGTTTTATTGGTTCAACCAATATACTTGTGGTACATGCATGCAACACAAATTCGAACAGGTGAAATCACTCATTCAATACATGAATATCGCCTATCCGAAAGGTTGATATCACAAATTCACGAACGGAATCCGTAACACCATCTATTCACATTGCTGATATCAACTTCACGAATATGTGGCAACATGCAATCATTGTCAGTAAGTGATATTACCCATATTTAAATCATTGCTATCACAAAACAAAGCAAAAAAAAAAGTAAAAAGACCTCGTAGAATAGGGGATATTATGTCACTCCTTTTTCGAACAGCTGAGATCATTTATTTGTGCAATTCATTCGTTCGAAATGCTCAATAACATCTATTCGAATGAATATTTAAACAATTCAAATAGATTAAAGAATTAATTTAATTTGTTATATCGCCTATTCGAATATGTTATACATCTGTATGCATTTGTAATGACCAGTATCCCAATTAGTGACAACACGAAACAGAATCAGTCTAAAGTCATTTGGAACTCGTGACGTCATCTATTCGAATTGGTTATAAAACTCATCCATTCACAAGATGTGATATCACAAAATGAATAAGTGATATCACAAATTCAAATCAGCGATATCACTTAGTGGTATTAAAAAGTAAAACGGTGCCCCATACTTCACCGTATATAACGAGCAGATATCCGTGCACTTTAGGGTGTATGTTGTACTTTATGCTGTCAGTATCAGATCCCGTTCTAGGTATATACATAAAAAGAGTAAATACTTACGAGTGACTTATTTCACACTTAAATCTTTTAATAAACTTTATTACTTATCTCCACTTAAAACATATTCATATTCATAGAGGAAGAAGGAAAAAGAAGGATTTTTGAACATTTCAAAATTTGACAGTATCTGCCCTTTCTTTGCTGGCAGTCTCGGCACTCAGATTCTAATATGTAATTTGAAAACGATTTTAAGAAATCCCCTGAATCCGACATCAGCCAGATCGGCTGAAAATCTTCATATGATATATGGGTCTATTTGAAAAGACTTTGATGCGAGAGTTAAAACGGGATTTTGTGAGATTTGGATTTCCATATCGGTGTAGAGTCCTAACGACTGTGTATTCCCCGCGGTAGACATGGACAAAGCCCGGTATTAGATCGGCCTGCACTACCTTTCTTCCGCTGGGCTAGATTGATTCTCTTAGCCCCTAACTCAGAGTTTAAATTAATGAACTATTTCCTCAGTGAGCCCTTACCCGCTGCCTACTGTTAGAAACTAAATCTATATCGAAGACTAAGTGATTGAAGCATGCGCAATGGTCTTAAACGCTCAAAGGTCATACGTTGTCCTAAACATCGTTCCGGGTTCAATAACTTCACAATATTCATCTTACTTGATTATGGCACTGTAATAATTTTACAGCTTTTCGGGATAATATTAGGCAGATGATGATATAAGCTCCAGAACAAAATGATATATTGTAATATATAATACATGGAAAAGTCTATAAAAACATCCAGCATTCGTTGTTTCATGATGTGGATAGGTTCAACAAATATGTGCGGCAAAGTGGAGAAATGCAAATTTTATGTAATATTTATATATATACAGATAAATAATGTCTAACCTTTAAGACATATAATTACTGGAAGTACATTTCATTTCAAAATAAAGTAACAAATTGAGAAGTCATTTTAGTGTTTCCGTGATACTTTGTTAGGTAGAATGGAGGATCAGTCTGATACAGAAACATCAAAAGAGCATTCTAGAGGTGGGCTGTCTGTTTGACAAGAACACAAGAATTGCGGATAACGGAGATGCAGAATCAAGCGTGTACACGACGTAGATGTCATGTCATCCATCCCCCGCTCCTTGACGACACAATGCATGCTGGGTATCCATTACTCCGGTAACAGGTACAGAGTGTCACGGGCTACACACACACTCAAATATTTACAATGAAAACAAGAAATCAGTGACAATATTTTGGTAGACTTCAAAGGTGCGCCTCTTACAGCCTCTATCAGTCGGGCCATCATTGAGGTTTTACTTCAACTCTAGTTCTCGCATGCTAAGTGGGTAGTCCCCGTATCAATAAAGCAGCCCTGTGGTACACACGAAAACAGGTGATTGTATCTGACTGTATCCATGAACCTGCGGTCTATTTTCGTTCTAGATGTATTTCTCTACATATAAAATCACGAGTGTCATAACCAACAAAACACGAGATATTATTTTTGTATAGATATTGCTCGAGATTTAAAAACAAAAACAATACAAAAAACATCGAATTATGGGGCTAGGAAATAATGTCACATTTCGATTTAATTTGTGTTTCTGAAAATCAAATTGACAATGTATAATTATTATAATAACGCAATATGTGGTGTGCAGGTATACCTAACAGATGTTGTTTTCTTGAGATAAATAAGAAGTTATTAAGTTGTTTTTCTTATGTAATAAACAACAGACTCATATTATGTAATCAACAGAAACCTAGCATCGATTTCCTGTAAATGAATGTAGATTAGTTTCCTTAGGAAAAAAAGAAGTCTTAGAAGTAAAAACGGCTTTCAAGAAGGAAAATCTAATGCCATATCATTTTCCATCTTTGACCTAGGTAAAGGTGTTCTATGATATACGTTTTCCCGGCTAAAAATACTTATTCTGAAATTTCTGAGATGAAAACACCTCTTACATTTCAGAAAAGATTGGAAAATATGTCAGTCCCCTCTGCCCACACCCACTCCACCCTACAAAGAATGAACTAGATTGCAACACACATTCTGGACCTTAGCGGTAGATCGGGACGCCAACAGGTGTATACTGACGTTGTCTTGTTAGCTGATTTATATTTATCACATCATGTTATCCAGTGAATATACCCATTCTATATTTATTTGCGTATTAACCCATGTAACATGACCTATAAGCCATGTGATTGGTTGTAAGTTTCAATTGTTTCAATTGTGACCTCACGCTAGGAAAAGTGCATGACGTCAAACACGAATAAATGCAACAAATCTTGATTATGTGATAAACAAGATCTTACACTCTTGTTTATTCCATATGAAATGTATAAAACTCGTCACGAATTTTGCATTCTAGCTCGCCTTAGACTCGTTTCATGCATGCAATATTATTTACTGAAACCTATTGATAATATATATAAAAAATCTATAGCCAGTATTAGATTGTCATCACACCAGTTAAAATTCGAAAATGGCCGCTATCACAACATTGATAGGTGACGCAGAATATGTGAATGTTGCCAAAGTTTTGAAATTGAAGATGAGTTCCATTTTATACCGCAATGTCCATTTTATATAGAAATTAGACTAAGGTATATTAAAAGGTATTATTTTAAATCACCTAGCGTTTTCAAACTTGTGCAACTGTAAGTATAAATAATGTTAAGGAACTAAATAATCTTGGAAAATATATTCATTTTGCCTTTAAGAAAAGAAAAACGCACTTTGGCTAAAAGTGAATATTATCGTTGTATACCTCACATATGTATTTCAGGTATATTTCGAATTCTAAGAAAAGCATGTCATCGACGAAAACGAATTATTACTTTTACTTCTGTCTGTCTGTATAATAGAAGTATGATTGCTGATGTTGTACAACACATATTTAATATTAAACTTACTCAATAAGTGGTACATAAGTGGTAGATTGACTCAGCACTAATGTAATCCCATTCAAGGTAACATTGGCGCATCTCTGTCAGTATGTGTCTGTTAAGTTAAGTTTAACTTAAGTTAATTTTTCTTGTACTATTATGTTAATGATGTATTTTATACATACATGTTAATGTTACTCTCTGTGTTCTGTATGCTTGTCATGCGAGATCACTCTCCAAATACGTATGCAATAGGTATGTTTTGTAACCATGTATACCTTATATACTTCTGTGTGTGTGTGTGTGTGTGTGTCTGTCTGTCTGTCTGTATAATACAAGTATTATTGCTAATGGTGTAAAATTTATATTCACTAAACTTAGTAATAATTGGTAGATTGACTCGGCATTTATGTAATCGCAATCAAGATAACATTGCCGCGGAGTTACCTCCCGTCTCTGTCAGTATGTTGTTTGTGTATCTTATACAGACATGTATATGTTACTTTCTGTGTTCTGTATGCATGTCATGAGAGATCACTCTCCAAATATGTATGTAATATTATGTATTATAGTTATGTATGCCTCTGGGTCGTAAGGCCCCCGGAATAAACTTGAATTGAATTGAATTGATGGTCATTTGCAGGTGGCCGCTTTAACAATCGTCGAGGTATCCATTAGGTATCGTCCACGTGTGTGATGACTCAACAGCCGTCAAAATAAAGAGTGATTTGTGCGTTACGTTTCTAAAGCTCGCCTTAATCGTTCGAAAAGGTGCTCCCATTCAACATGCGAGCTTATTGGAATTCTCGCACATTTCATACCATTTAAATTTGTTTTTCATCATATTTTAATTTTCGACATGACTAAGTTTATATGTATTCCCAAAGTTGAGCAGCGGACAAAAACCACTTCGACGGACAAGTGTTAACTGTGGCGTCCAGGGTCGACCGGATGTCACTCAAATATCACCCGACACAGTCTATGGGATCAACGCATGAAATCCGATACATTAATATTTCAAAGATTACTTGGTTTTCTGCAATCTCGTGTAAATGAAGCGCGGTGGGGTATGACCGTATTTTTTGTGTCTGTCAATCAAAACGAAACCACGCCGTGATCCAGCGTATCACTGTATAATGTAAACTCAATACATGTGTACACGGTATGGTGTGTCGATGCTGATACCCGGCCCTGTGGCGACCGGAACCTGACGGGAACAGCGAAACCAATCAATGCCAACATACATCATTGAATCAAGCTGATAGCTACAGAACTATTTTCTCCACATACTTTAGACATTTTTGTCCTTTTAATTTAGAAAAGTCAATTAAAACATTTTACGTTAGTTATTAAATTTACTCACAGCATTAATAACTCTTACAAACTCCACAACACGCAAGAAAGAGAAACAAATACAAGCAGGCATTGTACCTCAAAGACAGCTGATCTTAAAGGCGGATTCCTCTGAAGTTGCTACCTCAAGCAGGAAAAACGTTTTTTGTTGCATTAATAAAAAGTACCACAGATATGTTTATAGATAAACGTGCTGTGGTGAGAACTCGCAATCATCATACAGAGTATATTGACACCTCCACTAAAAAAAAAAAACAAAAAAAAAACCCAATCCAAACCTCCACAAACACCTAAAAACACCACTACTCCCGAAAAAGATTA
Source organism: Mizuhopecten yessoensis (assembly GCF_002113885.1). NCBI lineage: Eukaryota > Metazoa > Mollusca > Bivalvia > Pectinida > Pectinidae > Mizuhopecten > Mizuhopecten yessoensis. The sequence goes on along the minus strand of NW_018485984.1, from coordinate 393,457 downwards.
TACCTTTAAAATATATAAATCTGTAGTAGATATTATTAGCACTTTGAAATGAACTGCCCAAACCAAACGCTGACACGAGAACACAAAACACTGAAACTCTACCCCAAGTGCGAGAGATTTCTTGCGCGCCGATAACGAAATCAAAGCTGACATTTAGAGCTAACTTCCGCCACCAAAAAGCCATAGACCACCACAGAATTACATGTAGCCGTGAGTGTTATTGGCGTACCGTTGTTTTATGGGCGCGGACATTTACTCCTGTTAACAAGCCTATAACACAGCAATTCTGGCGGATTTATGGCTCTTATCTCCATCTTAACTGTATTATAATTGGACCAACACAAGCGAATCACTTCTGAAACCATAAATATAGGTGTATCAAATATTTACGGCGATCGGGTCAAGTGCATCTGGATTCATATTGTACACAGTTTACATAGACCTTCTAGCGTATCCCATCAGCATTCTAATGAAACAAGATTTATTCTTAATGCAAAGACACCTTGATGATTTTGATCAGGGATGAAGATGTTCATGTTCTTTTGTTATACAATTGTGGGTGCAACCTTGTAACATGATTCTCGTGTCATTACAAAATTATGCATTTTTACCTTGTTGACCTCTAACGATTTGATGTGTTACTTATCATTGGTCAGTCCATAAGAGCTTATTTTTGGATCATGTCATGGGTGCGGTGTTGATTGTCGTCTGTCTGTCAAATTTTCGTTTTGAAGTCTACATTCCAGAATAGCTACAGGAATGTTGACTTTATGTGGTAGGAAGTATCCCTTTGCTAAGAAGATGATTTTCTATAAATCGAGAAATGATATAGGTCAATAACTCATAAACACACAGTAGTTTGGACAACGATTATCTTCCACATGTTTGTATAAGTCTCTAATTATGTTTTATAGCATGGATTTATGATAATATTATAGAATATTATCCTGTGATCAAAATTAATTCCGTGAATAAAAAACGTGCAATAAAAGGTTAAACTATCTACAAACGATAAAGGATTGTATGTACAAGACGTCTGATATTTGAGAGGTACGTTGTAATATTTTGAAAGTGTGCGACATCTACGTGTGTTTTAGGAGAAGCATGGTTTATAAAGTGTGTTCTATAAAAATGTTCTATATAAAAAGTGCTCTATAAAAATGTTTTATATAAAAATATGCTTTATATAAAGTGTGTTATATAAGTTGTGTGCTTCCAAGGAACAAAAATAGAATAATATAAAACGAATAGGAAATCCTACATTTATGCCATATGCGTCTCATCCTTGTAATGCATGTAACGCCTTATGTATGAAATACATTCCACAACTACAATTGATGATATGCATATTGTGTTTGCCACATCAATGTCATGTAAGGCGCTTCATCGTATGTCTGACGAGACCTTCATCTTCAATCTTGTAGAGATGCCTTTAACATACACGTGTATCATTTTATTTTAGAGTGTCACTTGATATTCCCTGGACGTGTTTTTTTCCCTTTTGTCGTGGGCATAGAAGTAGCACGTGCCGGTTTGCTGAACATCCGTTTGTCTGTAGATGGGGTGGAACCAGGGTGTTTGTCACGTAACACCCATGTTTAACGAATCACTCGCCACGTTAATTGAATCGACATCGCAATAGGGGAGGTGTCTTGAACTTTAAAGAATAACACTGTTGTGTAATTTGGTCAACCTGGGATTTCCCCACACTTGTAATAAGGCTGATTTACAGTACAGGACATCTACGATAGTTCTCTGTCAAAGGATTTAAAATTTCTTGACAATTGTTGTAAATTTGGGGAATCATTTAACACATGAAGGCGCTTAAGTTTTTACAATTATCTTGGGAGGAACTCTTTAATCAGGGGAGGTGTTCCTGATTTTAAGACTTCTTCTGTGTCGGTGAATTGGGGAGGACGGTGATATTGGATGGTGTTAATGGGAATTTGTCCGATCTGTGAGGGTGTTTGCGTGTGATTAGAGTTTAATGGGGTTTTTATCAGGTTCGGGGCTATAGTTTGCTGAGGCCAATGTGTTGATGACTTGGATACGGCTCTCCAACAGCCCGAGAAAAAATATATTGGCATGTCTTTATTTTCTAATGTAGACCATAATACTCCACATGATCAATTACAATTTAGACCAGTGCCTGTATCTTATCATTGTATTTCGTTATTAAGCGAAATACACTACATTTTATGACATCTGTACACAGACACTCGTCGGGTTCGCTGTACAATAATTATTATTGAATTTTGTCCTATTGTGTGTGAACCAATACCTCAATGTATAAACTATACAATGCCTTACTCTACTTTGCTATGCTATGCTTTGTCATACAATACTATGCTATTGTTTTGATTTGGTTATATTGAGTTTAACGTCCTGCGTGCACTGTACTTGCATGCGTGTGTGTTTTAAGCAGAATGTTCTACAGTGGAATTTGCCGCCTTGTAATAGCGCGGATCTGATGCCGACTTTAGAGTGCCACTTCTATGAAAACTATTATTAGCTTGTAAAACAAACGTACTTTAAACAAAATGATATTGAAGTTTCAAATTATATTGTACATTTACATACGGATTACTTATGATTTGTGTACTTTACCAGAAGTAACAGATAATTTATTCCATGTGTACCCTCTCTGCACAGAATCAATGTCTTACATGAATCAAACAGCAATATAACGTTGAATACGATTACAAGCATTGCTTATGGCATGTATGATTTACGACAGCGTATGTTGAACACTTCACTTCCATACCTATAGTGCATACACTTAAGTTACACCGGATACGTGAGGCCAACACTTCTACTATAGCTCACACACGTAACAAAATAAATGATTGTTTACATTGCATACATTCATAGAAAATATTTGCTTAAACAATCAATAAGGTCACTTAATGAAGTATGTGGCACGTTTTTGAAATCTAAACGTACGCAGGTCTATTTCAGAGAGCGACTAATTAGGTGTCGACAGTTCGTATTGATGAAATATAAAAGATTAAGAAACTGGAGAATTTGTTATTGTGGAACCAAGTATATGTATCAATTATCAAATACATGTACGTACTTTATTATAGTATATCAAGCATATTTTGTATAATCAAATCGTTCCATACGTGTAACGCATAATTAATTGATTTTCGCATTACACTGTAGATTGATGTAGAGGTGCGTTGTTCTTCTACTCTATGCAGGCATTGGGAAGTTTTTTTTCTGTTAAACATCTTAAATTTTTTTCTGTTCTCATACAAAAGAAAATAATACGATACGAACATTCTAAAATCATTCCCAGTAATGTTTCTGAAAAGCATTAATTTAACAAATATCAGGACCTTTACTTTTAGATCGTGAGGTTTTGTTTGAGATAAAACACAGGGCGTTGTGACACTCCACCTTAAATTAGAAATTAAAAAAAAGAGGTATTTGACTTGGTTTCCGGTTTTGTTTCAGTTTTCAAGTTGGTGTCGCTTCTGTCGTGTTCAATTATCAACAGACATTTCTTCCAGCGCATGCAGACTGTGTCTGACGGAGCTTGCCGTCTAGGTGTCGCTGTGCAATCTCCAACCATTTGGATATCTTTTTGCAGGAATGTATTTTTGTTTTGTGTACATTTCAACTCCCTTGACACATAAACCAAAAACATTTTCTCCATTTTTGACATCTGGTTATTTCCTTAAACACCATGCTGTGAATCTATCTAAGAGATGAAAAACATTGTAACGTTAACCCTCCGCTTGGCTACCTCTAACGACAAGCTTTGTCGGCCCTGCAGGGGGGCTCTCTCGCGACTAGCGGCATATCGTTTTCATATTAACACAGCTATAATTTCTAACAATGCTGGGTTTATTCATTTCAGAAGCAGATAAACGCGACCAGATTTTTTTAAATATACGTCTATACTGCTTGAAATCGGATTGAGAAAAAACACTTCCGTCTCACATGACTAAGCTGAGGTTAAAGTCACGCTGGGGTCCGAGATTTGGAGCCCTTTGATGTGGAGGAGGAAAACAATGTCTGAAATAAGTGTTTTTAGCAGTATGATGGTGGAAAATGAGTTTAAGACTACTATTGTTGTTTCCATCATTCGTGATAATAAGATATCGTAATAAGATAGTCGGCATTATAATGAGAATACACATTGGGAAAATAACTCACTGATTCGATATTGGACCCGCAATCAAATGTATTGATTAGAAATTCAGAACTGCCGAATCCTTCTTTTTTTTGCTAAATAATTCACAATATGCCTAGTCCGTCTGGAAAATGAGTCTTTCTTTGTTTTATAGATAGTTCCACGCGATGTAGTCGGTTATTATCACACTGTGACTTGTTGCAAGACTTTTAATCACCGATATCGGATCTGCCTGTCTGAGAGAGAAAAACTTGCAATCTAAATTATTGATAATTGCTCTAATGATTCGAAACAGGTAAATAGAATTTCAGTGTTGATACCGAGCAAACATGAACATATACAAATTAATAATAAGATTTAAATATGCAAATAGCTAATAATATAACCATTTCATGAATTGAAAACTATATCTATAGGGATATATACAAACTGTATGTTTTTTTCATTACAATCTCTGGTGATGAACCTCAGATGAAAGCAAATCACCAGAACTTTATGTATATCGCACTACTGATTTCCAACATTTCGTTATAAACACTACATAAAGTAACATTTTACTCCAAGGAGAAGTTTCGAAACGGTTCATAATTAGCAACTAATTGAAAGATAAACTAGTCATGTGCTAAGCGTTAAAATACAGAAACATCACTGAGTGTTGCAGATTTTAACTATAGACAGCCTAAAAGTGAAAAATCGTGAAAACTTGTTCAGTCAATTAATTCTGTATAAAACAAGAAAACATTTATACAAGACGTTTTCTTTACGAATGATTAATTTTACTTCAATATTTCATATTGAAGAACAAGCTGTTGTTTGAGTTACTTCCCTTATCCCATAACGAAAATTATTATAACTCATGAATATATGAATATTCATAGGTGCCAGGCATGCGACACATGCACCATTGCACAGTATAATAAACACAAGGTCGTTGTGGTTAAGTTCGGTGATAGTTCGAGACAGACTAGGGCCGAGTATGTTTTAATTCAGAAAAAATAGAATAAAATTGGTATCACATCTGAATAATACATTTTGCATTAAATCTTCTATATCTAGTTATATTTGGAATATTTTGAACATTATTTATTTATGAAATATAATTTCAATTGCATGTTATATAATATTGAATTGTCTTAATCGTCAACAAATACATTATCATATTGCTGAATAATAATTTCAATAATTAGCCGTAGTAGTTGCATATTTTTGATGAAAGCAATTGATCGAGTTGTTTCCCTTGTTTCATTAGACATGCGGATTAGTGTTGTCGGTTAAGATCGCTAATCAGAGACTGGTTAAGTTAAGTTTCGATTAAAATATAATTTATTGCATTTTCAATAGTATATTGCGTAGGCATAAGCTATTTAACTTATATAGAGATTTTTTTCCGCAAAATATTTCACTTTTACTTCAATCATAACTTTACTTTAATATGAAACATTCTATCTGTATATCCGAAAGCAAAGGGCAAAAATTTGACTAGAGTTTTTAGTGAACTAACTGTTTATAAATAAAATAAAAAGAATAGTTATAGTAGGAACTCTGAGTTATAAAATATATCCACGTTTATTGTTCATTTAGTCTACTCTAATAGGCCTGCCTTGTCAATTGTATGCTAATTTGCAATTGTAAGGGCTTTTTTCAATTAAGATTTATGAAAGTAGTTTATTCATGGAAATATTTTGGTTCAGAATTTAAACTAAAAATAGTTATTTGAGATGTCTTGCTGCTAATCAAAAAGTTTTTAAATATTATCATTTTTTCAAATACCTGCTCATAATGTAATACAAGTTGTAAAACTAAATGTAGCAAGCACGTACAGTAATGATAAGAAAACATCTGTATATGAAGAGTATAATGACAATGCGCACAATGAAAATTAAATAAATAGAAATATACAATATCAAAAAACAATTAAAAGCAAAATACAAATAACACTAAGAGTAGCAAACAACATAACAGGGAATTGTATTGTCTAAACCTTGAATGTACGTACGAATATCTTGCAATATGTGATCAATACATTTTCTTCCGATATTACCAAGCATCGCTAGACATCAATCGTAACGTCTCGGCCAGTTCTGCCAAGGAACTTGATACATGTACCAAGCCTCGATGGAATTGACTGCAATGTTACGATTGATGCATTTCATTGTCTGGCACACAATCAACACTTAATTAACTGTTTCTTTACATACAGGTAAATATTAAATCAGGAAAACTCTACGGTTATCTACACGGAAAAAAAGCAGCATATATTTGAATTCATAATGATAATTTTCAGTCAATTACCACAAAATAACTCATATTTCTAAACAGACTTTTCACAAAATTAATTTGCATACGTCTCATTAAGTTGATATATCTTGATATTACTTAATCTAGGTTACATCAGCTCAACATGTATTTACGTCTTTTACGCTCCCCAGCCAACGTAAAATATAGAACCCCATTTATTACATCTTACTGTTCAGAGATCCACACATTCACCCTGTCCTGTAGTGTCAGATGTGGATATCAACAATCGTACACGACTTTGTAGTTACAGTTAAGCTAACAATACTTTGAGAATCGCAGTTGTATCAAATATCACTGGCTTAATGATTCGTAACAAATCTTTACAGAAATATGTATGACTGTTTATTGATACCCGTAAAATGCATATTTATTCTCAGGTAATAGAATATCAAAAACATCATATAATATTCAAAATTTACTTTGAAATCAGAGGGATTTTAAAAGATGACATACGATGCATTTCTTTCTGGACTAAACTGTAAGTATATTGGTTAATTTCGTCACCAAGTACAATTACGTCTTGACTTATGTAAACGGAGAACGATACTAATCACACCAACATTTGAGTGGTTGTCCAGGGTTGTATTTGTAGTAGTATCAACGTTACATTGGGTATTGTAATACGTCCGTGTGTGTTAATGCAAGAAGGACTGAGCGAGAAAAGCTTCTATCGTTGTATCTATGTATCCTAATGTCATTTTGAAGTACACCTATCTTGTATCATTATATCTTTGTATCCTAATATTCTTGTATTCGTGTAACCTTATATCTTTGTATCGTAATATCCTTGTATTCGTGTATCCTTATATCTTTGTATCATAATATCCTTGTATCTATGTATCCTTATGCACTTGTATCGTAATAGCCTTGTGTGCTCTCTAACGATTGTTTCCTGGAAACAATAGATATTTGTTATTAATATACTGTATCCCGTTGTCCTTGTGTATTTGATTCCCATCTTTAATTCATACCTGTAGAAGTACTTGTGAATTAAGAGTAAAGTGTGCAAAAATAACGGTTCTTGTAAAAATACTTGTTATTGTCGGTAGAACGTTCTTATCATCTACATGTGTGATTGGGTCCATGTCTTACAGAATATCACATCACTTCATGATTATGTTTGTAATGCTGTATCTTGATGCTCTTTAAATCCCTGCGTGACTATCTCCGTGTGTGACTTAAACCGGGTTTGAAAGCTAATCTGTTTGACTTAACCCTGTGTGTTTGTATCAATGTGTACCTACATCCCTGTGTGTTACTATATCCCTGTGTGACTAATCCGTGTGAGCCTGTATCATTGTATGACTGTATTTATGTGTGACTTTATCCATGTGTGTGACTTTATCCTTGTGTGACTAATCATTTTGTGTCTGTATCATTGTGTGACTGTATTTGTGTGTGACTATATCCCTGTGTGTGACTTTATCCTTGTGTGACTAATCATTTTGTGTGTGTATCATTGTGTGACTACATCAATGTGTGAATATATCCCTGTGTGTATGTGTGTCTGTATCAATGTGAGATTGTAACCCTGTGTGACTATATCCCTGTGTGACTGTAACCCTGTGTGACTATATCACTGTGTGACTAATCTGTTTGTGCCTGTATATTTGTATGACTGTATCAATGTGTGACTGTATCCATGTGTGTGACTTTATCCTTGTGTGACGAATCCCTTTGTGCCTGTTTCATTGTGTGACTACATCAATGTGTGACCATATCCCGGTATGACTATATCCCTGTGTGTGACTATATCCCTGTGTGACTAATCTGTAACCTGATGTGATTGTGACCTTTTGTGACTATAAACCTGGATGGCTGTGTTCCTGTGTTATACTACCTCTAGATCTGTTTAACTGCATATCTGAGTGACTGTATTCCTGTGTTATAGTACCTCTGTTTGACTGTATATCTGAGTGACTGTATTCCTGTGTTATAGTACCTTTGTTTGACTGTATATCTGGGTGACTGTATTCCTGTGTTATAGTATNTTATACTACCTCTAGATCTGTTTAACTGCATATCTGAGTGACTGTATTCCTGTGTTATAGTACCTCTGTTTGACTGTATATCTGAGTGACTGTATTCCTGTGTTATAGTACCTGTATATCTGAGTGACTGTATTCCTGTGTTATAGTACCTACTGTTTGACTGTATATCTGAGTGACTGTATTCCTGTGTTATAGTAACTCTGTTTGACTGTATATCTGACTGACTGTTTTCCTGTGTTATAGTACCTCTGTTTCACTGTAAATCTGAGTGACTGTATCGCTGTGTTATAGTATCTCTGTTTGACTTTATATCTGAGTGACTGTATTCCTGTGTTATAGTACTTTTGTTTGACTGTATATCTGAGTGACTGTATTCCTGTGTTATAGTACCTCTGTTAGACTGTATATCTCAATGACTGGATTCCTGTGTTATAGTATCTCTGTTTGACTGTATATCTGAGTGACTATATTCCTGTGTTATAGTACTTCTGTTTGACTGTATATCTGAATGACTGTATTTCTGTGTTATAGTATCTCTGTTTGACTGTATATCTGCGTGATTGTATTCCTGTGTTATAGTACTTCTGTTTCACTGTATATCTGAGTGACTGTATTTCTGTGTTATAGTATCTCTGTTTGACTTTATATCTGAGTGACTGTATTCCTGTGTTAAAGTACCTCTGTTTGATTGTATATCTGAGTGACTGTATTTCTGTGTTATAGTACCTCAGCTTGACTGTATATCTGAGTGACTGTATTCCTGTGTTAAAGTACCTCTGTNCTGTTTGACTGTATATCTGAGTGATTGTATTCCTTTGTTATAGTACCTCTGTTTGACTGTATATCTGAGTGACTGTATCGCTGTGTTATAGTACCTCTATTTGACTGTATATCTGAGTGACTGTATTCCTGTGTTATACTACCTCTGCTTGACTGTATATCTGAGTGATTGTATTCCTTTGTTATAGTACCTCTGTTTGACTGTATATCTGAGTGCGGTATTTCTGTGTTATAGTACTTCTGTTTGACTGTATATCTGAGTGACAGTATTCCCGTGATATACTACCTCTGTTTGACCGTATATCTGAGTGCGGTATTCCTGTGTTATAGTACCTCTGTTTGACTGTGTATCTGAGTGACTGTATTCCTGTGTTATACTACCTCTGCTTGACTGTATATCTGAGTGATTGTATTCCTCTGTTATAGTACTTCTCTTTGACTGTATATCTGATTGACTGTATTTCTGTGATATAGTATCTCTGTTTGACTGTATACCTAATTGACTGTATTCCTGTATTATAGTAACTCTGTTTGACTGTATATCTGAGTGATTGTATTCCTGTGTTAGACTACCTCTGTTTGACTGTATATCTGAGTGGCTGTATTCCTGTGTTATAGTACTTCTATTTGACTGTATATCTGAGTGATTGTATTCCTGTGTTATAGTACTTTTGTTTGACTGTATATCTGAGTGACAGTATTCCTGTGTTATAGTACTTATGATTGACAGTATATCTGAGTAACTGTATTGCTGTGTTATACTACCTCTGTTGTACTGTATATCTGAGTGACTGTATTCCTGTGTTATAGTACTTATGTTTGACTGTATATCTGAGTGACTGTATCCTTCATCTCATAGCATTTTTAAGGATGTTGAACCTTTGCATATTTGGAACGTCAGTCATTCTATACTTGGGGAATGATACACTTTTATTCTTGTTGCAATTGTATTATATGTATTGTGACATACAGTCTTTTTATTCCGACTTTAATCTTGTAATATATCATTGTTTCTTGATACTAACATCTACATATCTTGTAACCTTGTCTCACTTTATCGTTCTCAAATTATATCCCTGCCTTCCTGGTTTTTTTGTTTTCGTGTCTTTCTGACGACGTGTCCTTGTGTAGTCATGCTTTTTCTTCGTAATACCCCGGTGTCCTGGTATGTGAGGATCCCTTTATTCATATATCCGTACGTCTATCCTTGTTGTACCTATACATGTGAGTCACCTAGGGTGTAGAATATTATTATCATCTATGGGCGTGGTCGTAACATTACGTGATAATAAAAACAACTGATCTACGTCACGTTTTGTCATTTGTTGGACAGGAAAACTTTACAAAACATTCCTTTTCACAACGAAATCAAAGCTACTTTTACGGAATTTCAAGAAAAGTGAAAAAAAAAAGATTCGATCAATATGTAGGTGTATGGAGGATATGAAAATTATTTAAGATTTTATGATTTCTTTAACTGCGTAACCTAGCAAAACTATGCAATAGACATATTTAGAAGCCGTATCCTTGTATCTGTCATTGTATTATTACATGATAAAGGAAAACCTCGTAATATTACCACTACTTGCCAAACGAGCGTTTGGCGTTATAAAGAAATATGTCAATAATTGACGGTAGACGTATGTTTAAGCGGTATGCGCGATGGCAAAGGAGACAATGGACATCATATCGAGGTTTTACTAAAAACAATTAACGCAGCTTTTCTATGATTTTTGTAATATCCGGCTAAAAATGAAAATATATTGTACACATATTAACTTCCAAATTCGCTTGATATATTAGCGTTCCTATATTAGATATGAGATTCTAGATTACTACAAACACATTTGTCCTTGGAAACGGTGGTGTTTTGCTTGTTTTAAGGACAAAATGCATCTAGTTGTCACTGGAAACGTTAGTGTTTTTGCGTGTTGAAAGGGCACAACAACTGTTGAACATATTGGTCACATGCCATGGCGGATTGAGAAATCACGGAGTACTACAGTTGTACGCGTGATATGAAAGTACGATAACACAACAAACCCGTCACAAATGTCTGGAAAGGCCATTGCTCACGTAACGCTACATACATCTTCCAACTAGACCTTGAAATTTGACGATTTTAATTCATTCTCCATATTGTTCAATTCTCAGGGAGGGTACGCAACCCAGAGGCACGTGTAAGAAACTTTGTTTACTGTATAAAGCAGGAAAACAACGACTGGTCATGAAATACGACCTACTAACTACTGCAGGAGTCCACCAAAGATAACACTGACAAAAGAGAGGACAAATTCATAATGATGTTACTCCAAAATTCTATGTGAATCTAGAATATATTGCCGAGTGTGTTGAAATTTTATTCCATTTTCTTGTCGGCTTAATTCCATATTACCAAAATATATCAGCTGCGGGTCCAGAGGAATGAGATCATTCAGTTCACGATACAATGCATTTCTTTGTTCTACATATTTGTTACTAGCAAAAAGGAAATGAAAGGTATTTTCAACGGGATGACCACATTGAAAATGTCGGAAATTAATTAAATTTGCATGTAATAAATTATTGTTTAGGAGACTAGCTCTGTTTGTTAGTCTGGTATATCCCTTTAAAAAACCGTATACACTAATATATACATTTATTTTTATAGAGAAGGACTTGCTCTTTTAATCAAACATATTTATTTTCTAAAGCAAACATGATTGCAGATACAAATGGTGTTTGTAATTGGTTGAAAGTTTAAAATATTTTAACACTGTTTTAAATGTTTAGAGAAATATTTTGAAACCGCTGTGTAAGGTGCGTCTTCAGTCGCTTTAAAATCCACATTTTCTTTTTCTCCTCTGTTGATCAAGCTCAAGCAGCGACGGAGCCACGCGCACGACCTTCTTCTTCGATCTAAGGTCACGCACGTTTGGAGAAACCTATAATGCAAATAATGAATTAGATAGAAAATGCAATAAACGACAGAGCGAATAAGAAAGGAATGTACACTGAACCAGTATTTGGCCTACAATTATTTACAGTCGGATTTATTATGACACATTTTGTATCTCTCTGCATTATAACTCATTTTCCTGGTGTATACAAATATGCAATATTTCAAAATGAGGAAAAAGGGCTTAGTGAATATTGACTTTTTCAGGTTAAGTATGCAAGTTCGGAAGAGCAACATAAGAGAAAAAAAGGACATATTTCGAATTTGTGTCATGTAGGTGAATAGTAAAATTGTTGATCAATCTAACCTTGTACTTCGAAAATGTATTAATTTGTGTTATAAACTGTTTTATTTTAAAAGTAAATGTAAGTAAAAAATGCAATATCAAATATCTTCATTTTCGCTGGGAACAAATTCATTGGTTTAGAATTTCGTAACTTACCGTTATAGATATTATTAAACCTAATCAGCGTTTCTGATTGGATTATATTGATCACATGACGGGATGATAAAACATCATGTCCTCCTCCACGCTCGAGTTTCCGTCAATCTTATTTCCCTTATTCGGAGCCTCTCTATAGAACAAAACTGCAAGGCTCACAACAACCGAGTTTCAAATGACTGAAGCAATGGCGCGGCAACCTGATCTTCTTTACAATTGGATTATTATTTTATTTTGGCACCATTAAATATGTATTGCCCTTGTGATAGAGAAATACGATTCTAGGTTTCTCCTTCATGTGTAACTCGGGCTTAGCCCTCGGGAAACATGATCCATCTGGGAGAAACAAAGAATCGCGTTGTGCTACAACATGGGCAACGTATGTATGATAGTGCTACAACATGGGCAACGTATGTATGATAGTGCTACAACATGGGCAACGTATGTATGATAGTGCTACAACATGGGCAACGTATGTATGATAGTGCTACAACATGGGCAACGTATGTATGATAGTGCTACAACATGGGCAACGTATGTATGATAGTGCTACAACATGGGCAACGTATGTATGATAGTGCCTATTAACTATCTATCAGAAGGGCACACATTTCGTAGGGGTTATTCTTTTAGCGAATTTATGCAGGCCGCGAATAAAGCGAAAATGAAAACAGCTTCAAAAAAAATGCCTTTACAGTAAATCTAAGAATAATAGAGTAAAATTAACGTTATACAGTAAATATGAATGATATATAGAGAATAATACATGCCTTTTTCCATATCACACCCAGTATCAACCCGAGACTCCAATATCAACGCGAGGGTCGAAGGCCAGAGGGCTGATATTCGTCGAGGGTTGATACTGGGTGTGATATGGAAAAAGGTATGTTTTATTCAGTTTATGACATATGTACTAATAAGATACGGATAGATCTTCTATCTTATCATCTATTTTGATTTGAAATTTTGAAAAACGAAAAATGTCATAAGGGTTCCGAAAGACGGAGTTGGTGGTAGATGGGAAAAGTTATAAGTGTTCCAAAAGGGGTGTTTTGCGGGCTGATACGGGTTTAGAGGTGTGATATGGCGAGGGCTGATATGGTTGTAAGTAAATGTGTCGTATCGAATCTACAAAAAACACGTATCTTTTAGTAAGTATGTTATAAACACTATATAAACGCTTAAGTGGTGCTCCTAATCAATTGTATAAATTACAATTAAGGGTGTCACATTTTGTACCGTATGCGTGCTACCACTTTGTAGAATGATAGAAAGAGTTTTATCCTCCATGCTAAAAAAATGCATACCTTTAATTTTTCTTTTCATATTGGCAAATGGCATATCAATATAACCTAAAATAACAGTAGAGTGTTATAGCATAGAGTAGTATAAGAATTAGAATGAGGCCAAAAAGGTAGCATATAGTATTTCGTTGCCAGATAAAATCGTGGCCTTTACTGGTTCCAGTTCTCATTTCACGGCAAGCCGCCAAATGAACTAGAGCACGAGAGAATAGAGCCGGATAGTCTATGAGCTTAGGGATGATCGGGCGTGGAAAGCAGGATAAATCATGTAAGATTCTGACGCGAGATAGATGGTTCTGAGAACCTTTTGTAGATAAAAAGTGTTCATCGAATGGAGTATCATTGCTATTCAATACTTTTGTTATGATTTGTCTTAACTAGGCCCTCGTGAGAAGCCGATTATTTTAGACGTCCATACCATGATTAAGTATAAGTACATGTAGTAGAAAGTTTTCACTACTGTCGGACCAAAGTGTAGACATACCGCATATACTGGCAGGTAGAATTATGAAAGTGGAAGTAATTTACAGGAATGATACTATCTTTACATAATACACTGCATAATTCATCAAACATGAAAAGAGAATAATGTTACAGCGAAATGTTTGAAATTTGTCCAGGTGAATAATTCACTTTTAAAGCAAACAATTTGCACAAGATTATGGATAGTTATAAAACGATTACAAATTTGTAATCCCTTTGATCTGTTTTTATATATATCTATGATGTTAACCTCTACTGATTTTTCCATTGATACATACTACTATAGATATATGCAATTGTACTACATGTATACCCCTGTATCTCATTATCATTATCTTTTTCATTATCATACACTTATTGAATCATTTTCATTAACTTATGTTTTATAATTAATTATTTCATTATCAGTCAACATTTAATTACATTCACTTATTTATTAGCGTTCGTTAGCCCGCCTACAATTATTAACTCGTTATAAATTACTTATTTTTAATTTCTCAGTGACTTACTATCATTAAATTGATCATGATTTTCATCGAATAGCAAACATTTATAAAACTACTTACATTTCACGTATCCCCCAGGAAATTAAATTATAATCACCAGGATCCACTTAAGAACAAAGTGCCTACGCCACGGCCATAACGAACGTTAATAAGACTATCGTTATATTTCCCTTTCCTCTGTAGAATCATACAGGATTACCATGCTTATTGAACATATGCATGTATGGCTCAGTTAATTACTAACCCTAGTTTCCCGCCCTAAATATGATGGAACTTCTGTTGAACGGTGCGGGATGTTAAACAGCAGTATACAGTATATTACAGACTGGCTACCGTCTCTAGAATATTGAATAATTAAGAAAACAACTTTAACTCTAAACATTTTGATCACTTGGATGTCGTGATTTAAATCAGCATGATCTCAGTAATGCTATATGGGCTTGACCTTTCTGTACTCACCACTATTCCGGGGAGTGCTCTTCCACATTTGAACAGACCCTAAGTTCTAAACTAGGGGGAGATAAGCTAGTAGTAAAATGCAGCCGAGAAATTCTTCATAAAACTTGGGGGCTGGTAGCCAGTCTAGACTTCCGTACTTTACTCAGGGTTTTCTATTGGAGACGTTTCGATATACGCTGAGGAGAGGTTACGGACGTCGTCACGACCTGATTTCCAACTTCGAAACTTCAGTGACTACGCGATGAAAAAAATACATATAGTTTATTGTTTATTTAATATGGAAACTTAAATGTTTTCCTGACATGCTTTCGGTGAACAACGACCTGTCCGAAGTACCTGATTTCGTCACTATATTTGCGGAGAATTTTACATATTCCCTCGATTCGTGTTGTCTTATTTTCGTATTATCCAGCTTTTGTGTTGATATGTGGAGCATATTTTTCTTATCTCATTCGAATTCTTTGCTAGTTAATTACACTTGCGTCCAGTTACGTTGCGGTGCATACGTGATGTTCACTGATACATATCCGTGTATTGAACTATCATCATATCCCTATGTTATTATGATATATCTTGTCAAACTAGATATGTCTTCGAGGTTCTACAAAAGAGAATTTAGTTTAACAGGAGAAAGGAAATCAACTGTAATGACGCCGCTTTGTAAATGCATTGTGAAGGTTGACTAGCATAACACACTACCAAATAAAGGGAAATACTGAGATTCATTAAGAGCAGAATTCAGCACGATATCTAGTGTATAGACATATAGCTATGGTACATAGCGGAAGTAAATGTAGGCAGTCACATACTTATGTTGAACTTCCCAGTATTGGCCAAAATGACGGAAAAGGTTGTATTCCGAACATTGGGGAGCCATTCTACTCTTTAGTTACGTAACGTCATCATTCTGTCTGAGACTTGTATATGTTGCCTGCTATTGTTGTTGGGTTCAAGATTTCAGGAAAAAAATCGAAAAATAATACGGGGTAAAGATGGTAATGCATATTGAGAATAGTTGTAGGTGGTAAGTCAATGTATAAAGCATTGCAGCTTGCACTCGTTTATCCCGCGAATTGGTTTATACTAAAGCCCTCGTAAAATATATCTATAAGCGTAATGCACTTGTGTAAGTTGAGTCATCTGACGAACACACGTTTGTGGTATTAACTTTTTATCCCTGCCGTAAAATGTTGCCAGACACATAAAACGCCTTTTTGCTATTTGCGATAGTACCAGTGCCATTCCTCTTAGTACGTTGAAGGTACTGTAGAGCATAGGTCTTCAAGCATAGTCAATCTTGACATAATATTAGATTCTTCAATTTTAATGAACACAAAAAAATGACAACATTCTATCAGATGAAATATCAGCAATCCTCAAATGTGTCTTATTATCTTTCTTGCCCATTGGTTTATATCATTAAGAGTTCGATTGATCTTTTGAAAAATAATGCCATTGTTATTCCACACTGCATTAACAAATAACACTTATATAAGGTTACGTTTTACCATATTTCGCTGCTTAAAATATAATAATATTGAATTGAAAATGTTGTTCCAAATAAAACTGTAAAAAGTATCAGTGAAACAGTCATAAAATACAGATGTATCAATATTTGTCTAAAAAGTAAAACGGAAGACATAAACATGCAATTGTTTCTATAAAACTAGGTAATAGATATAATATGCCAAAACTTATTTACACTGCACCATACAGCTGTTTACTTCCTCAAGGACTCATCGGTGATGCTACAAGCAAAAAACAAAGTTATTTCCTTCGAAGGGAGATCTATAGGGTTGTTAATATACAGATTGTTTGGTTTTGAAATTACATAGCTGATGTTGTGATGCGCTTGCTTATTTCTGTTACAAGAAACACAAAAGACAAAAGCTAGCGCTGACTTAGATATCGTTCTGGTATGAAGAACAGTGGTTGGATGTTAAACCGATTATACACGTTCTCTACGATGTTGTGTGAAGGTAATTATGTTTTGGAATCTGATAACCTAAATAGAAGTTGTTCAAGTGATTTTCTTAAGATAACAAAAATCTTCCCCGTGATCAGATATAGAACCTAATCACCGCACCACTTAAGCCAAACACGTGAAAACTGCATCTCAATTATGAAATATATATTACCCTTTAACACAAACAGGGTAATACAAGTATGCGTTTCCTCATCGAAAATTTGCTTCAAACAAAAATGAGTGGAAATGGATACAAATGTACAACAGTACGACAAATTTAGCATATAGTTCATGCTTTAGTATGGAGAGACCTGTCATTTTTTCTCTTTTTTTTTGCATAAAAACAGATATACAAAAAATGCAAAGACCGGTAACATAGTGGGAAGGCCTGGGATCGAATCCCCTGTCACTGAGCTGCGAAATAAACATAAACAAATAAAAACTCTTCATCGTTGAGGATACAATACAGAACAATGGCACGTCTTCCGTTTTATTGTTAAGTACAACTATGTAAAGGTCAAAATGTATCAAGTGTTTTTAAAGGCACCCCTACAACAAAACTAAACTTATTAAATATCCCCCTTAGATAAATTCTAAGTCGTTGCGATTCTGAACGAAATATCGAGTGTTTTCCTAACGATTCCTTCATTGTTTGATCAAACTGCATCGTCCAAAGAAACGATGAAAACTATCTCTTCATTTTTTCGCATTAAAAACAATGAAAAACATGTTCTTTCCATTGCTTAGTTGCAGATAATAAGGATACGATGACAACGAGGTACATAGTGACGATTCAGGTCAAACTCGATAATTACAAAACGAATTTGAATATTCCGTGCACGGTCTCAAATATAGCAACTTAAGTGAATCATATATAAGTTATCCTTTAATAATGACCACTAGTACACATACGTGAAGTAGTTTATCATCTTAATAAATGAAATACCATCGACTATTTGTTTTTCGTTTTTACAATGTAAGTTTGCGTTCAGCTCATGTGCATTTCTGTAGTCGTACAAGGGACACATGCGAACGTGAACAGTATTTAAGTCTCCGCACGAAATAGCAGGAATACCTATATTCAATATGATTAGAAATTCAGTTTGTATAAGAATAAAACTTTCAGAGCATGCTATCGATAAAAAAAGGTAATTAAAACGATTTAATCGATATTTTTTAAGACTTAAAGTTACATATAACAGTGTTATTTCCCATCTTGCATTTTATTTTTGCTAACGCAGAAATTCTGTAAAAAATAATAAACCATACCTCCATACGGAGATTCACCTTCATTAGATCCCGACACAGTAGACTAGCATTTCATTTTTGACCAGATTTTGAAACGACATTTACCAAAGGAATCCTTTTTAACTCGGAGGAGTATATGAGTTCATGGGATTTATTTGAAAATGTACAGAGAAAACAATAGGTATTCCTGCACACATTTGATGCCCTGAACTCAAAACAATTGAGGACGGTGTGTAAATATATCAATGCAGTACTTATTGAATTGTTGTAATATGCATTATTCCAACTGTTAGTTGGTGAAGGGAAATTATATTTAGATGAGCAAATTGTTATTTTCACGTACCGAAAAGCACCGAAAGTGGTACAAATAAATATGGTTACGTCGAATTACATGAAAACTTTTAAATATTGAAACTTTGTTTGGTGTGGTGATTGTTAATACATGTTTAAGAAGAACACACGTTTCAACCGTTGTTGCCTCCTGAAACTTGTGTTCTAATTGCATGATGCTATTTCATGGTGGTCTTTTTTTTAATTGTTTTTTAGCAACGTTATAGTAATACTATTGCTGTTCAAAAATACAAAAATAAGCGCTAGAAAAGTTTACATCCTAATATCGTTCCTCAAAAAGTGTGCTAAAAGGAAATAATTTAAAACATCTAATTGCCATGTATGCTCGGTAATTAATAAGGAGACAAAGGAAGCCGTGAAAAGTAAAAGAATGGATGCCAATCTTTCTAAATTGTTTGAAGTGCGAAAATCAAAATACGATGCCTTTTTAATTTCTTTTAGTAAAAACTATGTATTTTTTTTTTATTGTATATAAATAAAACCATTCCGTTATCAAAAACATTGAAAATATTAAGTTGAAATTTGTTTTCATATCTTTCCTTCTGTATGCAAATTGTGTATATGTTTACGGCATATTGAATTTGTGTGAAAATATTCCGTCTTTGCGTATTGCAGAGTTATCTTCTCTTGGGAGCAGGTATTGATTGTTACGTCACTTGTTTGTGAGAGTAACGTCATCAATTTTTGAGAAAACGACGTAATTTTCTCGCACAAACCAATGACGTAACAATCAATACCTGCTCCCAAGAGAAGATAACTCTGCAATACGCAAAGACGGAATATGTGTATGCAAATAGTCTCCTTAATATTTACAAATACCAGAGCAGGCATATTACTCATACATAAGCACCCAGTCGAACTGCTGCTTTGTCTAAATCCGATGTATATCTACAAAGTGATTTTGGATATCTCTTGGATCTATCTATCCAGGAGCAACACATACCTTGTTATAAACAGGATTAAAAAGTCTACATGTCTTTGAAAAGTTGTAAGAACCGTGCTATCTATTATCAAATGGAATCCCATTTGCTTCTGTCACTAATTAGCAATGTATATTATGTAAGTAAATTTGAATCTATTATCTATGTCTATGCTTAATTTTCATGTCTGTCAGATGTAACAAATGTAGAACATTAATAAGACATCACAAGATAATGAAATATATTAAATAGAGCATTATGTAATACATCCATCATTCCAAAGTAGCATAATGATGTCTAATACTTCCAATCTTCCATTGGGGGACGACAGGAACTCAGAACTGCTTGTTATTGCTAGTGACTGTTTACTACAACTGATTGCAAAAGGTTCATTATACATTATGTAAATCAAACATGTGCAACCGACTGGATTATCTTTTAATTAAACGTTTAATTATTGCAATATGAAACTAAGCATTATTTATAATTTTATTTTGTGCAATAAACGCATTTTACAAATGAAATCTAGAGGATTAACTTTTTCGAATAAGTTTTTAGCACAATATATGTTCCCTAATCAACACATTACCTCTCCATTTGTCGGAAGGATTGTCCCTCAACAGCTCGAAACTAGACAGCCATTGCTAAGTCAACTAAGATTTAGACAAATTAAATTGAATTACAATTCTACATATGAATACACGATAATAACTATTTATTTTCAATAGAAATATTATTTTTCATATATTTTGTTGCTAAAGTACAATTTGCTACCTGTAGTTTGCACTTGACAACACGATACTTGCAATTACTACTTATTTCTATTATATATCTTATTTTATATACATGTAACTTTGATCATTGCAATTTACTACGTAAAGCAAGACCCATACAAGTCTTGTTGTGGTTGTTTTGTGAAACCGGGGCCATGCTCATGCCTCTGTTTTAAGGAATGTTTCCTGGATAAAGAAGTTCCATTTTGCCATTAGCGTATAACTAATATTATTAATATTATGTTACCTAATGTCAAATCAATCAAAACCCAAAGCTCGTCGTGTGAGTTCTAATCATTGTATCTTATCAGTAAATTTATGTGCAAATCATAGGTAGGTATTTTTTCTACATTTTCTAGCAAATGTCTTACTTAGGGGAAAACTGCATACTAACTATTTACTTTGAAAACATGTGTCTTGATTTATTATGATTTATTCCTATCAGTAACACATCAATGATGAGAAAGATGATAGCTGTATTTCAGTAAGTATAATTAATGGAAGAAATTGTAATGATAGCAAATATATCATAATGTCTTGTAAGAATTTCATATTACCAAAAAAATAAACACACTTTTTTTCTTCAAAACTTCATTACAACACATCGGGAATATCAATTTTGCCCAAATTGTGAATGCAATTGATATATCTTATTTACTAATCATTTAATTTTTGTTATCATGATGTTGATTAACTCATTGATTTTAGCATTTTGTCAAATGATATCAGGCTGTTTTTCTGTTTGCCGTTTAACACTTGTGAAATCTATAAGAAATACAATAAATTTATTCAAATATACTTGTACCAAAAATGTTGATTATTTCAATATGTACTTATTATTATTGTTATTACGCTTTGTCTATTTATGATAGAGCACTTTTAAGTTAAAACATATTTTTTGCCAGAAACAATGACAAATGAATTGGGCACACGTTCTATCAACATGAGTAATGGCATCTCCGTAGACTAAAAAATCAAATTGGCAAGTGGGGGCATAACTGTGGCGACTGATTCTTTATTAAAGACAAATATTTAAAAAAAGGAACAAATCACAAACATTTTCACTACTGAAATTAAAAAAGTATTTGGGAAAAATTAAATTTTGTGAAATGCCTATGCAATGCTAACCGTTACACGGTTGACAATCGTAAGTACAAGTGTTTGTCTTGACAATTAGAGCTTGTGACATATATAGATTTGCTAATTTTCTTTTCGGCACGATATTTTAATTAAATTATCGTGTGGTAGAAACGTATCCTATTGTAGCACATGGGTTTAGACATTCTGGTTTAAGAATTGATGTTGTTCTCCCTTTTGTTTTGATGTCTCTCTTAATCCGTTTTTCATATCGTCTTTGAATTCCACTTATAACCCTTTTACTTGTGTTTTGTAACAGTTGCTTTTGCATGTATCTTGGTAAAGCTTATGTCTATTTTTCTACTTCAGTGTTTTCCGGTCTGTGTTTCTCACGAGTCAATTTTAGTAAGGGAATATTGTTCAATGTACATGGAGTTGTCTTCTAAAATGGTGTCGATAACAGAAAAAACAAAATTTCCACTGGTTGAAATATTTGTCCAACAAATATTCAAAAAACATAGTTTCATGTTCTGCTGGTTGAAATACTTGTCCAACAAATATTCAAAAAACATAGTTTCATGTTCCGCTGGTTGAAATACTTGTCCAACAAGTTTTTAAAGATCATAGTTTCTCGTCCTAATCCTGCGTAATGGGTCACAGTTTTTGACAATATAGTTGACTATGTTTGTGGTGAAATAACGTTTCTATTTGCTTTGCTCCTGATGTTGCCATTTTGTACTTTAGAGGATGAATGTGATGAATGATGCTGTTGTACACCCTACATAATCGTATGTCACGTTGTGTGTTTGTAATGAATAAATCTTGAACATTTTGAAAAACTTTGCAAATTATCTGTATTGGTAAGTATACCCTTAATTACGGTATAACATATATGATGTTGGATTATTAGTATGTACGAGGATAAAAGTAATCACGACAGGGGAGCAATGTTAAATTCTGTTGAGACAGAATATCAACAGAAATAATCGGAGATAAATTAACAAATAATTTCAATTATTGTGATTGTCTTTTATCTTCAAAATAAATGAACGTCGGGTCTCATAATTAGTAAATTAGTGACTTTGTGTTTTGTTGTATTGTAAACATTGTACAGATTTATGTATATATATATGACGCCATTTATTATGTTAATATTCTAGAATAAATAACATTGCGCCCAACATGTATACTAATTAAAATATGATAGTATAGTGAAACAGTTTCCTTGCAATTCATCGTTCAGATAGGAAATCTTATGATAATTTTCATATCCATTTTCGACTTTAAGATTATCAAATCGTGGACAGTGTGATCAGATCGGAATGCGCTATACAAATATGTCATATACAATTGTTAAATTGATATGGTTTGAAAGAAGAATGCGTATGCAAATTAATACAATTATTACGTCACGTTATTCCAACTCAAAATCAATGTGTAAATTGTAAATATGTTCTGGAATTGTTTTTATTTATTTTACGTCCTCTGCAATTGAATATGAGATGTAGAATCGAAGTGTGCGAAATAGCCATATAAGAAATTGAGAAGGCAATACACTGGCTAGCTTGCATTGATGAACATTTTTTAACCAATGAAAATGATTGCCATGAGGCAAAACCATAAAATCCGATTTTTTGCCCGTCACATAACCACAAATACACCATTCGACCTATAGCGTTTTACTATCGGTATAGTGTGACATATTTTTGACCGTATCCGGCCTTCCACCCTTCGACTGCTCACAGTAAAATAATATCCTCTCTCGCGGAGATTTATGCCTTTCGGAAGACTTATTTTCTTCCTTTCCAGAATAGCACAGACACTAAAGATGGAATAAAATTATTTTTATGCCAGCGTTACAACATTTCAGAATAAATTAGCTCTGCTGGTATTTTATAACCGGCAAAAATGTCATTAAAGCCTAATAAGGCTCGGTGGTGCTCTTGGTCAGGTGTGCGCTTGTCGTTAAACAGTATATACGAATGAAACCATGCCGTAAATCGGAATGGCAGTCGTAACATTCTTATTCGTTTTAGTGCTTAAGGAATGATCGTACATAATGTGTTTATGTGTCGTCCCGCTGTTAAATGTCTTTCCCGTCCAGGTGTGAAACAGACTTTTGATGGAATCAATTCCGCGTGAATGACAGGCTCAAAAGTTGTCATACATTTATAGTATAAAGTGTGATGGGATTGTTCCGGTCAGTAAGACTTCCAATGATTCTCAATGCTGGCTTACTATCAGTATTTTGTTCAAAGAACATTTCCGCGTTTAAAATGTATTTTCGTGTATCAGTATGCACAAAGGATAATAAATTGGATGATTTGAACACTGCGATACAACCTCATGTTGTACCACTGGTGTAACCACTGGTGTAGCAAACGTACGCGTGTTAAGGTAAACACAACTCTCTATTGCACCTAACTAAGCATTACAAGTGTGAGAGAAGACAAGAGTACTTTTGTATAATGATAAAATGTTTAGTGTCATTCCCCTACATTTGATTATATGAAACGACTAGCAAGGTTGATTAAATCTGCATGTTCTACATTAGAAGACACATTTTGCTCCTGTATATGGAGTGCAAGGTCTGATCCATAGTCTGGTATTCTCACGTCCGCATTTTATATACTGTTGTAAGCACAAGCCGATTAATTACCATGTCTATCAGAAGATACTATATTACAAAGTTAAGTAGAACTGGAAACGAATGCATTCGTTCTTTACACCAGCAACGTCAATATACGAAATGAGTATAGACAATGAAAAAGCCGAGTTTGAATACACATTTAAACAATATTGTTAGATCTACCGTCATATACATTAATAAAGTAAATATGTCGCTTACCAATACCAGGAATACAGATGGTCAATATGAAGTAAAGGGAGTAAAGACGGAGGCCAAGGTTGTCGTGATTATTCTCGTTACTATGATGACTCTTTTCAAACGACGAATTTTTGTCTGGTCAGAGTCGATAAGCAAGGATCATATAGCATACAAGACAACATCATATACTGTAGCTTAACTGATTCTCAAGAGAAAGGACCACATTATATGTTAATTACATCTATTGTCATTAGCATATTTGAAATGAAATATGAATCACCCGGGGAAAAAAACTGGTTAAAAGACAGCTTTAAACAATATTACATATTCATAAGTAGAGTGAAATAACAATATTACATCATATTTACATAATCAATGTCTTTTTTTAATGATTCTTCCAACTGACTAATACAATCAGTATTCTATCAATATATTGTGAAACAAACTCCCAATCTATCAATACGACGCTGCAGTCCACCTCACACTACACAGCGGAAAATATTGAATCAATCGCTTAAAAGATTAAGATAATTTCAGTGCTGTCCCGATAATGTCTTTACACTGACGATACACATATATAACAAAACAAACTGATAATTAGATAAATGACCAAACGCTTGCTTTATTAATGCAAATATACTGCTTGAAATGTATTTGTAATATTCATGGAATATTCATGTAAGCGATTTGCGTTCATATCGGTTTGACAACTACAAAAGTACCGTTCATTCCTCATGAATCGTCATAATCGCTCATACAAACTGTTTTAGATTTTAATAAATCGTAATCCCTCGACAAAAATGGACGTCTTCAGCTTTGAATTGTAATGATATTTATATATTAAAATATAGCATAGACACGAATGATACATTATATATATATATATTTCACACATGCACAAGACATTACATGTTTTAATCTTAATCCAATACGCCAAAAAATATGAAAAAAACATAACAATTGAAAGTCAAAAAAGAGGGTGATTAGAACAGTCTCTGACGAAAACCTCTCTAGTTAATTGTTTTACAAGAATATTTAACTGATGTGTTATTTAAAGGAAAACGCTTAATTTACCAGTTGTTGTATTTCATCCATAAAATAGTTTTAGTAAGAACGAAAACATAAAACCTGAGTATAGAAGTAATGACCTAAATTCCATAGTAAAAACAATCATTTAAGCTCATAATCTTATATCCAACGGGTCCAACTAAAACCCCTTATCAACAACACGAAAATAGCGTATCTAGCTCTACCTATTCTAAGAAGAAAACCTGTGATGACTTAGAGGAGAAATATGGTCTCGCGAATACAAATGTAATATGCCTGAGTGACCGCAGTCAGAAATAGTCGCCCAATGCAAGTTTCTGATGCAGACTTTTCTGAAAAAAAATTGTAGTGCAATCCAATCTTTATCCTGAAAATGAACATGTGATATGCTAAGTGTTGTAGTCGGTCAGTAAGGGTAAAGAACCAAAGACACACACACATGGGACTGCACCGTTAACATTTGGTAATAGATACAGCACGCCAAAAATTAATTCACTGCATCATACAACAGTTGCTTCCGTCTAGGACTCATCGGTGATGCTTGAGGCCGAAAAGTTGGAAATCAACATTCGTTTAAACTACTGTTGAAACAGAAGGAAGGTGCGTAACACCCCTTAATTATATGTACTGGTTAATTCAAATTCTAATTATGAAATAATGAATATGAGTAGCATGTTTTCATTAAGAACCGTGCCACTGTTGAATTGAGAAAAATGTGGCCATCAAGGTTACGGTATATATTTGGGACGACGAAATCCACCAGCAGAGTCTACAACCTTGTATCTTTGATACAAAATGAACCTACGGCACAAATAATCGACAAACAACATATTGACCTACCGGAATATATATAAAACTTATTATTATTCAAACTTTCTATTTTCAGTAACTATTCGTCAAAAGTGGCGTGCAACCGTTATTATATGACTTTAATGTCGCCAATTAGATATGGTATCATAACTGTATCTTTATATAATTCAATTTGGCTTTGGAGTTTTATGAAAAGTCACCATTTAGTCGTGTGTAGATAATGCATGATTGACATTCTTGTCCGAATTGCATTTGACGTATATCATATATATATACACTGTCTATCTTCCTGTAGTATTGCATCATTTAACGACATAGAAGCAAGCATTCGCGGTGAATTTCAGTAAACGTTGCCCAACAGACACGATCTACATTTTCAATCGGAGGCTATGTTAAGTATTTACCTGAAGTTATAATAGAGGATCTCCTTCAAAGATGTGATTATCCCGTTCATCCATCATAATGATCATGTTAATGGTATTATTGTTTCATATAAAAAAAATACATGCATTTAGTTTTTCTAAAAAAAAGATAATCCCGAGGAAGTGTTAATTGTTTATTTACATAAATTATGTAAAATGCAAGATAACATTAGTTCTCATTATTGCGAGTTAAATGAACCGATTTACATGCGATTTACTTTGATGGATATGCATGACATTTGCACTGAAGGTGTTTAGTCATATACACGGCTTCATTATACTAAGAATACACCTACGAAAATCAGATTAAATGTAGGTTTACTTTGCTATGTTAAACTACTTACTTCTCGTAGTGTCAATGCACTTTAAGGTATCCAATGTACTATCTGATATCACAGACAAACTATGACATGTGGGGTATCACTAGAGTAAGTGATAAATCAGAGATATATAATCTAGAGTATGAAAACAATTCACTTCCGATTATGTTTATGTCAATACCCCGCTTGAGCTCTGTGATTATGACTAATATTTCATGTAATTCTAGCCGTGTCTCATCTGTGGGTATTTGTGTGGTCTATTAACGGTGGTCCGAACAATTCCGTGTATTTGCTATTTGTGAGATGGCCCGGCGTTTATCTAGATGAAACGATTTCTGGACCCTTTTATTCCATGTCTGATTAGCTTGTTGTATTTGTAGCAAGCCAATTGTCAAGACCTACTTTGTAAGCAATATTGTATCATATGGCTTTCTGTTTATATAAATCTGGTAATAGTTAATACTATTATCTTTTCAAACATGTACTTTAAACCATATGCAAGCCAATTGATGCATATAAATGAATCAAATTTAACGCTTTAAAGCTGGCTCTGCGTCATTCAACAGCGCTCCAGAAGCTGTGTGATGCTTTCTTCGACGCTTGCGAAGCAATTTCAGGAACAGAGGGTGGAAGATCTCTGATTCCTTTCATGTAGTAATTCCATTTATATCCAATAGCTTTAATTACATTATACTGACGAGTGGAGACATCTGATAAAATGTTCAACACGAAATGTACAGATAAAATTTCTAGAATTATCAGGTAAAATATCCCAAGGATATTTGAAGATTAATTCCTAAAGTACATTTGCTTCGCACCATCTATGAAAAAGTAAAGACCAAGACGTGCGAAAAAGGGGGAAAGGTCACGATAATGCATTTGACTACTTTTTGGGAGTACAAATAACGTATAAATGTGTAGATCACACAAGCGTAACATTGTCTGGTTTACATCCGTATTAATGTCGCTTTTGCTTTCTTCTTTGCATGTACAGAATAAATCAATTAGTGTTTTTGCTCATAAATCAGCATAATTATATATCATAATATACGTCAGTTCTCCACACTCGATGAAGCAATCATACACAATACATTTCTGCACCAAAGTGCTAACGTGCATTGCTAAATAAAAAAGAAAAACACAACAACATCATGTTGGTATATGTATATAAACATATATTTATTTTGCTCTTTAGAATTTGAATGAATTGTATGTGTCTGTGTGCAGTGAAGTATGCTAAATGTAGGTATACATCAAAATGCTCCAACCAGCACTCCAAAATGTTTCATTAATTTCATATGTCTACAAACAATAGACCATTTAACTCATTCACCCTGAAGACACATTTGAACTCTTCAAATTCAAAGGTTGGAATAGTTCATTATGAAATTGAGTTAATGCAATAAAATGTTTCATTATTGGAGTTATTGAATTATTCTAATATTGCAATTTAGAACATTTTTGTTTTTATCAAACTTTTCAATAATTATATTTAAATATTTTAATGCAGAATAACATGTCATTACAATACAAAAGATAATGACATGTAACAAAAATGTATTATAAAGGTTTAAGGAAATTTAAATGGTATGCTTTTCCCCTCTGGATGATGGTATGAGACATAATATTCGTGTCTTCTTTCTGATTAGCCTTCACTTTAGTCTCTTACAATATTTTGGGTCTTTTTATTTATTTTTCTCACGATGTCTTTGCTCTTGTCGATGTCGATGTCGATGTCTTGAGTTCCTTCATCACATTATTCTGTTTATGGGACCTAGGAAGTTTCAAATTTACAAACTATAAAGAAGGTTTCGAGATTGCAAAATGAAAAGTACATTTTATGTGACAATAATAGTTGATATATTAATAGAACCACCTTTTGTAATAATGTAACCACACTTTTCTATTTTCATCTGCTTCCGATGCCATTCGAACAAACAAATTAACAATGCAAAACATTGATTTGCAAAGCTAATTCCAAAAATTGCACAATTATCAGTTTGTTCTATCTATATATTTGGTTATCTTTTGATAAATAAATAAGTTATTACATTTCGTTTTTTATTTTTGTTTTCATTTTCTTTATTTGTTTATTTTTCTATTAAAATTTATTTTTGTTCTTTTTGTTTTTCGTACTAACGTAAGTGATTTCTTAAACTGGATAAGCAATAAATGTTTACAAAAAGTATACAAAAACAATAATATATCAAATTGCTCCCCGTTACTTAACTTTATTTCGTTTGTGTAAAATTGATACATATTTCATTTACATATATTTCATCTACATAAATATTATTATCATTATACAATTTATTCATAAAACAATACTTATTTAAAATTTCTAAATGCATAACGGAAACGTATTTTAAGAACTCAATATCTCAAGTATTCACAAGTATAAGAAGCAAAGTTAATTGTACTTTACAATAGAATTAAATTATTTTCTGTCATATTTGAAAATGTAAAGGAATATACACTGTGTTATACTTTCAAATACAATGTAGTCAAGAAAAAACGAAAAAGAACATGTATAAATCGGGAAACAATATGTTTTGCAGAAAGGATGAACTACATCTGTCCACCTTATTAAGTTTATTAACAATATAGGAAACATAAGAGAGAAAACCTAAAAGAAAGAAATATGGTTAGAAAAATAATAAATATTTTAAAGTAATCCAAAAAAAGATGTGAGCATCTCAACATATTTCAATTTATTCACGAATCTTGGAATATCAAAACAGATATTATTTTCAATTCATAATGAAAATAATACTCAAATTATACGTAATTCATTTAGTGCTGACATTTCATCATTATAAATGAATATTATTTGAATTAAAAAAATATTTGAATTTTATTTAGTTTCAAATCGATCAGACGTTTGCTATTTTAACATGAAGGAGAAAATACGTGTTGTGTTATTGTATTTCACACTGATATCAACATAAAAGTCAAGCAGACAAATGTCTAAAAAACGAAAAATAAATAGAAAATATTACAAAGCTAAGCATAAACAAATCCTTCGTTGTTAAGCCGTTCAATTTTCTCTAGCGAGAAAAAGTCCATTCCGGACAAAAACACCAATATTCATTCTCAATTAAGAAACTGCATTGTAAACAGAAATTTACAAACATGCAAAAAAACTGCTACCAGAGCGAAGCCTTAACATAGTATACATTTAATATTCGTTTTTTATGGTGTCGTTCACTTTGATCAACAATTTGCCAGTTCCCAGTTTGATTTCATACTAACATGTAATTCTACATTATAATCAAATGATAACATATTGCATTACATCTACATAAAGTGTTTATATATGTATCCACGCGTTCAGCCTGTGTGTTCTGTACTTTAAGAGTGCAATGACGTGATTGCAACATCTAATAAGCCCTAAGTTACAGCATACAATGGTCTATACGTCTACTTTCTGCTGCAGTCGTTGAGTTGACACTCACAAGGAAAGTAGTAATATTATTATCGTTGTAGCTATCTAATAAGGTGATATCAAAATTGCTTTTATCAATGGTGTTTGTCATTCAATCATTTTTATTTTAATGATACATGTATTACCTGATTGACATTGTCCTCGCAAGAAATTGTACAGTATGAAATACAATACATCATTTACAGTAAACTTGTAAAACATGGGAAAAAATTGAAACTATGATAAAATATGAACAAAGGAATAATTGAAACAAAGAGCCCAGAAATACCCTAGACATAGTACAAGGGAAATACAACTAGGTGTTTCTAAAAGGATCGAGACTGCTTCATTGACGAATACGAGGTGTGTTTGCTTGATACTACCCAGATAAAACAATATATTCTATGATTGGTAACACATTAGGAACAAACACAACGTAAAGAAAGAAAGACAATCACAGATCTCAAAGCCGAGACAATAAAACGTCACAAACACCTATTAAAACAACTAGCTAGCAACCAAATTAGAAACACCAAATGAATAAGCGCATATTTCGTGGGGCAGTCGCTAGGTAATGGTCGTCGAATGTCAGTTGTTTTTCTCCTGTTACACCGGCTTTCCTCCACCATCAAATCTTGACACAAACCAAACCAATAAAACAAGTCTTTATTTCAGATCCATGAAAATAAATATTCCACTAATAAAGATTTAACCATGCAGGACAAGAATGATAGCTAGATAATGAAAATGATATTGCTTGGTCACAATCCAAAATTAATCCAATCAGATAAAATAAAACGTTCTTAGTTGTAAAAAAGGAGATATTTATGCAGAAACCTGAGTTTAGAACAAGCGTTTAAGCAAAAAACAAAAAAACAAAAAACAAAATAATAGATATGACATGCATATTTTAAGCAGGGGAATCTGGTAAATATCTATTGAGAAAAGGAAAATGTTTGGTCTTGGTATCAATATCCCCTGGTTATCCTATAGTTTGGTAGTAAGGTGAACTTTAGCCATAGTGAAGACAAATGGGAAGCTGGCAAAAGGGAGTCTGCATCCGATATTAACTAAAGTATCAAAGGTATTTAAGTTATATACAATGTACTTTCATTTACAAAAATGTATCCTTTGCAATCCAGTAATACACGAGGACATCCTGGCAACAAGGTAAGTTCAAAAAGGTGTCAGCTACAGATATTAGGTTCTTTCTCACACCAGAGTCTTAACTTCTCTGAAATCAAACTATGATAGCGCTTATTGTTTTATCAAGGTGTAAAATTCAGTTAAAAACCCTTGCGCGGACAACATATCATATATTAGATACACTGTATTTACTTTAAAACAATTATTAAACAAGTTTTGATTTAAATAATATTAAGCACTCCAGTTGGCCTAATGAAAGGGCGCGGATGGTCTTATTGTGAGAGGAAACCGGACTTCCCGGGGAAAACCCCCATGGTCGGGCAAGCGACCTTATACCTTTACACATTCGATCGGGGAATCGAACACCGGCCATCTTGGTGCGCCAACCTATCACATATATTGCAAACATGCTTGACTACATCAGTAGGGGAAAGGCTGTTATGCTACCGCCAAGGAAAGGTTATGAAACTCATTTCGCCACGTATGTCACAGATTTTAGAATTTTGTGACCATTAACGTCGATCTGTGCAATTTAATCTCCGAACATTAATTGTACAGCTCTGGGGGATAATTGCAACGGAACTTCTTTAAAATTGTGATTTTCAAAGACAAACTGTCATTAATACATCGGAACGTGAAAATACAACATGTATGTACATGCGTCGACAGTAATGCACACCAACCCAAGTATGTGGAAGTATTCACACGAAACAATTAGGTTTAGTTTAAAAGGATTTTCTTGAAATTGTCTGCAATTTTAATTTTATCAAAAGTTTCATAACTCATAGCATCTACATGTTTTATTCATATTCAAAGCCTATACTTACAATACATTTTAGGAGTAAACATGATAATTAGTCATTGATTAGTCATAGATTTTGTTGGCATGAGTAAAATTTATAAAAATATGTTAGAGCTTCAATCACAAGGTATTAGTATTACATATCCTTAGGTCTGATCCTTAACAATAACATACATTCTGGATTCGAGGTTTAAAATAACTCCTTTTTACCTTGATATATGTTTCTCAACGAAGCTGCCAACTCCTACATTCGTTAGATTGATTTAGCACCAATATACTGCTGTGCTTGCATTATTTAATTATTTACTAGAATTCTAATTTATAAAGTTTTAGCCAACCGTACTTTGGCATTTAATTTTAATAGACTCTATAACATTTTATTATAATTGTGACATCTCATATAGGTTTTTACACTGTCTACCGACTATATCTATCATTGGCTATTTGTTTGGCATATATTTTGATGGGAAGCAGACCAATTCCTTGGGGTGTACATGCAGAAGCCGGTGTTGGTTGGGGGTAAACCCCGCGGCGAGGCAATATATAACGATAATTTTTGCCCTAAGTAGTCTTTGGGCGAGATGTACTTTTGTCCTAGGCGGCCAAGTAGTGTCGTTTACTAACTTTACAAAACATCCTCAACCTATCTGTATATTTACGAGTATGATACTTCTATTCTTAAAGTACAGATGACCTCAACCATGAAATGTTCATTTGAGCTGCTCGCTTTTTGCACTATACCACCGCTAGGTTTCTCTCAGTCAAATCAGGAGCGTTGACTCCTCTAGGAATTACTGTATGAAAGTTTCATTAACAACACGTCAGCTGTGCAAAGGGAAAAATTAGAAACGTCATTCAGAAACGTGCCGGCTGATGCCTAAGGGAGGGACACGCCCTTAGTAACACACATAACAATAGCCAACAACACAATGTACAAAGTGTTTACCTGGCCGTCAGGTAATGGGAAAAACCTTATATACATATCAGGATTCAAATCGATAGCTATGGTCAAATAAACAAAGATATAACCGTTTTGCGAGACATCTAATGTGGATACCTTATCGACCATTATCAAAAAGATCTATCGATTTACGACGGATGTTAGAAAAGTGTTTTTGTAAGTTCATTCACTTTCAGTTGTTCGAATTGTGTCCTTAATGTTGATAAATACAAAAAAGCAACAAAACAACTCACTATTGAAACTGATTGAAAATTGTTTGGTTATATAACTTTTTTTCTGAATTTTGTATAAATTATATTTTAATGTGGTGGGGTGGTTGGAGTTGGTTGGTATTTGCTGCCTGAATATATATTGTATCTTATATGTTATTACAATGGCACTCTATTGAACGTTTGAATCATTCATGAATTTTACTTGTTAAACACTGTGAAGAAACATTTAAATACAAACACCATTATCTATTCTATTGATATGAACTTTACTAACCCAGTGTTTCTGAATGAATATATAAATTATGATAATCTGTGATGTAGTTGTATATGTTACACTTGTAAATGTCGTTTTATTTTAATTATATAAGTGCGGACATAATGTAAAAAGCAATAAATATTATATGGCATACTCACCATCAAAATTCTCCAGCAAACGACACCTAATTATTTACAGACGTTTTTGTCCGCATTAGCTAAGAGTACACGGCGATCCCAGAGCACAGTTTAAGAGGTAGCCACTCCACAGCTCGGTACAGTGTACTTTTCTAATATATAGTAGTTTGTATAAATCGTCTCACAAATGAGGGGATCAGAAATCATTAGCACACACACACGCCCCCATTTATATATATTGTCCCATAACAACAAAATACCTGTACTACATGATTTCGTTAAAATTAATGAGTGCATGCACTTTCAAAACATTTCAATCCTAATCTGACTTATATTAATTTTTGTTATAGTACAACTCATTACATTATCCAAGCAATGCATATTGTAATTATTATGCAGATGGTTCACTACACTATTATAATAGAAGCTACCAGGGTTGACGACCTGGGTTCAAATACCCAAAAAATGATATTTTGATTTCCTAAGGTAGTTGTGCTATGTAACTATATAATGTGTTAGCCATCGAACCATTTGTTATTATTGCAAATGTTTTTCCCGTTGATGTTTGTTATATAACAGTTATAAGAATAGCAAGAGGAACATCTCCTTTTTTTAATTTTAGAGTTGCAATAGATACAGACCACATGTTGGGTGTGTACCTATCATTATATGCATGTATTATATTAACGTAACATCCGGTACCATGGAGACACGAAAGTCACGGGACATTTTAATGCAACTTGTAGTGTCATTAGTATGTGTCAGTAGTATACAACGTAATATGCAGTGCCATGAAAACGGGTCAGTCACATGTTGTGGTTGAAAGAACTCCTCAATTAATTATATATTGTATCTGCATGGTCAGTTTTGAATTATACTCATAAATAATGTCTTCGCGGTTGACAATATTGTTTTGTGTATTGCATGTGTGAATGTAACTATTTTCTTGACTGCAAAATAGAATCCAAGTATTACTAGCGCTGATATAATGTAACAACTTTGATGGCGTATTCCCAATTCGTAGAGATTTGTTAAGTTCACCAGTAAGTCGACTTCATTTTTGTTTTTGCGTTTCCTTTTCTTCCTATCGTCTGTTCGATTTGTCTTTGAGTTCAACGTTTCCCTCTGGCGTTATAGATGTAGTATCCCTCTTTATGATTTTTGTTGTATTTCGTTATCTATCATACACGTTGGTTATGGATGTTTTTGTGCTGGACAAATTAATATTTTACTCTTGGTTTTATTTACGCTCCAGTGGTATTATGTTTTGATGAGAAATGCAAATTACTTTTTAGGAAGTCACAGAAAAGACATGTATGTTAACCAAACGATATTATTCCACTAAAATATTATAGAAAACATATCAACAAGTCAGATACGTTTAGCGTGTATATATACTACTATTTTGATTCGGATTAATTTCACCTGGTTGAGTACTCGTCCACATTCACCAATCACCTTTTCATAATATCGGCCTACGCGTGTTATTACTATATTCCTAATAGTCATAACTTCTTCTTGACAGATCAACGTTGCTGAGAAAATATCACAGTGCACATAATAAAGTGGTTTGTTGTTTGACCAAGCTCCGATCCATGACACTGTCTACACAAATGTCATCACAATGCCATTTGGGAAACGAATCAGGATGTTTGACAACTAAATTTCGCTGGTTTTGGTTGAAGTATATTTTTAACAGATTATCGGTTTTTAGTTGGAAACACATATTTACCTCTCTATCCGACCTGTTCTGTTCCCACATGCTTTGAATTCGTATTAAAGATATTTGGGAAGAAGTGATAAACCCACTTGTTGATCAATCATTTACTCGATCTGTTACTCAGATGTTGTTGCTTTGCTCTTGAATAACAAGAATTTAAACAATCCTTCTCAAAATTTTAATCAAATATACGTTTGCAACAACATCCTTTTCTACAGCTCTACATCTTAACATTGACATATATAAATAATACTCACTGTAAATCAACCTAAAAGAACACCTAACAACCTCAATTTAACTATAATTAACTTTCCTTTCCTTGGTAGCAACATATGAACCCTTCTTTTTTATAGACCCTACGCAAAATTTTATTAGGTATTTGTTCTTGATTTGAGTTGTTTTTCACGTGCAATACTGTAAGCTGTGTATATGTCATATTTTTGACAAACTCATACTGCCCGGCACCCGCCATACCGGTTTGACATCCAATTCAACACATTTCGACTTTTAATCTTGTTTATTGTTGATAATTTTCGTATTAAGAATCGACCATTTGGCTGATATGGAAGTTTCAGTTTGATGCATGGTTGGATATACAAATAATCGGGTTTAAGAAATTCCACGGTCCTCATAAGACACACATTTTAAGGTTTCTTATAATTAATTAGGGGCTGCGGTGATTGATTGGTTGAGTGGTTGAGGCCTCTGTCTGTTGACGATCACTAACCCTTCAGGTACTGGCTGCAGCTATACCTATAATTGAGTTTTCATTGTTTTCATTGACTTTGCCTTACAACTGTGTTTGACGACATATTGACGGATTTGCAACAGAATCATAGTCATGTCGAACTGTAGGATACACTTACCCTTCTGGAGGACCTAAGTTCCTCTGCAGCGTTTTCATGGTGCCTTGTTTATACAACCATGAATCACATTTCTTTTTTCCCTGTTGTAAACTAACGGAGAAATAAAAATACTACATCGCCTCACTCAAAGACAGTGTATCACCTCAAGGACATCACAACCAGGCAACAACGGGAAATGATGAGACATAAAATGAGACATGAACAACCATGAAAAACTGGAAAAGAAAATAGGTTTTCACGAAGGGTATGTATTTCTGTATTACAGTTATCACCTCTACATTATAGTTTCACAAGATCTCACGAGATCTTGCGTCAATATCATGTAAGTACGTCACCAGTGATTACATGAAAATGTTCATAGGAATGGTTGAAAGATGAACATAACAAACACACATAAACTGACACCTTTAAGTTGTCAACCAGGTCATGGAAGAAGTAAAAGATCATCAGTATCTGCGGATTTACTGCAATGATCAGACAAGAAGTTCTTTTCTTGCATACTAGACCGAGATATCCGCATTTCCGGCGGTGCTGGAAAATTTTATCCGACCCACGGGTCTAGATCGCTTACACGCGCAGACTGTCGAGGGGAATTATAGTGACCTTACGGGGTCACGCTATTGTTCGTGACGTCATTGTATGACGTTTTGGGGTCAGTCAGGTGCATTGAAGTCACAAACAATTGACATCTGGGCTTTATATGCAAATGAGAAATGTGCAGACATTTTACAACTTTACTAGAAGAGTAGCTGTTTTACGGGTTTTAGGTATTAAGCAATAATAAATGATGTGAGGTAAGGATCATATACACAATGTAATTATAACGTTACATGTTAAATTCAGGGTTGACGTGACGTTGATGGATTGTTGACGTGACGTCATTGTATTGTTGAAGTGACGTCATTCCATTGTTATGAATAGGGGAATCCCCCCCGTCTCAACCCTAGGATGAGACAAGGAAATCTCACACCGGTAATAGTGCGGATACACCTGTCTAGGGTAAGAGAATAATATAATCTTTCACCCCCTTGGGGGTGAGATAGGAGAATCTCAACCCGAGGGGGAGGATTCTTAAGTTGCCAAACACGAGGCTTTGCCGAGTGTTTGGCAACTTAAGAATCTTTCCCCGAGGGTTGAGATTCCCCTATCTCACCCACAAGGGGGTGAATGATTCTTTTTCTCTTACCCTGTCCTCCCATTGTGTATCATATTCACAATCTAATGATAACGTTACATGCTAAATTCAGGGTTGACGTGACGTTGATGGATTGTTGACGTGACGTCATTGTATTGTTAAAGTGACGTCATTCCATTGTTATGAATAGGGGAATTCCCCCGTCTCAACCCTAGGGTGAGACATAGAGAATAATACATGCCTTTTTCCATATCACACCCAGTATCAACCCGAGACTGCAATATCAGCCCAAGGGCCGAAGGCCCGAGGGCTGATATTGGTCGAGGGTTGATACCGGGTGTGATATGGAAAAAGGCATGTTTTATTCTGTTTATTACATACTTACTAATAAAAGCTACTTTCTTATGATCTATTTTTCTTTTGAAATATTGAAAAACGAAAAATTTCCAATAAGGGTGTGATACGGGTTTTGCAGGCTGATACCGGTTTTGGGGTGTGATACGGCGGGGGCTGATACGGCTTTTGGGGTGTGATACGGCGAGGGCTGAAAGGGGTAAGGGTAATTGTGTCGTATCGCATATACAAAAAAAAACGTATTTATAAGTAGGTATGTAATAAAAGGAAATCTCACACCGGTAAAAGTGCGGATACACCTGTCCAGGGTAAGAGAAAAGGTTATTCTCGTCACGTCAATCCTGACTTTAACATTTAACGTTATCATTACATTTTGTATACGATACACAATGGGAGAACAGGGTAAGAGAAAAAGAAGCATTCACCCCATTGTGGGTGAAATAGGGGAATCTCAACTCTCGGGGAAGGATTCTTAAGTTGCCAAACACTCGGCACAACCTCTTGTTTGGAAACTTAAGAATCTTTCCGCTCGGGTTGAGATTCTCCTTTCTTACCAAAGGGGTTGAACGATTCTATTCATCTTCTTTTAAAATAGCACATGCACAAAAGTAATTTTTGTTATAACAACGGTATAATTAAGAGATTTACATTTCTCCCTCACTAGAGAGTGATATTCTTTCTTCCGGTCAGGCTATCCCCAGGGGAAGATTGACTCGTGCAGAATGGCTCGCTCTAAGTCATAACAATAGTAGAAGATCACGTCATCAATGAATTGACGTCACGTCCATGGAAAACTTCTCTGAATTTGCCGGAAAACATGCACATCGCCTGTCGACGGATTTATGAGTGAAACAAGAGGAGAGTAAAACAATCGTCCCTAGCTTGAGGGTGTGAAGCCGAGGGTAAAACAATCAAGAGTATCATCTCTTGGAGGGTTGAAAATGTCTATGTCACATCCTCAAGGTAGGGGAAGATTATATTAGTGGATTTCCCTTTCATAACAATTACAAGACGTCACGTGTTCAACAATAGCAGATCACGAATGACAACTCCGATTTGCAGGAAGTTATGAAATCAACGTTTGTATTTCATGGAATTACCACTTGTATTTGATGTGGGAAAGAAATAATCATTCCACACTTTAAGATAGAAAAATCCCAACCCTCGGGGTAAGACTCTTAAACGATTTGCACCCGCTAAAGCCTCAAGCTAGACATTTATGAGTCTTACCCCTAGGGTTGAGATTTGTCTATCTTAAACCAAAGGCGGGGAAAGATTATATACGTCCCTCAAAGGGACATCAATATAGTTATTTCCCAGTTGAATACAGGTAGTGTGTTGAGGTTATTGTCATATAAAATCATTAAAAACACACTCGATCAAAACGTTATCGGCGCACAATATTATTACCTGTTTTTTTTGGCTAGTGGCATTTTTATCGACAACGATACATTTACTGGTCTTTTGTAAATAGAAAGAACTGGCATCTAATAACAAACATCTGAGGTGGGGTTCAGCATTTATAAGTGAGGTTCATATATGCAATCTAGAAAAATCAGATGTATAAACGAATGTTAGTATCCATAATTCAGATTCAGTTTTTTCATTCTATTTTTTTTCTTGCAAACTTTTAATACACGCATTTTCATATTAATCTGAGATTTAACTTTGACTTGCTAATATCTCATTTGCGTTAATTTCTTGCCTTTCTGGAATAATCTACCTGATGATATTTAAAATGTTTTAAAATATGCGGACATTATACCTTCGAAAACATATGTTGTGTATCAACTTTCAGAACACGATCTTGTTAAGTAAAAAGAATTTTTGTTTCATGAAAATTCTCTTACACATTCTTTCATAAATTTGGAAAAGAGATGCTTGAGTAGATACATCTTTGATAAATAACTCAATTTGTCGAAACGCTTATTACAAAATTACACAACTTTCTATTTTGAATCGAATATCTAACAAATGACGTTCGTCACAATTACCCTTAATATTGCAGCGCTAAAGTACAAAAAGAATTGTTATTATATACAGTATACACATATTCATGTGGAACTTGTGAACAAACCACGGTTATGCTTTACAACAAATTACCACAACTATGAGAAATGTAGACAGTACAATACCTGTACCTTTTTTACACGAGTGTATAATCAATATGTATGGCATATTCGAAGAAGCTTACAAGCGTATTTAATTCATAATGTTTTGATGTAGATAGTGGGTCACAAATACAAAACACTATACAAAGTACGTGTACATGTAACTGTCAGGATATTTCTGTTTCTACGGCGTTATTCATCTCCGATTGTCTGCTCTTAGAACCACTAAAATAGCACGATAAACCAAACCGTATATACAGCAAACGCAGAACAGCTTCTCTGAATTATAGGTACTGTACATGTTTGTATGATCCCTACATGTTTCCCTCTTGCATCTTTTAATAAAAATGTTGTCGGCAACTGTAGGGTAATTATATTGAGCCAACAGTTACTACTAACAAGCAACTATCGGTTTTTAGGTGATAATATTAATACGATTTGTTGGTATGATATGTGGGCTAGAATCTTTAGAACACATATGGATTATTATGGAAATGATTTTCATTTTGTGATGATTTAAGCTTAGGGTGATATTGTGTTGTGTTGCCTCACTGGAACGTCTCATTTTGTACGCATCTAGCTAGAGTTGGTAAAAATACATCATTGGTAAAATGTAACTACAAAATACATTGGTCTACTCACTGCACCTTAAAAGGTAAATGCTTAATCTATCGACATTTAAGGATTGAATTCTGTTTTGTTGAGGTTTATGGGCTATAAACCTCAACAAAATAGGATTCTATCCTTATATTTGCATTCAGAGTGATATTGATACTTGTTTGGATAATTTCTAAAATATCGGTCTTGTGCAAGTCTAACACCACGGAAGGTATCAAAACTTATGACGTCGTTCTGGTAAGATGATTAAGCAAATTAAGATGTAAATTATTTTTTGAATTCAATTGAATACTTCTGACAAAAAATAAATAAAATTAAAACAATCTAAGAATGGAACTACTTCCCGCACTCCGCGGAATAACAGAGTGATCAGGTTGATAATATGCTGATGTAATCATACGCCAACTGAAAAGTTCATTGAAAAATAACCTTTAAAATGTTAAGTAGGTATATTGAGTCCCAGTTCAGTAGAAATGTAAATATTCCACGATAGTTACCACGTACAATTGCCTTACCTAGATATTTAACTGATTTTTACAAAAGGCATTTACACCTTGCAACATTTACACACTTACATTGTCAACAAAATAGCACTGTTTTGGGTGTCATACTGATGCTGTCTGTGTCATACTGATGCTGTCTGTGTCATAGTGATGCTATCTGTGTCATACTGATGCTGTCTGTGTCATAGTGATGCTATCTGTGTCATACTGATGCTGTCTGTGTCATACTGATGCTTTCTGTGTCATACTGATGCTGTCTGTGTCATACTGATGCTGTCTGTGTCATAGTGATGCTATCTGTGTCATACTGATGCTGTCTGTGTCATAGTGATGCTATCTGTGTCATACTGATGCTGTCTGTGTCATACTGATGCTTTCTGTGTCATACTGATGCTGTCTGTGTCATACTGATGCTGTCTGTGTCATAGTGATGCTATCTGTGTCATACTGATGCTGTCTGTGTCATAGTGATGCTATCTGTGTCATACTGATGCTGTCTGTGTCATACTGATGCTTTCTGTGTCACACTGATGCTGTCTGTGTCATACTGATGCTGTCTGTGTCATAGTGATGCTATCTGTGTCATACTGATGCTGTCTATTTAAGCATTGAACTGTTTTTTGTATGATATTTATGATCTATTTGAATAACACAGCTTTGCAAGCAAACAAATCATAATGCGCGCTAGCGCATTATGATTTGTTTGCTTGCAAAGCTGTGTCATTCAAATAGATCATAAATATCATACAAAAACAGTTCAATACTTATATTTACGTTTTCTCTGCCTCTTATGTTCTTTTTTTAACTTATAATTCATAATTAAAATTAAAAATGCCCGCCTTATCGACAGTCCACACAATTTCGTTCAATAGTTTGAACAGCGTATTGTCGCGTGCTGATTGGCAAACAAAGTAGTACTTTGACATTTTAACAAACACTTCAAATTTATTCCACAATTTAGTATCAATACAATTGCGTATGATATGGTTATAGGGTGATTCCAGTTTTTCAATAGAAATCTGAGCTGAAAGTTAGATTTGAAATTGTTTCGATTTTCCCCCGGAACAAATTTCGCGCATGGATAAATACAGTGAACACCGTGAATGGGACCTTGACCTCCACGAGGGAGTTATTTTTGGAAGTTAATTCGAACTTTTCTCTTTGCTCATTTTGTGAAGAATCCAGGCGTGAATGTATTTGTTGATTGTATGGGAACCCGACAACAGTCGGTAGATTCTATAACAGCATCGTTATTTGACATGTCGTCTGAAACTGAGGAACCGTGGATCCGAGACGCGTGAAACTGATAGCGTTTGAAGTGAGTGATCTTGCGACGGAGCACAGGTTCGTTACAAATGTCTGAAATGACGAATGTTTATGTGTGCTGTGACTCATCAGTAGGTCTGTAACATATGTGTCAGTAGGTCTATAGAATATGTGTATTTCAGACATTTATAACGAACCCCTGTTGATCAGTGCAGTGTAACAGACGATATTTCTGATAAATTGCATGAGCGTTAAAATTGTTTCCATTGCCGGCATTGGTGTTTTTAACCGATGTGCTTTTTGTACGATATTGCAGACCTTGGTTTTGTTTTCGTTGTAATAAAAGTGTTTTTTTATTTTAATTTTAATTTTGCACATAAAGTTACAATGACATTATCAAATCTCACAATGCCCAGCGATATTTCAGCAGCCGTCATGTTTATTTACATTGGATATTGTAGTTCCGGTCAGTGTTGTAATTAATACGCTAAGAATTGTGTCTCGTGCGGCATGGTAATTATGGCTCGTGCGGCATGGTAATTAAAGTCCTATCAACGACACAGCTCTCAAAGAGGTTATATTAGTGACAATGCCATGCAGATGTAAATATGTCATAATGATGCTGTCTGTGTCATACTGATGCTGTCTATGTCACACTGATGCTGTCTGTGTCATAATGATGCTGTCTGTGTCACACTGATGCTGTCTGTGTCATACATAATAATGCTGTCTGTGACATACTGATGCTGTCTGTATCATAGTGATGCTATCTGTGTCATACTGATGCTGTCTGTGTCATACTGATGCTGTCTATGTCATACTAATGCTGTCTGTGTCATAGTGATGCTATCTGTGTCATACTGATGCTGTCTGTGTCATAATGATGCTGTCTGTGTCACACTGATGCTGTCTGTGTCATACATGATGATGCTGTCTGTGTCATTGTGATGCTATCTGTGTCATACTGATGCTGTCTGTGTCATAGTGATGCTATCTGTGTCATACTGATGCTGTCTGTGTCAAACTGATGCTGTCTATGTCATACTAATGCTGTCCTTTCCTTACTAAAAATGACAGTAGCATATGATGTTGCCAGTTTTGTACCTCGCGTGTCGGTATCATACTTGGGTTGTCGGTTGCATGCTTATATTGTCGGTATCATACCGATGCTGTACGTGTAGAGGGACAGGACCGTTCGACTGCCAAGAGACCATGTTTCTCAATTGGTTACAGCGTTCCTCTTGAGTTTGGAGTTCTGGATTCCAGCCAATGTCTAGCCCCATATAATTTACTCGTTTCTGTTGCTCAAATATCAATTTGATGTTGTCTATGTCATACGATTGTTGTCTGCATCATGCTTATATCATACGGATGTTGTTGGTTGCTTTAATAACATTGGTTAAAGAAGGAAACCAAGTACATGTATTAATTCCCTTTTTCCTGAAAGACAGAATGAACATTTCTAAATTAAAGCATGTTACAGAATTTACATTTTCGTGTTATTACCATATGATGTACATTAAATGTGATACCAAATG
Organism: Mizuhopecten yessoensis; assembly: GCF_002113885.1. Lineage (NCBI taxonomy): Eukaryota > Metazoa > Mollusca > Bivalvia > Pectinida > Pectinidae > Mizuhopecten > Mizuhopecten yessoensis. Next base: position 349,305 of record NW_018485984.1, on the reverse strand, counting down.
TGGATGTCAGTGTATTCATACACTATGTCTATTCATTGTCTTGTATCTGCCATGCCGTGGTTTTGTTGTGCCCGTCGTGGTGTTGTTGTGTTAACAATCGTTTTGTTTAGTTGTGTCTACGTTCTTGGTTGACATCGGGAGGTGAAGTGGTCGTTAACGTTCTGCCCGAAACTTCTCAACAGACCATTGACAATTATCATTATCATATTCATGTTGAATAATCATCATTATAATCGCACAATTCAAGCATCTTAACTGAAACTCATATAGCCAGTTTATCATGTGTCTAGACCAGCGAACACTCTCTACTGTTGTATAATATGTATCTTTCCATCTCAAATTATTACCTTTTTAAACATAAAGTTAATACGGATGCAAAGTTATCCCACAACTGGGTTCCCTTGTTCGATAACGATCACGCGGGATGTAGAACATGACGTTAAATATGGGTGTGGTTATAAATGTAACGTAACAATGAAAAATAAGCATCATTTCTCGAGATAGGAAGATGATTCGGTGTTTGACTTTAGTTTTAAAATGGACATCATTGGTATGTACGTTTGTGTTAGAATATGAAAATTAAATGAAGGATCAGACTGAGGCATACTAAGTTTCTGCCGCCATTTCTACACTGTACCAATTCACCAGTGTTATGTCAGGAACCGTGTCCTCCATACATTTAACTCTCGATATGCTACGTTTACATTATGTTCCCGGTAGCCACGACAGTCCCGTTTACAGAAACGTAGTGCGCCGAGGGATTTTGGCCATTTCTTCTCTGAATTCAAGTCTTGGCAAGTTTTCCCACTGTCTGTCACGGTATCCGTGACAGGCCGTGGGGGAAGGGGCTGCTGAGTCCCGGAGGCTCCAAGGCGCACTACGGTTCGGTCCGCGGCCTACCACGGATGCCAGTACGTTCCCTCTAGGACCGTCACGTTCTGATGGGGTCCCTCACGTTTCTCACGTTCTGATGAACTAAACGCGATAGAACTTGACAAAATGTGAGATGCCGGGAAAATACATGCTTCCCGTCCCACTACGGACCGCCTCCAAGTTATATTACGGCCTATTACGTACTGTCACGGTTTGTTGCGTTCACCGGTTTTACTACGGCCTACTAGGTTTCACATCCGCACCGTGACTGCCATGGCAAATTTTTTGACAGTTAAAAAATCTGGCCCGGCAACCACGGCAATCACGGCCTGTGACGTTGTCCCATCCCGTCCCCCTGCGTTATCTCACGTCCATCCCGTTTTGTCCACGTTGGCCAGAAACGGATTGCCGTGGCCACCGGGAACATAATGTAAACGTAGCGTTACTTACGTGACGATAGGATGTTTTGTTGCACCATATTGCATAAAAACTCACCTTTCACACATATTTTGTTTCGAAAAACAATATTTTCTTATCAATTTTGTTTTTTTTGTATTTTATTATAACGCTTAACAGTGTTGGCATCATACACCAATAATCGCTAACTTCAAAAATGCAAATATATTGGTTAATAAAATTCGTATTAATATGTATTTCGGCTTGCAAATGGCCTTCTTATGCGAATACAGACAGATTTATAGAGGAAATAAATCATGAAAAAGAGCATGCTTTAAACAAAATTTATGGCATACATAAAGTTTGTTCCGTAATATGATATAAAACTCCTAGAGATCAGCCGGCGGATGGCGACTGTTAAACTTTATTCATTAATGTATCGCGTATCCTTTACATATTAAAAATTTAATATCTTACACATATTCCAAAACATAATGCCACGCGGCACCTTTTCATCAGTTCAGCAGCAGAAGTCGGTGTTGAGACTGTGTATCCCGTTATCAGATTGGATGGAAAGTACCTGGTACGCTCCCTATATCCCGGCGTTCTATCATACATCACATCTAATTTACGCGTCATAACCGTTACGATTAGCAGGCAGCTTGTAAGGGCGAGATTAGGAAAACACCACGCTAATTTTATCAGATTTCTGCTTTAAAATGATTTACAGTATCTATTTGCTGCAGCAGCTGTGACAGGTCGAGAACCGTAATGGAAGATGGGCACGCGCTAACGGTTAGAATACCTCTGGATTTTTCCATACCGGAACTACACGTAGACTAATTCAAATTGTTCTTCGATGCTACAATTGTAAGCCTTCATTATCGTACTCCAAACAGGAGAATACCACAGGTAGACGAAATAGCTATGGCTAGACTGTTCTGTCTCTTCTCGTTGCTGCATTATGATTATATAAGGGTTACCCCTATGCGACATGTTGCATGTGCTTTTGAACAGAACATTTCCGTATGCCGTCCTGTCGTGTCTTGTACAATGGTGAGCAAAACAATCCATCGTTCCAGTCGTGTATTGTACAATTAGACGTCATTTTCTTCTGTCTTTCAATCCTGATCTGCACAATAGGAAGTTAATATATATTCTTCCGACGTGTTCTAGTGTAATATGCATTGAAAGTTAATGTTCCTCCGCCGTACTATATTGTATCGGAACTAACAAGTAAACAAGGTTAGATTTCAAATGTGTATTGCGATTCATTTTAGTATCTCTGTATAAAATCAAGCGTGCTTCAGCATGCATATGTTTAAACCAGATACATAATATATGTAACGCTACGGTAACTACATAAATGCATAAATGAGTTAGCAAAAGGTTTGTAATTTCTTGCTAATGAAACCATCTATAGATATTGCTAATACATTATAAGATATTGTAATATCTAATCAATGCGAGCAGCCATACGTATATCTGATACATACTAATCCTTAAAACAGGTAATCAATAACATCTTCCATACCTACATTACATATATTATAATAAATTTTAAAATATGTTCATTTATTATCAAAGACAATCCGGTGCATCAGGTATACTTTAATACATTGCAGAATCCAATAATTGACAAAATATTATTTGCAATGTATATCTAAGCGAAAATCAGTTTTGTACCGTTACAATGAATGATTTCTGGGGCAAAACTGTTGCGTTTGCAGAACAAGCACATACGTGTACTTATATAAATATTAGCTATCTGTTTTGAATTTATTCACGGATATACAAATCTTAAGATATGATGACGGTGCATGAATACAATCGTACAAACAATTGCATTATTACCTCGTTTGATGCTATTTGCGTGATTAACACTAATCATTTAATTTGAAATTAATCAGTACTCTATAAATTTAGAAATTCATAAGTCAGAGTTTTTTCTCACTTTTTCTCACATGTAGTATATACCAATTTGAATTTCCAATGTTTTGGCCTCTAAGTAACACGTGCATGTCCTAGAAGGATTCAACAGCAGCATAATGCAGTATTCTTCTATTTTTGCAGTTACTGTATTTATTACCAATTGCTAAAGATGCAATATCCCGTGCGGTGTGTGTGTATACGTTACGTTCATCTTTTGAACAATTTACTGATTTTCAACAATCTATAAAATGATATACAACGATATACAATCCATACAATGATATACAATCCATACAATGATATACAATGATATGCAATGTACACAATGATATACAATCCATACAATGATGTACAATGATATACAATGATATACAATCTACACAATGATATACAACATATACAATGATATACAATGATATACAATCTGTACAATGATATACAATGATATACAATGATATACAATGTACACAATGATATACAATGTACACAATGATATACAATGATACAATGATATACAATCTGTACAATGATATACAATGTACACAATGATATACAATCTATACAATGATATACAATCTATACAATGATATACAATCTAAACAATGATATACAATCTATACAATGATATACAATATATACAATGATAAACAATCTATACAATGTACAAAATGATATACAATGATATACAATGATATGCAATATATATAATGATATACAATGATATACAATCTATACAATGATATACAATTATATACAATGATATACAATGTATACAATGATATACAATATATACAACGATATACAATCTATACAATGATATACAATCTATACAATGATATACAATGTATACCATGATATACAATTATATACCATGATATACAATCTATACAATGATATACACTGATATACAATGATAAACAATGTACACAATGAAATACAATGTACACAATGATATACAATGGTATACAATGATATACAATGATATACAATGATATACAATCTAAACAATGATATACAATCTATACAATGATATACAATGGTATACAATGGTATACAATGATATACAATGATATACAATGGTAAACAATGATATACAATGATATACAATGATATACAATATATGCAATGATATACAATCTATACAATGATATACAATGTATACAATGATATACAATTATATACAATGATATATAATGTATACAATGATATACAATGATATACAATGATATACAATATATGCAATGATATACAATCTATACAATGATATACAATGGTATACAATGGTATACAATCATATACAATGATATACAATGGTAAACAATGATATACAATGATATACAAGGATATACAATATATGTAATGATATACAATCTATACAATGATATACAATGGTATACAATGGTATACAATGATATACAATGATATACAATGATATACAATATATACAATGATAAACAATGGTATACAATAATATACAATGATATACAATGATATACAATCTATACAATGATATTCAATGATATACAATCTATACAATGATATACAATGATATACATGATATACAATGATATACAATGATATACAATGATATACAATCTATACAATGATATACAATCTATACAATATATACAATGATATACAATATATACAATGTACACAATGATATACAATGATATACAATCTGTACAATGATATACAATGATATACAATATATACAATCTATATAATGATATACAATCTATACAATGATATACAATGATATACACTGATATACAATGATATACAACGATATGCAATGATATACAATCTATACAATGATATACAATGATATACAATAGTATACAATGATATACAATGATATACAATGGTATACAATCTATACAATGATATACTNTATATACAATGATATATAATGTATACAATGATATACAATCTATACAATGATATACAATGTATACAATGATATACAATTATATACAATGATATATAATGTATACAATGATATACAATGTATACAATGATATACAATTATATACCATGATATACAATCTATACAATGATATACAATGATATACCATGATATACAATCTATACAATGATATACAATGATATAATATTATAATGTATACAATGATATACAATGATATAATATTATAATGTATACAATGATATACAATGATATACAATGTATACAATGTACACAAAAGAAATAAAATATCATAGTGTATGCAATGTGTTGTCCTTTTCGAATTCTAACTATCACATATACTAATTACCTTTCTTTTTTACTTAAATGGGAAATTATAACAAACACACGAACTGTTTTGTACCAATTATCCATTAATTCAATAATCGTTCATTGAGTTTGGGATATAGTCAACGAATACCTCATTTCTAACCCTTGTTTTGTTTTTGGTAAGTATTCAAAGTATAACCATAACAAAAGAGAGTATAATACACGTAATGAAATCTGTTTTATAAACGGATCTGTCAGAAATGAAGGAGTTTCAGATATGCATTAGCTATAAAATAATATAAGTATACTTAGTGTCATTTATTGTTATTGTACAATGTATATAATTTTCTTACTTTGTTTGTTTTCTATGTTGTCCTGTTTCTTAATACTTATTAAGCCTTATCGCCACTCAGTGTTCTCCTGATATAAGACAGGCAATAATATATCACTAATGGTTCCATCCAAACCTATATCAATTATACTTTGAAACAAAAATTCACTTAAGTATTTACGTGAAGAAAAAAAAAAGGGTTATGAAAATTAATTTGTATCTCAAAAGGTTTTCAACGGAATAATTTGTATCAAAACACACTGATTTTTAAACAAAAGAGATACAAATTGTTGTCGTGATAATAGGGTTATGGTTGGCGATAAACCATTAAACGAGATTCAATGAGCAAACGATTTAAAAAATAAATTCCATGAAAACTGAGAGCTGCGATATGCTCATTCATGTCCAAAAACTCGGTTAAAATCCAGAATCGTTCTACAGTCAGCCGATGTACTCGTGACAACGTCTTAATATTCGCATGAATGAAAAAGCTATGCTTTCCAGTCAGGTCATGCAAATAGATTTGCATTTACCACTGTAATCTGTAATTATAAATGTAGTTTGTTCAGATAATACTATAAAATCGTTTGATTAAATAAAAATTATGTTTAATACATCGAAGCTCACTCGTGTGCTTCAAACGTGACATAAACAGCTGTTTATCGGCACTGCAGGTAAAAACGCAGTATAAATCTAATAGTTAATATCTCACTTGAATCCTCGTGTCAACATGTGACGATACACTCTGTTTTATTAAAGTTGCCGTGCCGCTATCCGTTGGAAAACCTGTGGTTTAATTATAGATTGAAGTCACAAAACTGTCCAGTATAGGGCCTGTTCGTTTATGCGGAACAACCGGTTTGACCGTTTATAAATGTAACAAATTCGGGTATAAATCCTGGCGGACCTGCAAATGTGTATGCAGGCCTTGCAAGGCTTTCTCAAGGCTCGCCTGAAAGCAGCATCAGATTACTAGGTCCAACCTTATTTAATAAACGAACAACAGTGGTCCGATCGGTCTGACCGTTTAAACGAAAACGGCCCATGTTTGCGAATGTTATTCTCGACTTTTACTTATCTCAGCGGCGCTGGGTTGAAGCCATGTTAACGCTAAATTTCACGGGGACTCACGAGAGCAGAATCCAAGGAAATGGTAACTTTGTGTTGAATTGGGTCAAAGGTAATGTTTACACAATACAATGTGTGCGACTAGGTCAGAGGTAATGGTTAAACAAAAAAAGAAACGGATTATCTTCTTATTTAATACAGACCTTTTACGTCACTTGGTATGTTATACGACTTTATAATGTCCCTATGAAAAGGTATCAGCAAAATATTAGAAGCGTGTCAAAATTTGACACGGAATATCGTCTTTTTTGTAGGGTCCCATTGTATGACAATATTATAAATCATCGAATTCTTTACGGCACGTAATAATACATTTTTTTATTTTTTCTTATTTTATATCTTTAAAACGTTTCAGGCCCTGAGTATGGTATTGACGGAAAGGTAATATTTTTTGCTATGTAAGAAAAATACATAAATAATTCAGCACATAAATACATAAAAACATTTACGCCCGTCATATTAAACTAAAACATGCTAATATTGCAAAGATATCGATCACAATAATACAGATAAATAATTTAGAAACAGCTTCATATTCAAAAGAGAAATAGGCATAATCTAGCTCGAATGGATCAGATGTGGTCTTAGAAGAACTTCGACAGGCCAATCATAGAGCCATGCCGTGTAAAAGCAAGGATCGGTGTACGTACCTGCCTTTCGGCTGTGCCTTTCCAGCTGTATATATTTTGTACGTATTCATTACATCCCGTCCTCTCTCCCAGCGGTATGTTAGAGCCTGCAGCTTACACAGGAATCCTCTCAGAAACTGAAATATATCACGTGAATGGTGGGACCTCCAGTCATGTATCGGCCACCGCTGAGACCCCCGGGACACTCTGCGATACCCCAGGGAACTGTGCACACTTTAATAGAAACACTTTAGCGTATATTAGTTTTCTTGGCGTACCAAAATATCCGAAGAAAAACTAGAAAACATGACGATTTTTAGATGCTTTCTTCACTGAAACAGGTGAATACCAAAGTAGAACCCATATGTCCGTAAAAGCAACATTTCTACATAGTCGTTACATTTTGTATTTGACCTTACTATTATCTAAGATTCAAAAAACATGTAGCTTAAATACTTTAATGATACACATACATACCATCTAGAGATGAAAGGTATACCTGTTTATTGCACACTTTAATTCCACGTACACACGCCTGTTCTCCTTTGTTTTCTTTGCAACAATATACCATCTTTGTTTATTGAGCCTTACAAATCGATTTAATTATATTCAATATAACCAAGAAAAACGTATCTTATTCAAATGCATAATAGCGTTTTATAGTAAAACGTATGTACATTTTTTTCCACATATTACTGCATATTATAACGATTTAGACACACCATCTACTAGACGCACCCAGTACACACTGTGTATCATCGCCTCAATAAGTGAAGAGTGGTAACGTTAGTTGTTCATGTTTATAAGAGTCTAAGACACCATCATATCTTAACCCCTCTCATACAGGTACCGTTTATAATTATATCGTCCTCAAATGGAGGAAAGTGGAGAATTCTCGGCATAGGGGAATGATCGGGAAAATACAGAAAGTCCTGTTTTTGGTTAAATTATTAACTACTAATAAAGTTATGATGAGCTTTAAATAGACATACTTCGTTATTCTTAATTATTCTTTAAACTGTCAAAATATACGCTTCTTTTCATGTTGATAATGCTGGAATATTGTATATCAAGCAATTTTCACAGCAGTTTCACTTTCACCTGTTTCGACATCCGTAATGAGGGCGAATTTATCATAAGAGCGAACATAAGTAAACAACATATCAACATAGCGATCAAATTTGAAGGGTGAAAGTATTATTAGGCTAGTACAATTTTACCAGCGTTGGGCGAAATTTTTACCTGGCGAAAATTTCCGGTATACAGCAATTGTTAAACATGCACGATCTTTGTATAAAGGTACAATAACAACTTACTGATCATAAATATGAATATAAATACTGACTATATAAGATAAGATGAATTTATTATAAATTCCCCGTTGTCATACCGATATTAATTATAAAATAGAAATATGTTTTCAATGCAGCAGCAATGCCGCTTTTTAGCATACGGCTGTTTGTCTAAGGATTCAATCACGACATAGCAATAAAAAACATATCTATTCATGCTTATTTTTCCTAACCAAACAAACAATCATACATGTTAGTGTACAGTTAACCCTATGGTAATAGAACATAGACCATTTGAAGCAAAAATATGTGCCGTTGGTTTTCAATCAGTTATTCGTTGGTATGTACTACTACTCAGTCAATTCTCTCATTTCCTCAACTGGAAAATCAGCAAAACTGTAAATAATAAAATATTAAAGTGTAAATCGACCATTGTGATATTGTGATCAGTCTCTATAATAAGATTTATACTTTGTCCAAAATCATAATGCAACTGCTCAGGTATAAGTTGCTTATGCCATTGCTACAATGTATTATTCAACTGCAGGCGGATTTCTCAGTGAGATTTGCCATAACACTGATGGTCACAGTTTTCTCTTTTGTGTAGTAAAAGGGATTTTATCTATTTTGAAATTAACCAGTACTCCTCTTTTATTTTCTTGCTTTTAATGAGTTGTTTTTTTGTAACCCACACCCCTTTCTGTTTTAAAAGTGGTTTAGATCATTTTTGATTTCCACCTTTATGGCTTCTAGCATCACTGATGAGTACTAGGAGGCCGTAACAGCTGTATAGGGCAGTGCGATTCATATTTGGCAAACTGTAGCTATTGCCAAAGCATATGAGAATGTCTTACGTTCAGCTAACAATGACATATTCTAAATGTCGTCAGATAGCGTAAAGAAACCCTATAGCAATGCAAAAGTGTTCATTCCATTAGTATATGCTGTTTATCCGTCTTGTCTAATGATTGTTTATGTTATACACATTTCCTTGTGCTTCCCACGTGTTTTACACGTTACATATATCAACACTGCACGTTAAAGTTGCCCTTTGAATGATAAATGACCATGATTAGGACAATGTATGATATTTGACGTAACGGCAGTGACATTCCGTAAATTGCAACCGGGAAAGCATTGTCATTGAGGCAACATTTTTCTTTAATTAATTCTAAATATGTGTCCTCTTTTGTCATTTATGTAAACGATACATAACAAACATAGGTATACCTGTAATACGTGCATTAGTGATCGCTACTAATTAGTCTTGCTGATATGTTTTGCAATCTTTCATACGAGATGTTCAACTGCGCTTGAAATGGCAAAGGACATCAGGTTATCTGTGTGTTAATTAAATATGTATATTTCCACGTCAACCAAATGTAAATAAATGTTAAGTATGTATGGATTCCCTCTACCTATTATTCAGTACTGTTAACTAATATATCCATTTAATTTTGCTACGCTATATATTTGCATATGTGTCACTAATACAATTATTATGAATTGCATTACTTTTCGAGATTTCTTTCTTTCATGATGAAATAATAGGACTACATCTACGAAATATTTTGCATGAAACAAATGAAATATATTTATCATCGAAGTATTATAATTATTTAATTGTAGAGATTGCCTAGTTGTTCAGGGCGTAGGAGGACGTAGCAGTGTGTATCACAACCGTATACTTCATCAGCAGTCATGCATTCAAGCGAAAGGTCTAATGCCTTTTCATTTTAGTGCGATATTTTAATCAAAGCAACAGGAAACAAGAATAAAATAACCAAGACATTCGGATTTGTAAAGGGCAATCATCTGTGTGTGAGTTACTTTATGTTTTTGAATCTTAAAACTGCATGCATTTTTACCAAGAGTTCGAAAGACCAACACTTACTTTGCAAATAAAATTGTTTTTGTTGTTTTTTGTTTTACTTTTTGACAAAAATCATTAATGAATACTCAGAAAAAAATATTTCAAAAAATCGTGCTAGTTCTGTTTTGTTTTGTTTTTTCGTTTTTCTAATTGTAGTGATAGGATTAGTTAGGCTCCATTTCACAAATTGATTTAAATCCTTTCGATATTTTGGATTTAGGGAACTTCACGTAAGATAATATATAAACATTATAATTATATTTGTCCTTTTTTTAAACACTTTTGCTGAAAGATGGGTTATAAACATGTAAATGATATGCATTTATTATACATGTGTTCTGTTCGGGAATAATACAATGCAATTAGTTCAGACTTTGAATCAAGCTTAGAGTTAATTTCAATTTAATTTTCAGATGTTTTATGACGATGAAATTGTGTTTGATATATACCTACGTAAATTGCTCATAAACATAAACCATGTATCAACAATTTGCATGAATACTTATATGTGTCAACGTGTTTAAAACGAACTATTAGCAATGATATATTTCCAAATGGAAAAAAAAATACCCCATTTTCATTCAAGTTTTAAAGAATGTCAGAAAGCCTTTATTTTAGTATCTCTTAAAATATTCATGATTTCAGATAGGAAATATCGGTCATTAAATGTACTCATATGATAGAAGTATATATGTAATGTGGGATCCTCGTATAACATAATCTTAACAAAATATATATTATTCAGAGTGTGTTCTAAAAACCATTTGTCTAGCATTAATGACTAATTACAAAACGTATTATTTGTATACTTCAAAACAATATCATTATTTTTGTGCGATCTGATGTAAATTATATATTTCAATATATGTGATAAAATGGCATTTCACTGATGTCGATGACACGATAAGTCGGTATATATAAAGCAGGACAACTATATCACACCAACTAACTGCAGCGTCAATACACAATGACGTAACGTACCGCATCGTCATTACACAAAGACATCACGTACCACAGCGTCAATACACAATGACGTAACTTAACGCAGCGTCATAACACAAGGAAATATATATCACAGCAACTAACTACTGTGTCAATACACAAGGACAAATATATCACAGACACTAGCTACTGAGTCAATACACAATGACATAACGTACCGCAGCGTCATTACACAAAGACAAATATATCACAGCAACTAACTACTGAGTCAATACACAAGGAAAACTATATCACAGCAACTAACTACTGTGTCAATACACAAGGAAAAATATATCACAGCAACTAACTACAGCGTCAATACACAATGACGTTACGTACCGCAGCGACGTCAAACAAAGACAAATATATCACAGCAACTTACTACTGAGTCAATACACAATGACGTAACGTACCGCGGCGTCATTACTACACAAAGACAAAAAATCACAGCACCTAACTACAGCGTCATTTCACAAGGACAAATATATCACAGCAACTAACTACAGCGTCAATACACAATGACGTCACGTACCGCAGCGTCATTACACGAAGATAAATATATCACGGCAGCTAACTATTGTGTCAATACACAATGACAAATATATCACAGCAACTACATGTAGCTACTGAGTCAATACACAATGACGTAACGTGCCGCAGCGTCATTACACAAGGACGTAACGTACTGAAGCGTCATTACACGAAGATAAATATATCACAGCAACTAACTACTGAGTCAATACACAATGACGTAGCGTACCGAAGCGTCATTACACAAGGACAAATATATCACAGCAACTAACTACTGTGTCAATACACCAGGACAAATATATCACAGCAACTAGCTACTGTGTCAATACACAAGGACGTAACGTACCGCAGCGTCATTACACAAGGACAAATATATCACAGCAACTAACTACTGTATCAATACACCAGGACAAACATATCACAGCAACTAGCTACTGTGTCAATACACAAGGACGTAACGTACCGCAGCGTCATTACACAAGGACAAATATATCACAGCAACTAACTACTGTGTCAATACACAAGAGAAGAAAACATACGATAGCTCAGTTTGCAAGGCAAGGAAAGAAAAAGCTTTACGCGTCACACCGTGAATAAATAGGTAAGCATCATAAAACAACGTGTCAACATAAAAGCAAATAAGATATAGCAAATGGGCTTTTTATCTGAACAATAATACGAAGAGTCATAGGTTACCAAACCATGCAGCAGTGTTCCTTACACAGGCAATAATACCGCAGCGTTACTAGGAAACAAAATATACCACAACGTCATAAGAAAACGCAATATACCAGGGCGTCAGACAAAAAATCAACATACACCAAAACGTTGCTAACAAGAAATAAAATGTACCACAGCAGCAATACACATGGGAGCGAGGTATACTTCAGCGTCAATATATATATATATATATAACAATAAGTTGCCGGTAAGTATATATATATATATATATATATATAGAATAAAAACATTTTTTTCAGATCGTCCGCTAGGCCTTTCTGCCTTCTAGGGCTTCTTCAGGCGGATAATATATATATATATATATATTTATACCACAACGGCAATACACAAGAGGGCGAGGCATACATCAGCGTCACAAAAAGAAAATAACCCACAGCGACAATAAACAAGGGAGCGATGTACACTTCAACGTCACTACAAGGACACTACAGCAGCAAAACAAGATATAATTACACAACATATACCACATTGTCAATACACAACAACAGTATATACTACAGCGTCAATACCAAAGAAAACACAACCAGACGTCGGAGCCGATAACAAATGTAAAAGTAGTTCCGCAGGCCATACCAGCTTAATAGGACGTCCCGTTACAAAACAGTGGCGAACCCAGAAACTCCGGAACTGTACGCATTTCTTATGGAACCAGTCGCACAGGTCGTGATTGTATCGCTCACCGACGATCTAAAAAACAGAATACATCATAAATAAGATTGACAAGAATTGTTAATAGCTAAAAGGGAGATGATGATGGCGAGTGCATATTTCAATAGGATACATCTATAGAAGAACTCCATGTGCATAGAACAGGCTATGTATCAGCAAATAGGCTTTGGAATGTAAGTCTCGTACACAGGCGAGATCGGTATGCTTTTGCTGTCGGTTGAAAAGGAAAATTTGCGTTTAAAAAATAAAAGTTGTCCCGTTTGGTGTAGCCCTTGGTGGAAAGGTGGCCGTTTTGTTTGATAATTTAATAACTTAACCTCATTGATTTATCTAATGTTACATAGCATGATTTGGAAAGATTTTTATCTTTTCCATTTAGGCACATGTTACAGGAGCCTATAAACACAAGCGATATATTTTAGTCCCCAAATGTTATACAGATAGACTGCTGTAATATTCTTCCATCAACTTCAATACACATGTTGTCTAATAATAACTAAAATATCCGTTTCTGTAGAAGGTCCTCACACGAGCTGGTTTAGTTATGTTTAAGTTTTGATATTTAGTTCAAAAACACAACTTAAAAAAGTACTACGTTCGCGGTACTGTAACATATAATTATTCGATTTAACAAACTACAACAGTAAGGGGTACTTTTTATCATCGAAATTCTATGGGGTGAAATTAGTTTTATCATTCATAGAGACCTTTGCTATGATATACCAGCTGTCGTTTTTTTTACATGAGTTTACATAAGTAATTATTTATTTATTCATTTATTTATTGTAGGGAATTATTTTATGTTTCTAATGTATACAATCCTGTCATACCACATCCCTGTAGTAAGGAACCGGACCTTGTCCGTCATTGTCACTCCCGTAATGGAAGGGCCTGGTATAGTTAATTGGTGTGACACATATGATACATTTATAAATAGTAATTAAGAGTGCAATATTAAACTTGCGAATATGTTATTTAAGTTCATAGGTTAGTGATCACCTAGTGAAGTACACAAGTACAGGAACGTTTTAAGGTACACTACCGTAAAAGCGTAGTGGTCAAACCAGACCCATACCGAGAAGGAGGCACAGTGATAACATTAGCAAAAAATATTTTCTGAGATCACATCATTAATAAAAAAAAAAAAAATATTTCATTAATCATTTTTAGAAATGACAAGGATTATTTCAAAAGGCACATTTCAACGGGTTGTTTTTGTTATTGAAACATGATATATGTGTTAAATAACACGCCAATGTAAAACTACGTAACAAACCTGATGTCAATTTCGCGACTGCTAACTTTCCTTTCCTTAGTAGTAACATCTTATGTTTTCTTGCGTGTGCCAGCTGATTTACTCCTTGAGAGCCCGTTTGAAGTGTTAATATTTTCGTAGTATATGTTATGTCGTCTGTTGACCAATAAACCACTTAGCCATGCGTTCTTACCAGATAGTTTTCAATGTACGCTGTAGATGCTCCACTCTCGTTGTAATAACCGAATTTCGAATAATTACATTCCAGTGGTTGTGTTTTGGATAAATATCTATCCACATCATATTCAGCTGAGTTTGACAACTGACATCGCAATGGGTGCCACAGGCGGTACGAGAAACAATCGCTTTCATTTCTAACTGGTTCAAAATGTTTTTTTCTGTCTTCTTGGTACCTGGCTGTTTTAGTTAAATTTAGTTAGACTTGTGACAAAATGTTTGCTACATTATTTCTCGCCGCAAAACAATAACCTATTAATCTAGTGTAGTATGTTCATATAATTTCTATAAACCAAATACGTTTTAGGCAGAGTTTCCTGTTTTTCTAAAGATTACCAGTCCACGAATGATTCAAAACCTTATTATAGTTCCATTCATTATCATTTGTTAAGTGAATTAAAATGTCTCCGTTTGAAAACACGTCATCGAAACAAATGTCTGACCTCTTTGTTTTAGATGGAAAGACTTCCGTAGAATACATTATTGTGTAAACACTATGCAGCGAATAGGGGAATCACGATGAGGACCGTGTATCAGATATGTTGTGGTTTGGCTATTTTGTCGTCTTTTAAAGGATGTTACTGGATCAGTTGCGGTTTGACTACTTCAAATACGACCCTTTAAGGCCAGATTACAGCCCTTTAAGGGAGATTACACGAGTGTGTGGATATGAATCGCTTATGAGAAATGTCAGTGACAGCCATATTGGTCCCTGATCCTGTTTGTGGTATTCAGGGCAGGCCCCGTGTGTGCGAACCCCCATTCCAGGTATACATATATGATTAGCGCCATGGCAACGTACTCAGACAGGAAACCCGATGGTAATGGTCCTTGTTCCGGTTTGTCACTTTCTGTCAGGTCGTTGAATGACCCCGCCTTTTTGCTGTTTTCATGTTATTCTCTCCATTTGGCGTTCATTCAAGTCTGAATCTGAAGTATTCATCGCGAGACGCAATTCTTAGTCCGCGTATTAAAACGCTTTGTAGACTCTTAACAGACTCAATTCCCGGCTTACGCTACATCGCTACAATGGGTGCGATTTGGACTAATATATTATACAATTCTGAATCTCCAGTTCAACTCCTTCACCTACATGTAATACTGTATATTAGTGCGAATCACTTTAAGCTGTCCAATAAACCTCCAATATATTCCCACGATAAAGTGGTATTCTTTAATTTAAACTAGGATGTAGAAAACTAAGTTCCCCCTGTGCCTCGCTTCATAATTCACTGTTAAATGTCCTGTGTATGAACGTTTGCCTGAAATATATTAATACACATCGCCAATGGAGTTTGATTGTATGATGACATTATCGTCACAGTAGGTATGTGGTGTATGTTTACAAATTGAAAAATTATTCGGATTTTACAATAATAAAGTAAGTCTAGTGAAAGGTAAAAAAATACCTAATAGTTGTCTGTATACATAATGTATCTTCAACATGTTGCAAATATCTTATATAATTCAACATCCTCAGGAGTTTGCTGGTATATGTGCTCCCCTCGCCACATCAAGAGCTGTATCGTGATCAACTAATAGAAGTAGGACGCACTGGTTTCTTTTCCAGTCAATATGTAAAATAGCGACCATAGCAACCGTTACTTATACATTATGTAACGTGACTTTGCTTGTGTTTTTTTCTTGCCTTCCTCGTCAGAGTATAAGCGATGGGTGTTGTCCTTATGCTTAGTCACTCTTGCTTCATGCACTGATATGTCTTCCGGGACCAAGATAAATGCACTGTAAACCTTCGATATAGAGGCCTTCGTTTCGTGTAAAATGTACCAAGTCGCTTACTGAAAACGTGTTCCGATAATCCTTTTTTTTCTAATTTTGTATGTCACGCTAGACATATCGCAAGGAGCCGGAATGTGTCTTATAATGTTGGCACAAGGTTGCGTATTCCATGGACTAAAAAAACGAATATTTGGATCAACGTCGTATAATATATAAGTAAATTATCAGCTTTAACTACTGTAGAGCCAATAAACGATTCACAGATGGGATGACTGTACAAATATCTAAAACATTATAGACAAATACTTACTTTGAAGGGTTTTTACAGATAGATTTGTTTTGGAGCTCTTAAATATGACTCAGGCATGGCCTGGAGAGAGCGCAGCTCGTACATTTGTTTCGATAGTATACTATAATTTTTGAATCAAAACATTATCCATTTTAATACATACAAAATTTACCTGTAATTGGTTTTATTTATAATATACTTGAATCTGTTGCTGGGCAAAATCATTCATTTTGAAAACAGGCATTGCCTGAAACGAGAGAAGCGTCTAAATGCCGTTTTTTTCAATTTTATTTTCTAAATAAGATTGTTCAAAATATTATCTATTTATTCGTTTTATAGCGATAAATGTAAAATTAATAATAAGTAAAGAAAAGCATTCGAATGAATTATGCAGTTCAAGAGAAAACACAAATGCATTTGGTACTCTTGCATTTAATTGCCCCGTCTATGGCCTCAGCGTAATGTTGCGGAAAGAGTGAGGCCCAGTAGAGGGACTTCATATTTGAAGATGTATTGTTTATCAAATGTAACTGTTATTATCTGTTATTATAAAAGTTAAGTATATTGGTGATTGAATTCCAATTTTATTTTCCGACATGATATACTTTGCCTGATCCCTCTAAATCGTGTAAAAAGAGAATCACAATAGCCCAAACATATCCGGATTTCCGTCTGGTTTGGTAGTTACTATATACTTCCGGTTTGGTTGGAGAGAAGAAAAGACTGAAAATTTGAAAGAAGCTTCAGTTTCTATAATTTTTAATGTCATGAATCTATATAACCACAGAAAAAAAGTATCAAATAAAGAGATATTTTTGAGAATGTGTAGCAAAGCTAAACAGCATCGTAAAAATAGGACCGCGGTAACTCTATACTAGCTACTTCCGTGACGAAGGATTTTGGAAGCATAGTATTTCGACATTACCATGACTTCAATTGTTCGTACACATGTTACCGGAAAAATATGTTAATAACGGGCAAATCCCTTGTTGTTGCGTATCATGGTATAAAACCATTCCTTTAAACCGTGACGAAACGCATATTTTTTCTGATGAAAAGATAATATTTTCAAAAATTGTTTGTCTTTGACATAAGCATGTATACGATTTCTCGACCAATAATTCGCTGGTTAGTTGCACATGGAATAAATCTGAGCAACTACACCAACGGCAAAATTTGAACAACCACCATTGGTAAATAAAACAACTTATATTTGTTTTTGTTGTTTTGGCATTATGTTCCATTGTATGCAAAATGTTCCGCAAAGCGGTATCATTGACACACAGCCATCATTATCTTATTTGAAAGTTTTTTAACGGTTTATGTCGATAAGATGCTTAGCGTTATATATCAATGTTTAATTTCATTAAGAAAAACATCGTAAAACAGAATATCACTTATATCATTTCGAGTTAAGCGTCTTGATAAAACTTCACAGGTGTTAATTTTCAGGCAAGCCTATGACCAAATGGAAGAAATAATGTTGAATAAGCATAATTAGCTACGTTAAAGTACATCATGCCAGTAATTATTTCATTTGTACTTTTATAATTCATTGTATTTTTCTGTTTTCAGTGCAGTTGTGTTACAACTTATCACAAACATGAACCTCTTAAATGTCAAAAGTGGGTTTCCCATCACTGTCATATTGGCGTCAAAACTGGTTTACAATCAGACGAAGATCCTATAACTCCTCCAATTAGTAGTTAACGATGATAAATACCAGTCAATCAGATGTCGTGTGGTTAATGATTGGTTTTTGGTGTGAAAGCAGAATAGAGATATCGCAAATCGTCTTTCATCCTCATCAGTATACTTATCTTCACACAAAGGGCTGGTTACAAGCTGACATGTTGATAAGGTTTGTCGTTATAGTTGACAATTTCGTTGCTTCTTTTACTAGCTTGTTCCTTGCATTTGATACAAGTAAACATACTATTAAATTTGTGCGATGGCGTAGTGATAATAAAATGTATAGATACACATGGCGATTTCAGTTCATACATGTATAATGCTTTGACAGTAAATTTCATAAAGTGATTTAAATGATTATCAAAAACAAAGTTGATGACTAGAAAATGTATTTACTATGTAAAAGAATAATGTTCACAGGTAAATGAATCTAACAATGCACTGAGAGAGTATTGTCCAGGTGTTTTGTATCTACCTATGTTAATAAGATTATGGCAGGTGAAGACAGGCATTTCAGGTAATTCTTGACCCGTCAGACAACGAGTTATGTGACGACAGACAGGATGATGGACATATGATGCCAGAAAACCGCGAGATTTAACACTTATATTCAATAGTTTGCATTTTACCGTTTTGATATACATATTAAAGTGATCACGACACTGCCAACAGTTATCTTTAACGGACACGAAGCAAATAGTGTGATTTTTATGACAGAACGATAATGACGATATATCTTACATTTATTTTATAGCCACAAAACTGTTTAACACAATCGTGAGTGAGAATTCATAAATAATGGATGCAGAAATGATCGAAATGACGGAAATACGTTACATATATCTATACTTATCCCATAGGTCGTGTACTTTCGGCTCGCATTTATGATAGTCATACTCTAAATCATACTGAACGCAGGCTCAAATTCCTGTTCCTGTGTTAATTCTCGCATCTTTTGGAGTGATTTTGAGAAATTTGAAACTTGATTCCACAGACTTTTTTTAACTATATCGCCTGAATTGATCGCAAATTTGGCCCATAAACACATTGCTTGTGTAGGTTTCATATTCACGGAGAGATATAATAAAGGAGACATTTCCAATATTTTGGATGAACTGAAATAATTTATCCAAGATATAGATGCACTCTGTTGATACATTTTGACTGACATGTCGGCACAAGTACTGATACTGAGGTTGTTTGCGAGATTATAAATGTGAATTGACTTCCAGAATTTTTTGACTAGTTGGTAAAGTCGATACAATTTTGTTCCTCTTTATTCTTTGTACCTTGTCAAAACATTTTAAATGGTTTTTCAACTCTTAAAATAAACTAAAACGTTACTAATTTTCACCATTCACAAAATCTCATTGAGCAGTGTTCATTTTGATGGTACATTGAACTTCAACGTCGTTTCTCTTTGATTGTCTGGTGGAACAACATATCCGAGGTTTCGTATTATGTGTTGTGAAAACAGTTCATCTCCTTTAATGATACATGTTACGTGAGTCTCGACTGACGGGAACGAAAGTCAAACATGGAACAGCATTGCTCAATCCGTACATGTACCCATACTAAATGAAAGTAGACAAAACACTGCCATGCTATAATAAATTATCTCATTTCTAGGATCACACAGTTTTATTTATTGTAATTGCTGTCCTAAGTAGATAAAAGCGTGTATATTGCTTGTTTTACAGGTGATTTTACTTTGTTTTATCTTTATACCTCTAATCTTGTGTCGCAATTAACGGCTAGTGAATTTGAAATCATCACTTTTATCACTGCTCTGTGTAGTTCATACTTTCAGTGTAGTATCTTACACGATCGTTATTCAGCCTCACTATCGTACGAAATGATTGCACAGCCTTTCAATGCAGTTTCGTACTAGAATGTATTTCATTGAAGTTTTGTATAAGAATTTGTCTCATGCTATGAATGAGTTATTGGACCAGATTATGGCGCAGCTTCTCCGGAAGCTATCGTACCAGATTGTGCTCCAATCTCTCAAAAAAGCATGTTTACCTGATTAGGATTGTCAGTGTGTCTTCTTCACCATCAAATAAAAATCTGTGTATACCGTCATATCACGTCTGATAAATTAAATTCTAAGTATTTGTATTTATCTTTGCACGTAATCATGACGTAGGTAGGGAAAGCAGGGATATTGATATCGAGGTAGGGAAAGTTTACAATAGGAAAATCTTACCTTACTTTAAAATATTAATGTCGTAGAATATTGAACATTCGAAATAAAATTGCTATCCGTACATTAACATGTAGTCAATTGTTACTGACCAGCGACTGACCAGAGGTATTTTTCCTTGGGCTCAATCGATATAGCAATTGGCTTGTTTTATGTATACCGGCTTTAACTACGGGGGGTTCTTGGAAAATAGTTACCTTCAATGCATATCGATATTCTATTCATACTAGACAAGCCAAATATTTAGATGTACAAACCTTTCAACTTGTCTGTTTGTTTTTTTACTTTTTATACAGTGCCCTGTTTTGGTTCCTTGAGCCTTTTCTGGCGTCCTCTGCCGTGTGACATATATCAGTAGCCTTGTACGATTTTATTGTGTTATTGAGCGTCTGATATCAAAAGGAAATATCGACCGTGGAAGCAAACATTTATTTTGAGAAACAAATAAAATGTTTAAGGAGTTCCATTTCAATCCTAGTGAACAGTTATGACAATCGAACTGTTGACTCAATTGGTGAAGCTGTTTATTTAGACTGTGTTAGCTAACAATCTCCAATTCGATGTAATGTAAACCACGGTGATACACGGATGTTATTAGAATAGACGCTCGTCATGTGATAAACAAATAACTTAAGAGCGGTGCCTGAATCATGACAGATGAGGACATGTATGAGAAATACCAACTAGAAATGCGAAGACAGGAAGCACTTATTTGAAGATTTGGTTTGTCAATGCCGAAAGACAAACAAAGTAAGCATTTTACTACACCATAAAGCCATTTCGTCCATCGAGGTATCATCAGTGTTTTTTTACTACATGATGAAAAGAATGCCAAGTTCATGTCTAAAGTGTTCCAAAACATATGTAAAAATGCATCCTCGATACTCCATGGGGTTACGCTCACATTCGCTCTCTTCAACCCTGCAACATATCATAGAAAAATTGAAGGCATGCGGCTAGCTATTTGATCGGTCTCAAATAAAAACACCTGACCAATCCCTTGACTGGTACCTGCCCTTTGAAGATTACAATTTTACCTTTACATGAAAGGATCAAACTATTCTTCTCGTCTCATCTACAAGGTGGTGCACACTGGGCCTTCAATATTGCTTTGACATGTTCCAGGGGTGCAGAGAGCGAAAGTGAGCGTAACCTCTTGATTATCGAGGATAGCAGAAATAAAGCAAACGGGAAAAGGTGTCAATAAGCCCTATATCATAACGTTACAATTGTATTTACAACTGTTTCGCTATAACAGATCCATTGTTACTAGAGTACATCAGAGCAAGATAAGAGTCTTCTTTATTATAGTAAAGCTAGGAGGAAAATTATTAATCGTTCAGCACACGTATGATAGTTTTTCCCGCCGTTCTTATAAACGTTTCCCCCAATCCTCTTTCATATGCACTGACTGATCCTTGCTTCACCTGTACCTAACAACACCAGTAGCCTAACCAAACACGTCCTACTCTGTCTGACAATGACCTCGAGTGAGCATGACAGCTAAGGTGTTTCTTAATTTGCATACCTGCCCTGTTTACCAGTAGAAAACGTCATTTATATGCGACACGTGGGCATTGCCCCAGATCAAATAGTCGTATTCATATTGATATTACTCTGTGTGAATTACACAGCTAGAGTTAATGCCTAAATTTACAATGGTAACAAAAACGTGTTTATTGAATTGCATATTGGTTCAGGATTGTATAAGTACTGATTTAGAATTTACGTGTTAAGTCACTTTGTAAACGTTTCTGAAAACAACATCATATTCTTAATGAAGCAGTACATGTGGACACAACATCTTTTGTATCATATTGATTCAGTAAAACATCGAGATTACAATCTGGCGGAATGCCAAATAAATTATAGTATACTAGTATGAACGCGATACCACTAGCTCTAACCTGTTTACTTCGCCGTAAACAGTGATCAGGAATGTTGCAATAGAGTTTTACTATAAAATAAAGTATACAGATTACTCTGATTTACGTCATGATTTAACTCGTCGAAGAACAACAATTCTCCGGCTTTGAATCTTGGCAGAGTTATGTCCCTTGCTTGACAATTCGGATTACCACGAGTCAAGAGGTTCTTTTCATTAATAGTCAATTACTTTGCCCTTAAAACATTTTCACGAGGCTATAAAATACAACATGCCTTACAAGGTTGTGAATGATGCGGATTCTTGGTTCTCTTTGTACCATGGAGATGCCAAATCTTGAATAATATAGGAGTTTGGAAACTGCCACAATAAAATTGCCTGTCAACATAGCTGATATGCGCATGTGTTGTAGTTGTCGGATTACGTAGTGCAGTGTCAAACACTAACGCAGTCAACGTATTGCTACAGACCGTGATGTTCCGAAGCCATAATGTTAAATTGGACGTTTCAGACACAGACCCTGCACTTGAAGTGCCATCAACAATAGATACAATCGTTTCCGCTAAACCAAATTTCCGCATTGACGTGAACAGGATCTCTTCGTAAGTTAGAAATCCAAATTTACTATTCTCTGGACATACACTAACATATATGTCGATGGTTTCGGCAATAATATTATCAAAGTTTCACTTTATACACTAAAAGTGTTCGTATGAAACGAGTCGCAACGTTCCAAAACCGACTAGGGTCTAGATCTACACCCTACCAGCAATTCAAAATCGAACTAGGGGCTAGATCTACACCCTACCTTTTTACCTGGTAGGGTGTTGATCTAGATCTCTAGTCGGTTTTTACTCTTTGCGACACGTTAAATACGAACACTGTTTATGTTTTAGTTACATTCTGATATTACAAATTTCCAAACTGATGAATGTTATTGAAAGCAATAGTATTGCTTCAAATTTAATTCCATATTGCATATCATCTCTGATGATAAGATAACACAATAGACTCTTCATGAAGTGTTCAATTTTAATCCGCTTCAAATTACTGTGTGCATATTAGTTGTGTATTATTTTGCTAGTCTTCCTTATACACATTTGTGCAAACATGTATTGTGGTGGCAAGGCAAAATACCATATTTACATAATTGAAAATTTAAAACAAGCCCAATCCCTACCCTCTGATGTTATTGTATAGTTATCATGCTAACCACTTACTTGGTCAAGTTATGTAATGAGACATGCAAACTTACAAGAAAAGTATGGATTGATATATTTTACATATTGAATCAATTATGTAATACTGTAAAATCATAAATTTTCGTGGGACATTAAATTTCGTTTATTTCGTGGATAACAAAAGTCCACGAAATTTAATCGATATAAATAGGGGGAAAATATATATCAGCGAAATATAATGTCCTTGAAACAGGCTAGTAAATGGAAACCACCAAATTGTAAAACAAATGATTCTACAGTATTGAAATACTATAAACTTGACCAAAACCTCATAGAGAATACTACAGAGCAGACGTACGACCGTTTACACTGTGTAAACCACGTGGTGTCCGACTGACATATGTTTGCACGGTCTTCGACTTCGCCGACACGTGCATTGCTGTAGCAACCTGACGTTGTTATGATAACAAACAGCCGGTTTTGTGGTAAAGGTACAGGTCTTGTTATAGTAGAGGGATAATTCAGGTAACATGTTATCATAGTGCATAGGATAGATAAACATGTATATTTGTGGTTTCCTATATATAGTACATTTACGTATGCACAACCATTTGTTTGCTACAATATCTGTTTCTCCATCTGCAGTCATGTCTACTGGCATGGTTTGTAAGTGGTAACCCTACCACTTGAACACTTCGTGACGCCGGATAAACGCTATGTTATCCTCGGAGAACAATACAGTACTTTGTGTCACAGAATCGTACTTTATTTATCCAATCATGGATGGGAGGGAGTATGTTTTTTGTATCTTGTTATGTACGCGGTAAAATCTCGTTATTCTGCAAGCATTTGTTCTTCAACGTTATGGAGATATAAAGGGGTTTGTCGATATTTCAAGCATGACGTTTTATAGAATTGTTATTAAAAAAAATGGAAAATAGAACCTGGAAATAAAATAAGCGAAGTTGCAAATCAAACGAGGGCATTTGACTGTATATAGTATACAACGTCTCTCACAGAAGACGGTTCCATAGAAATGTTATTACAGTTGGTTATAAAAAATCTCTTTGGCCTTCACATTGCAATCAGATTTCACCTCGTTTATTTTTCTAAACAACAATTTAATTTGATCTTGTTTTATCAGTTTTACAGTTTCACCCGAGCAAATCTCAGTTGTTTGCATGACTCACACAAACTATGCTATGTGTTTTTGTACGAGAATCAAGGTATCCCATTTGTGTCAATGAGGTTATCACATACGAGTGTAGGCGCTTCATTTATCCAATCGTGTTGCGTAGCTGACACTTTCAACACGAAGCTTGTCGAGTGTTGTAAATAAGCAGTTAATCAGTTAGAATGGAAAAATCACACCATGCAATATATTTTAAAGACATTTAGAGACATGTGAGGATATCAAATATCAAAGTTAGTTCTTTAATTATTTTGATGAAATTCATTTACGATTTCGATGTTGACATCCGAGGAGGGATCTGTACTTATACCAAACATGATATACATCATGGTACACGGTCGATGTCATTGATCAAATGTTGATGAAAGTCAACACGTTACAGCCACTTTGACAGTTTGCTGTCTTTGATTTTGTTGTTGGAGTCGTATATGCAACTGTCAACAGAAAAAGGGAAGTGTCACCAGTGTGTAATCTATGCTTAATAATGCTTAAATAAGCACCTACATTGTACATATCATGAGGAAAGCATATTTTCATATTTATGGCAGTTTATTTTATCCCAACTATTCGGAAATCACTAATAGGTTGTTATGGTTTAGCATCAGTGAGATAAGCACCATACGAACTCGATTTTATCATTGTTGTAAATACACTGTTAGACAAGAGGTCGCTTCTGGTTTCAGTATCACCGCTTCCATAGGATCAGGACTCAGATTTGTCATTTTTTTTCCGACATAAGGCAATTTCAGCTGCTGATGTGTCTGCAAGCAGACTTCACGTTAATGTGTCATACAAGATCAAACTTCATTTGTATATCACCTAATAGCTTTAACGTATAAATGCATTTTCTACTGTCTTAACATTTAGGCAATTTACATAATATATGCATGGACTTTTCATGTAAAAACACAGTTATACCTGTTTAATACAGTAACTCCCCAACCACCTGTCGAGTATCCCCAAGTCTACTTTACCATCCCCTAATTACATTACCCTTACCTTTACATCCCCTTCTTTTCTTCCATCTTCTCGTTGTTATCCATCTCATACGCTACTCTCATTATGCACCTGTGAACTTCGGTTTCTTCGTCTCTTCCTTCTCTTCTTCCTCCCTTACCTTTCGTCTTTTCGTCTACTTCGTTCATCTTCTTCTGTCCTAAGTTCCCACCTCACCCACTCTTCATTCCAATTAACATTCTGTTTCCCAACCTACGTAGACCTTATCACCAATCTCCTTCTCTCAAGAGTTCCCTCTTTCTATATTTCTATGACCTTGCCTTTTCCTTTTCCTCTCCTCAACCATCCTTTCCGTTTACATGCTCTCTTTGCGTACCACTTTCCCCGTGTACCCTTCTACTTCCTCATTAGCCTTGTCAATACATGTAATACCCAACGAACCGTCGTATATGACCACCTCCTGTTCTTTTACCAACTCCTCCTGACTGGGCTTACAGGTTGCTGTTTGCAGGGGACACTGCGCTTTCCACTCAATCTGCGAATGATAAAAGATCAATTATTTCCTAAAAGCTTTACACAAGCTCCAGCGACCGATCATATCACTGTTTATTATAGATGAACAGTCGACGGTACTAGCATCAGCAATGAAACCAGCATATAGATACCACATTGGGCCTCTGTTCCGGTTATCTCCAGATTTTAGTTAAAATTACGAGCTTTTCATCGTCTAAATACATAAATAAATCCCTGATGTACATGAGTCACACTTTTTTATTTGATATTTATGTTGCTGAACAATTTTAGAAATCAATTTCCACGAAACCATTGAGCATTAGTGTTACATCAGTGAACAGCACCAGAACGTATACAGAGGAGTATTTATGTTTCGTCTGCTATCGGCACCAATACGTGTACTGATTTTCATTCTGTGTACTACGCCTGCTCTTAAAGATTTCTAACGCATTATTTGTTACATAAGCTTTGATGTAAAGTAAAACGCAGAGAAAAACGTATTTCATTTTCATTCGGAACCTAAATAATTGATAAAGGGGACCACCATTGATGAATGACCATTGTCATCCATCGATAAAAGTAGATAAATGAAACATTTAAGCGGACGTTTCTATTCTGTGATCTATTGTAGATACTGTAGTACTGGCAATAGAATCTATGCGACCTTGGATAAATTATTTAACGAGAATCTGGAACATATCTATAATCACGGGAACTCATTTCATCTAGGACAGGTAACGCGTCATGAGGTTCAGGTAGGGCTCAAGAGACGCAGTTTACTACGTGGCGCGGAAATTCTACAATTAATATTTCATCATCACAATATGAATAACTACATATAAACACTCTGAAGTTAAACCAATCGTCTTACTGTATAAGCCTTATCAGGACGATCGCCTTACATAAAGATAATTTTATATAAAATCAAAATGGGCGTTTCATCAAAGGGTTGGGAATGAAACATCTAATAATACTAGCTAGAGACTTGTGTGTTCATTAACAAAACATGAATATCTTTTAATTCTATTTCACTGGGGATTTAGGGTGGTGGTATATTTCAAGGCTGAGTGTGATTCAGTAATTCTCTGCCAAGGATAGGCATACTGTCGTTCTATCACCTATAGTCGCATAGCTATGCTGCTGTGTAAGGGTTTCTAGATTATATAACACATGGTTCGAATGATATGCAGCATAAAGCTGCTAGATTGTCTAACCTCAGTTGCTATGCTGTGGAAGGGTTGCTAAATTATCTAAAAATTATCTTCAATGCTACGCTGCATAAGCGCTGCTAGATTGTCTAGTCTCGGTGCCACATTATCTTACAATCAGACTCGATATCCCCATGCTATGCTGTAGAAGGGCTGCTAGATTATCTAACCTCACTGCTATGCTGTGGAAGGGTTGCTAAATTATCTAAAAATTATCTTCAACGCTACGCTGCATTAGCGCTGCTAGATACTCCAGTATCGTGTTTATGCTCTGAACGGGCTGTTAGATTATCCTGTCTCAATACTATGCTGTGCAAGGGGTTTTAGATTATATGACAAGTAGCAACCACCTAGCCCGATCGCAATATTCTAGAGGGGGTACTGGAGTCGTGTTGTTCTCACTTCTCGGAGAGGAGACGATCGTTACAAATAAAGATTATAATAAAGATATCAATTGTTCAAGTTACATGTATCTACATATTTTCTTATTTTGAAAGTCGTGAGGATTATTAAAAAACATACGTTTCTACTGAAGTTGGACTTAATGTATGTTTACCTACTCGAATATCCGCGGTTATTCTTCTATAGACTTCCAATTAGAGTGTTAATACGTCAGCAAGTTAGTGTGGGAAGAAGTCCCATTTATAGATTGCTTTCAGTTTGGTTTTCAGACGTTTCCGACTGGAATAAATTTGAATTTACATTATTTAAGATGTTTTTGACTTTGTAATGAATATGAAACAGTTGTTTATCTTACAAGGACGACATCACACAGCTAGAGATGGCATCACATGTTTAGGCAGCTTCCGGAGGATTAGACTTGCACAAGTCCGATATTTAAGAAATGATTAACAGAATACTAATATCGCACTGAATGAAAATATAAGGATTTAATCATGTGTTCTGTGGTTTATTAGATATATTTATAAAGCGCAATGGGTCTTGTGGAATAAGATATATAAGATATGTCTCGAGACTATAGACCACCTGAACGTACTGATGATGAATCGATCTCGAAATATCCCTGCAGTTAGATATACTATAGTAACATTTATGATATCTAATATCAATGCGTATTTGCTTGAAAACGATAATCAGATTCAGTATCAATATGTATATCGTAGCTTTGTAACAGAATAATGTAATAGTACACTTTGAAATTAACATGAAGTGTTACGTGTTTAAGTCAGTTTGTCATTATCAGCTGCTACATTGTATAATAGCTAGTTTAGAATTCGTTTATGTTGGATCTTTAAAGATAGCACGTGTATCATCAAGATAGGGTGAGGTATAGATTGCATAACAAATCTGAGGATTGTAAAAAAAAACAGTATATAAACAATACGTTGTTCATGTGTATATATTTCATTTATCAATAAACACATGAACTTAGTGACAAAAAAAAAAAAGAATTTCGAATAATTATGAGATGTGAAGTCCTTACATAAACATGAACGACATCGACCAATGAGCAACATCAGAGCAGATATTATGCACGTGCAGTTTTGTGTTTGGTTTGTATGTGGTGATGTCTGATAGAGCGCGCTGGGTGGCTGTACCTAGCGTATCGACCGTGCACTTTGGATTTCGAGTTGAGATAGATTATCTACGAGATGCTCATAAACATGCAATACAGACATCTAATGTTTGGATATTTTGGTAACAAAAACGTCATATAAAACCCCTCACAAATCATCAAATTTGTTTGGTTTAACAACGCAAATCTGGGTCTGCAGATACAGTTAAACGTCCAAACATACGTGGGTCGCATACGAGAGGAGCAGATCATTTTAGTAGTCTCACGTATCAAAGTAAAGTACATGAAAACGTCCGAGAGATAACACATAAATAATTGTAAGGCTCCATATGACATGTACATGTAATTAATACGGATGTATGTAGTCTGGTTAGAGAGTTTCCGATATTGTACTCTTCATCACGTGATGACACGCATTATCTGATATTGAGCCTCACGCGATGTCACTACCACGAAACGAATCATTTAGGAACCCAATATCAGGTACAGTTCTTTGATGAATGAGAGAGAATTGGAGAGCAACGATACCTGCAATTCACTCTTATTAATGTATTCGTGTTTTAATTTTAGTAGTTTTGATTAGAACATGTTATAACGTGAAAAATCATATTGCAAATGTGACCTCCTGAAGTACAAAATCATGTTTTCAGTGTTGCATGAATAGCGATATTTCCTATTAACAGTTTATAGTCATAATAAACTGACTGTATTGTCGCTTACTACAATTCTAACATTTTGATATCAAAGACGTGAGCATAGTTCCAGTCTTCGATGCTATTGTGAATTCATAATGAACCCTTCAATAAAAAAAATAAATCTAGAGGCTAAAAAACCCGAAACACTCAATATCCTTGAATAAACTCAGACAGCTGTCCGGTGATAATCTGATCTGAGTTCATTTAAGCTTGCAATACAGTGTTGGGTTATGATTATTTCAACATGTTGTGATAAGGTCCGTAAAAGTGGTTAACATTTTCAATAATTTGCTGGTATTTAGAATTCGCGGATATTATTCAAAGCGCGAATATAGCGAAAATAAAAAAAACCGCGAAGTATAACCTCTATACAGTATATCTATGTTTCACGAAAACCTTGCAGATCGAGTTATCAAACTGTTTTCTAAGAATACATTCACATGTTTCAAAGTTTATGGTAATAGATAGAGGTTACACAACGAGTGGTTGTTGAATATGGTATTTATTTCACTCGAGTTAGTTAATTTTCAAAAGTTACAAAAGACACGAGCTTTAGCGAGTGGCTTTCTGTAACTTTTGAAAATTAACTACCTCGAGTGAAATAAATACCATACTCAACAACCCACGAGTCGTGTGATCTGTTTCTACCACAATATCATGATCGGTCGGAAATAACATACACACATGTGTTTGTTGACAAGGCTGGCGTAGTGATATATATGCCCCATATGTAAAAAGTCACTCATTAATATTCAAAAATGACTTCTTTGTTTACAAATTTAATTATTGTCAAAATTATTGTTCGGCAACAACTTCGTGAAAAAATAAAATAGATGAACGACTTTAAATATTGAGAGTAGCAGTATTGCATTAATTTATATAAATTAACCACGGACTATATGCGCGTAAGCATATCGTACGAAGTCTGCCTCCCGCCAAGTGATGAACCGTTGTAGACAAACTTATCGCTGTCAATATCCAAAACCATTGGCCTACGTTTCTAGGCCTACGTTTCTTCGTGACGGTTCTATGGTTGACGTTTATAGTGAAAGTTCAGCCATAGTCAGACCGTCTAAATAGCGATAACGGGACGTTGGGAGAACGAAATTTTTCCCGACACTGTGACAGATCTTGTTTTGGTTTCACGACCTGGACACGCGACGGTGTGACGTCGAAACGATATCGTGTGCCTGTAGCAATTTTGCCTGAAACTAGCGATCAAATCTTTAAGTATTATCTTTAAATATTGCCTTTCCACATAACTTCACAACGTCACCAACATTTGTCGGATGTTGACAGCCGACGACGTAAACAAAACAGCAGGTGGCAAAAAGCACGTGGAAAAAGTCTTCCCGGTCAAAGTTCATCTTCTCGACCAATCAAAACTCTTGAAGGTCATATACCACGTGTGGTATATAACTCATATTTATCTAACAGTCTGCGTGTTTATACAATGATCTGAGAGTGGACTAACACAGCGTATTGGGGTAGAAAGTAAAGTAAATCCTCGTTATACTGTCATTTTTCATCAAGAAACTTTCTGGTATAATAAAGGGGCTCGGTGATCAATTGAGGGAAACATTAAAAAATATTCTTTGAAAGAGAAAGAAAAGGGAACCTTGAAATTAGTTGACGGTAAACGAGGTGGCAAATGGAATGAGGGGCACTATGTTGCAGTTTTAGTGTACAGGGTCGATCGTCGGCGGCCAGGTAGCTCTGTTGGTAGAGCGTCCGTTGAAAGTTCAAAGGGTCATGGGTTTGAATCCGGGTATGGCCTCACTTGCGAGATAATACGTATGTATCTGCTCAGTATAGAACGATAGACCCAGAATTCCAAAAGAAATTGATGAATATAAATCTAAACGAATATTACGATTGATTTGGAACGCCCTTTTAAATGTTTGGTAGTCTATAACAATCTCTAGCACCAGGTATTGAAAACTGCTATTAAAACGAAGGTGTTGTCTTCGGGACAATGACATTGTTTGAAAAGAAATATCTGGTAAATCTAATACGTCTTGGGCATTTTCTACCGAAAATCGACAACATCAAGCAACATGGCAAGAGGTATTCGGATCAGAGCGCTTACACAAGTCGGTAATGAACTTGGGGGACAATAACCTTTTCTTTGGGGTATCAATTTACCATTTCTATAATAAACGTTGTTATATAATGATTCACCATACTTAATCACTTGTCGAATATTTCTTGTTTGTTAAAAGGGTATTCGGGGTGCATATCTGGGAGGTGAATTATGATTATAATACTGTAGCCTCACATTTGAAGCTAGGTCAAAACAAATGAACATTCTGGCTAAAATGATATACATGTTTACCATTGTCAGTTGTACGCTTATGCAGAATCATTTTAACATCTCCCTGTGCGCATAGAGTAAATTCACGACGCAAGAAATGTTTATAACCAAAACGAGGCTTGAAAGGTAGCAAATCAAAATTCAGTTCTACTAAATAACACCTATGACTAAAATGCACTTGGTTTCTTCGTTTTTATCGGTTTAATGTCATTTCCAAACCAAAATCAGTGTTTAACGCGATATTTGCAGTCAGAAGTCAAGATCCTCAGTTTACAATGATCTGAATAGCAATTAGAGCTACAACAGTAATGACCTACTTGATCACGGCCCAAACAGCGTAGAAACGTTGATATACATGAAAGTAAAACCTTTGTACATGTTAACCTTAAAGACCTGTTTGTTAAAGTGTTTTTAGAATGACTTGTTTTACACATTTCCGACAGCCTAATGTGGTCAAATTGAAATATTTTAGCGAAATTTTCGCTAAATCAAATACTAACAATCATGATAGCAGCTAGATAGTACATCACTGTATTGCTTGCTGTACGTTATCTAGATAGTTGTAGCACTATTCCGTCTTTGCGTATTGCAGAGTTATCTTCTCTTGTGAACAGGTATTGACTCTTACATCATTTGTTTGTGAGAGTAACGTCATTAATTTTTGAGAAAACGACGTAATTTTTTCACACAAACCAATTACGTAACAATCAATACCTGCTCATAAGAGAAGATAACTCTGCAATACGCAAAAACGGAATATCATGAGTGATACATTCAACTACATAACTGTTACAAATGCGCGGAAATACGCTAATATACATTGTAGGCACATCTCCGGCATAGAATTTGCAGCTCGGAATTCTAGCATGCATCAACTGTCTATATAGCATTCGTTTAATTATTATTTTTTTGTAATTATATCGACTGCGAATGGTCTAGTTAATTAATTTACTTCTAGGTAACATGCCCGCTGATCCCTTTCGTTATATTTATTAAGTCTTAGGGAAGCTTTATCGATATTTACGCGCTTATGTAGTTTCCCTTTTAATACTTTCTTTTACAAAAATGTAAATATTTACTTTTTCATAAGTATTGATAACTGAAGGAAATAATTATCCTATCATTATTGTGTAACTAACTAACGAATCGAGTAAAGAGAAACAGCTACAAATCAAGATTATATGTGTTATCAGTTAATCGAAAATTTTAGAACAGGCCTTATTTTCTCAGACTCCCAATTGATCACCAGCCCCGTCTTAAATAACTCCTTCGTCTGCCTTATAATCTATGATATGAAATGAACAATGCGGTGTGGAAAATTGCGCTATAAACATTTGATGCAAAAGTAGTGTAATGCTTGTCTAGATCCCGATGATTTCAGATGAGCCTAACAATTCCATCTGTGTTAGATTTACAATATTACAGCTATTGATAGTTGGTTCCCAAAGGTATGCATCAATAAAAATAAACATTGTGGCAAATAAAAAAAGAAGAAGGAAATTCTGTTTATTATCTTATCCAATTTGTTTTCAGGATTCAGCATTCTGCATCTACGTCTTCTGAAACATAGGATACCTTAAATTCCAAACCAAGGTCAATAATAAATGTGTACTGCATTAGTTCTCAGAGAACAAAATTGTTCAAGGTTGAGGAACATGTTTACATATTTGTTTTAACCGGCCCCTTCTGTAAACCGGGATCTTTTGTGAAAAAAAACCCATGTAGGACTTTGTACATGTGATTAGATCTGAAGTCATATATCAAAAGGAAATATTGGACAGTGATGTATCGCACACAAATAGAAGACCATGTACTCTGCAATTAGCATCTAGACGTGACAAGCACTACTGTGCGTTCACTAGATGCAATGTAATGTAAAGCTATGCTGTGTAATCCAAAAGACTAAATGAGGGAGAATGGTGTATTTTGGATACCACTAAGACATTTTTAGAGTTATCTCCAAGTGCAAAATACCCTAATAGCTATGTATTTAATATTAAGCGATCTCAATACAGTAAGTACAAATATATACATTATCAATGAAGGGACAAAATAAAATCTTACAATATATAAATACCCATGCCGTCAAACAAATATTTTATACAGCAAAATCACAAAGTAAAGACCTTGTTTCATTGCCACCTCGTTTACCACCAACATATGTCAATGTCCCTTTTTCGTGGTTGCTTACGACTTCAGTTATACATTTTTTCTCAATTGATCGACAAACCCCTTTATAACGTCTTTTTGTTGACAAATGGTGACAGCATAACGAGCTTTTACTGCCGATCATTCTGATCTCAATGTTGTCTAAATTACACAAAGACTAAATTTACAAGTAGCCGAGGACATCCTCCGTCGTCATATTCATATGATTGCAATCTTTGAGAATTCAGCATCTACCATGGTCAAATACGTGTCCACCATGTCTTGAATTGTTGGTGACCTCAATGCTTTCTGGAGTTGAGAAGGCAACATCATTACCGGGGCCACATTCCGTGCAGGAGGAAACACTTACCTTTCCAGATTTCCGATTTGTTTTACGACGTATTTCATTTGTTTTGGTGTCTTCTTAGTTCCATTTCCTCCTGTAGAGTTCGACGTAGTGCTGTT
Source organism: Mizuhopecten yessoensis (assembly GCF_002113885.1). Taxonomy (NCBI): domain Eukaryota; kingdom Metazoa; phylum Mollusca; class Bivalvia; order Pectinida; family Pectinidae; genus Mizuhopecten; species Mizuhopecten yessoensis. The sequence continues at coordinate 314,179 of NW_018485984.1, read as the reverse complement.
GTTGTTTGTTGTTTATTTTTTTCTGTTGGTGACAAAGCAGTGTGCTTTATAGCCACCTTTCCCATTTTGCTGTATCTGTGTATATATTTCGGAAAACATTTTTATGCATATATTCTTTTAAAATTTAGGTTAACTTTTAAGCTCTAAATGGTGAAGTGAGTGAGTATGTAGTGGTGTGTAAGTATGCAATGTGTGAGTATGAAGTGTGTGAGTATGTAGTGAGTGAGTATGTAGTGAGTGAATATGTAGTGTGTGAGTATATAGTGAGTATGTAGTGAGTATGTAGTGTGTGAGTATGTAGTGAGTGAGTATGTAGTGTGTGAGTATGTAGTGAGTGAGTATGTAGTGTGTGAGTATGTAGTGAGTGAGTATGTAATGTGTGAGTATAAGTGAGTGAGTATGTGTGAATGAGTATGTAATGTGTCAGTATGTAGCGAGTGAGTATGTAGTGTGTGAGTATGTAGTGTGTGAGTATGTAATGAGTGAGTATGTAATGTGTCAGTATGTAATGTGTGAGTATGTAGTAAGTGAGTGAGTATGTAGTGTGTGAGTATGTAGTATGTGAGTATGTAATGTGTGAGTATGTAGTGAGTGAGTGAGTATGTAGTGTGTGAGTATGTAATGAGTGAGTATGTAGTGTGTCAGTATGTAGTGAGTATGTAGTGTGTGAGTATGTAGTGAGTATGTAGTGTGTGAGTATGTAGTGAGTATGTAGTGTGTGAGTATGTAGTGAGGGATTATGTAGTGTGTCAGTATGTAGTGAGTGAGTATGTAATGTGTCAGTATGTAGCGAGTGAGTATGTAATGTGTCAGTATGTAGTGAGTGAGTATGTAGTGTGTGAGTATGTAGTGAGTGAGTATGTAGTGTGTGAGTATGTAGTGTGTGAGTATGTAGTGAGTGAGTATGTAGTGTGTGAGTATGTAATGAGTGAGTATGTAATGTGTCAGTATGTAATGAGTGAGTATGTAATGTGTCAGTATGTAATGTGTGAGTATGTAGTGTGTGAGTATATAGTGTGTGAGTATGTAGTGAGTGAGTGAGTGAGTGAGTATGTAGTATGTGAGTATGTAGTATGTGAGTATGTAGTATGTGAGTAAGTAGTGAGTGGGTATGTAGTGTGTGAGTATGTAGTATGTGAGTATGTAGTGAGTGAGTATGTAGTGCAGTAACTGTTAACTTTGTTTTGCTTTCTGCGTCGGCGCTAAACTTCTTTAGATTATTTTCCAAACCCTACCTTGGTATATGTAATGATATACAATCATATATATGTACGTATTACACAGTCAAGAGTTGTTGAGAGACACATTCGAGAAGACGCAACTATATTTATATTTATTTTTGAAGTTGGAACAATAACCAATTGTAAGCGAATTGTCACGTGTTAATGAGCTCATGCACCATGTTATTTAATACAAAATAAATTATTATTACATTAACTTTTGAATAAATATTTCCTTAATTAGTATATATATATATATATATGATAAACCACGTATTTTGACGATAAAAATAACCGTGACGTCATACCAATGTCCCTACAATTTTAAGCAAAAATATATATCTTGAAAGGGCCATTGATGCTCTTTCTGATGTATTCAATTGGTGTCAAGAGATACCCAGTTGAAATATGTACCGCAATACGCTTGCCCTATCCCGTTCTGATCCGATACACAATTTCTGGGTTTGCTATTGTCGAAAACCTTTTAGGTGAAACCGATTTGTTTTCTTAGATACTCGGCTGGCCTTTCGCCTTACTTTGTTGATGTACCAGCCTCGATCATATTATAGGCCTGTCAAAGTATCTACGGCCTCGAGTAGTAGGGACATAGGATACTTGGACAAGCATTATTGATGCAAATGGTTTGTTCTATTTGAACAGTTGTTCTAACTGACCTTGCCTTCATTCCGCCACATCGTACCTGTCACTGTACCATCTCGCGTGCTCCGATGTGATAATACTTGACTTCGGGTAATCCCCGGAGTTTACTTATTGTATCGTGCCCACGCTGAAATATCACAATTTGGACGACGATCGCTATCTACACTTTCCTCGGTAGTAATAACATTCAGGTCTCAACTCTGCTCATGGAGTTTACACGACACACTTAAAATTGATTCTTCGTTATTTCTGAACCTGTTCTAAGCATGAGGATACATATTATATCCTGATCATTGATTAAAAACACAGCCCACATTTTCTGTGGAGGCGGTTTATATCTTCGCTAAGGAAATTTACAACATTTTTCAAGACTCGAGACCCGATCAAAGTGTCTTAGATTATTGTTGATGCATGTATTTGATTGTATTTGGGGATCGACATTAAAACATAATCCTGTTTCATGTGTTCTTTCTTTACAAAAAAGTTTCTTGACCACCTAAATGATGAAGAGTTTTATATAAAATGTTGATTAACTATCAATTTACGGCGCCTTAGTAACGTGGCAGTACTTTAACCTTCCAGTTTCATTCATGCCGTGGCTGAGTAACCACACAATCCATTGTGGCCCAGGAACATGTGCCGGACAATCATTCGTGTGTCAATGTATCCAGCCACGTGTAGCCCTGAGCATTTATACATATTAGCTATATACTGATTACGCCAAGGAATACTCTCTCATTCGAAATGTGACCACTTTACACTTAGCCAATCACAATAATTAGAAATAGTAAATTCAAAACGGTACATTGCATTCGTTGCATAATTAAGTTGACATTTGAATTTGTATGACCTAATTATATCATAAAACACTATACAGTCGGACAGGTTTAATATCTCCAATATCACATGGACATTTCATGTTAATGCATCAATATTTTATCGATCGCTGGTAGTAGCAAAAATGCATGCTCTCTTTATGGATAAAGCTGAAAAAAATACACAGCGTACAAGAGAAAGAAAAATGAAAAACACAAAGTCAACATATGAACAAAAGAAAGATTTACGTGGGGACCCTTTAAATAGTAAAAGGAGGATAAAACCAGGTGTTCTGGAAGGGTAAGCGTCTCCAACATACAGGCAAAAAAACAGTCATCAATATTGATACGAAAAGTAACAACATGGACTTTACAGACAACAAGATAAAGAGAATATATCATGAACTGGATTTCTGGCCCTCGTCTCAGAATATTGAATCATTTAGAACGAAATAAACTCTAATGATTTTGATCACTTAGATGTCTGATTCTAAGTTCTAAACTAGAGCTAGAAGTGAAATGCAGCCACGAAATTCTACCTAAAAACTGAGTGGCTGGTAGCCAGTCTATTGGTGTGTCAGAAGGGTAAGCTGTTCGTGCAGCACATAAGGCACATGCTATGATGTTTACCATGGAATGCGATGCGTGCATGTGTCTCTACGGGGCTTAAACACAACGAACAAGTCTGTAAGAGCGATTGACCATTAAATCACAAGGGAAAACATCGATTCATTATGACCTCCATACAATTTGCAGCGTCAATAAAAGAATCTGCGGTAAAAATGTTTTACTTTTTGGTCCACTTCAGTCTAGGAACCCTGGTTAACGCTGTAGCAAATCAGAGTGATATGTACTTATTATCAGTAGGTACTGATATGTTGCAGCTGACAAAATGAAAGCATATTATTATTCTTCCGCGTCATATGAGTATGACGCAACAATAAATGCTGCTGTTTTTCTCAGAAAGTACTGCTCTCTGATCAGTCAGACAACTGAGAAAAAATGACAGATGTTGTGTAACACGTCAGCAGAATATGAACCTGACTTTCACTGGTAAGAAATGTTAAAAATAGGTAGCATTACTAAAGACGATATTGTAAACTACACGGTAGTTCTCGTCGAACAGGCTGACAGTATCATAGCATTGCAAGTATGACGTCACAAGAGAACACGCGGTCCGCATACTTCATCGGGTGTTAAGTAAAATGAAAAATACATCTCATTGTCGATGCACGAAACGAAAATGTAAATTAAACAGAGGAAATATAATTTATTCTTAAGTGTCAAGTTATATTTGCAAATCACGGAGATTACGTTTCATTTACGTTTGTCATTGTATTTGTGCCATTTCATCGCACCACACACATTTGAAATATTTTTTTGATAGAAAATAAAATACCACACGACAAAATTGAAATTAATAGTCGGTTTAATAAAAACCAAATGAGACATAGAGAAAGCGTCGGGGACATCCCAACTAATCACAAGCGACGATCATCGGCATCACAGTCTAAATGTACTATTGGTCCCATAGATTCTTTCATCCGTAACGTTGGTTGGTAAACACACAAATGGGTACAGGATCAAGAATTACAATATTGAGTGAGCTTGACTTTAGCATTTAGGTTAGTTTATCGTGCCACAGATGAAGTAAAACATTTTGGTCTATGTCAGCCTGCGATGTGTCGGCCCTCGTGACACGTTCTGTCAGAGTTCGTGATTCGACAGCAGGTGAAGCGCACTGTCATTACAAAGATATAGAAATATTAAACTGCAATATTGATCAGGTGTTCATTAGCAAGTTACTGATATCGATAGCCTGTCAGTCAACCGTGCGATGTCAGTGGCATGTCAGAGAGATTCGTGCATACCTGATCTTTCCTTTGATTCTCCAGGCGGCCCTCCGCTCTATCCTCTCTCCTTATCCTCTACTTCAGAACACAACTCTTACATATAAATAATATAGTAATGCTTCGATAATCCCCATCACATATTAAGCCATGTGTATATATTTTGTGAAGTTGATAACAACTCTTCCCGAACAACATTTGCACCTAATAGCAGGCTTGATGCAAACGTTAGTATTTTGTTTGCATCGTAGTGATTTGGTTCAATTGTTCGGTCGATGTGTATAGGTCACTCCCAATAGGTATGATCAAAGCAAAGATATTTTGCAACGCCTAAAATTTAATCGGTAATACCTAAGTTGATCATTCATAATTACTGCAATATATTTGGGTTCGGCTTATTTCGTAACAAACATGTATATGTATAACATTGTTACAATATGAGACATATAATTTCGCGGATAACATAAATGACTTATTTAAGACAATGGATTTCTTGTGTACGATTTAAGATTGACTACCATAGTACGTGTCGACACATTTTATATTATTTTGCTCGATACCTGTTCAGCTGCCCAAGACACATTTGTGGGTGAGCTGGGAAAACTACACATGACCGGCATTTGTTAGAGATCATTTTAATTATGTCAACATAACCCCGTTATTACAATGATATGATCCTGAAAATCAACAACAACATTCCCTATCCGTCCGCCAAAATAGATTTCACACAAATTAACCAACCACGTAAATTAAAGGGGGAAAGGTCATGCTTCATATTTGGTATGACATATAGTTTCATTTCATTCACATGAAACAAAATAAAACTCATTTAAAAACGAGCCTAAAGTTGAGAAATGCATTACAATCGTTTACAACGAACCGGAAGCATTAACTGTAGTCTGAGGCCATATGTTTGTGATGCGTGTGTACTAACCAGGCTACAGCCAACAGTCAACAGATACACACTAAGTATAGCAGTATACAAACACCACATATACCAGGTACATGTACTTTACAGTCAACAGTTAACCTCTCAGCCTTATAAGGCGCCCAACAGGCCGACAACAGCCTCTTCTTCCTCCCCCATCAAGTCAATAATGAGCCATGCCATGTGTTTAGTCGGACGAGTCAACTCAGCAACCAAGGTGTTTAAATTAATCTCCCAAATGCGTGGTTGCCCAAGTGGCTATACAACCTAACAACCATTACTATATAAAAACTGCATGGCATTTTTTCCACTAACGGTGTTACCCTATGCAATAGTTAGTATCAGAATAAAGCGTTTTAAATAAGAGTACTTCTCATTTTGATCCTGCTTATTAATTAACACAAAATGATAGTTCAACCTCACACAATAACTATCTTGATAATTACTCATTGAAATGTCTACCTACCAGAAGAATTTGTGCAAGGATGTACATGTTTAATGAAGTTCCACACATAATGAAAAAGATAATATTTCATTTTATTTCAGTGATGCATACGAAAATTTGATTAAAAGATCAAATATACAAAAAGTAATCACGACAAAAATGGCAGTTAAACATCAAGATATGGTGTTACTTTGATTAAAAAGACAACGTGTTCTGCGGTTCAGCTCAGCATCTCACATGAAAAATGAAAAATCGGAAATTACTCCATGAAACTCACTTAAGCTTACACGGTTACAAATCAATACTATTCAAATGTAACTCATGCGTAACCTACAAACTGGAGTGGAACTGGAGTGTTCTTCAATTCAGATATTTATGCGTTCGAAAGACTAAGAAAAGATAATCTGATGTTTTATGTTATCAAATGAGATCAACTGTACTATACATTATCATAGATGCACAACTGACTATATATACTTTGTGTTCCAACGACCTTTTTAAACTCAGCATAAAGTGAGATTTAAACTGCAAATATCAAGTAATGCACCAGTTTTATATTGTAGGCTTTTGATATATTTTACATTGGTTAAAATGTCATAGTCAATATAAGCAATACATAATCACCTAAACAACATTATGTCATATATATCTCTTCCGTTTTGGAGGAGTAGTTTTATAGTAATGTCAGCAATGCATTGGTATACTTGATAGAGAAGTGTTTTGTTACCCATTGTTAAATGTCTCGATATAACATTTTTCCGACTTCAAAATATGATATTATACAACCTATATACGTTGATAAGTTTTGGATGTTTGACGTCAAAGTTTACTATAACTATCAGATAACCATTGCACGTATCGCTGAATGTAGCCTACAGTTTAGCACTGATATCACCCGTTCCCAAACTGTATCACGGTGTAGCACATGAATTTACTTACAATTTGCAGTGATGGGCATGGCGTAGCAGAGCAGTCCAACAGAGCAAGACCAGAAACACGCGAATCCGTGTAACAAGTCAGAATGTCTAATACAACTTCTATGCTATATGAATGGTTTTATACTAATGTATCAAAAATAGCCTACTTAACTCCATTTAATCGATTTGAATTGAGTGTCCAGTAGAAGAAATATTCCCTAGACGATCGCCGGGTCGACTGACACAATATGCCACTATTGTGTGTTGTATCCAATTTGGTAATTTGGTGAATCGCAAATGGCTCTACGTGTCTTTTGGGTAATAAATCAACTTCATCGTACAATGGTTTACTGTTTTGATTACAAATTTTGCTTAGATCTCCCTGCCTTGATTTTGTCATACAACAAATGTCACATGCTTGTATTCGTACTGTACATAATCTTGTCGTATTATTTCTGTGTAGAGCTGGCAACACAATTTTGAACCAACCAACTGGTGTGTTTTGGTCGAAAACGGAGATGAAACATGCCTATAGAGAAAGCACATTTCCCCTGGACATAGGTTATTCAGAGAAAATATAACCGATCTCCACTCCACAAATGACACGTCTTTTTGCAACGAGACTATATGGTAGGGTATTTTGTTCAGGCTTCAAGAGATTTAGTGTAGCGATAGCAAAGATAGACCACACAGACATCGTATATTGTACTACAATGTTTTCCACACAGACATCGTATATTGTACTACAATGTTTTCCACACAGACATAGTATATTGTACTACAATGTTTTCCACACAGACATAGTATACTGTACTATAATGTTTTCCACACAGACATCGTATATTGTACTACAATGTTTTCCACACAGACATCGTATATTGTACTACAATGTATTTTATTATGTTTTACGTTACTACTATGCTGTAAGCCATTGTATTATCATAATGTATATGGTAAGACATTGTATTCCATTATATACATTATAATGGATGTCATTATATTCGATTGTAATTGATGTATTTCGATGTATCATACTGTGATTGATTATTGTTTATTTCATTGTTTTGTGCAGTACTATTAAGTTGTGTGTCCCTGTATTGTACTGTACTATTATAATACATTGCAATGTATTGTCCTGTTGATATTTTTATATATATCTTATACCTGGTCGTCGATGTATCGTAAAGGCACAAGCAAATAATTATAATATGAATATGAAATTGATCATCAAGCCCCATCGGTTGGTTGGGGTTCCAGTCACGCTCCGTACTAAGTAAATAAAACAAGGAATTGTCGCCCCTTATAGTACGGTACACAGTATCTCTACCTAGACCGGTAGACACGGTTTGACGAAATTGTCCCTAACATGATATGACGCAAATAATGGGAAGTTAGCGAGTCTAATAACCGGTTACCAGGCCCCTCGCCACTACTTACTAATCTAGCAGGTATAAAGGGCCTGTAATTGTTTGCAATCACTGCCATTAAAGGCGATGTCATCAGGATTTACTGCTGAACTGATGGGTCGTATAGTATTTTTACACGCTACTTTCCTTAAAGTAGTGTTAATCGTTTTCCAAATGGCCCCGTAATGATTTACTCGTCCAATATATATAATACAGCCAGTTGATAATATCTTTTTCATTTGACACGCTGAAGTCTATAAAGTTTTGGCAAGCGTGTGGGGTACTACACACACGGACACACACACACACGTATCTATTTGTGGTTTGTTGTATAAAATGTTATAGATGGATGCATACAGTTGCATATTATAAATACTGGCTGGCAAGTGTGAAGGGTCAAAGGTTAAACTATACACTGTGTTTCAAGGGTAGACAATGAATAGCATGTCTAATGGAAATTAAGTTTAAACTATTTCAGTCGTATCGTGTGCAGGGTTATTACTATTGCTCTGGCGTACAGACCTATATTTATCACTCAACAGTAACAAAAACGTCAATGAGTCATTTAGAATATTGTAAAATATTTGTAATATTTTTTTTATTATTTAAAACAGATGGCCGTTGTGTGTTCGTGTATAAGTTTCTAGTATGATGATGATTATGGGCGAAGGAACATTTTATTTTAATTTTACATTTCCCTGACCATTTGTTTATGCAAAATGTTTCAAGTATTTTTTTATCTTTTGATCTCTACGAATTACAAGTAATCGAATATCTATTTCACATGTTTATGTAAATATGTTTCAATGAATAATTAGTAAAATCAATTTCATTTACTAGTACCTATGTATTTTTGCTATCTCTCTCTCTCTATATATATATGTAAATGTAAAGAAAATCAACACGTGCGGTGATATCCCTTATATCATTTGCTCGTTACACTGGGGTGTCAGTGTTTTCCGACATTCGTAATACCGGAGTATCTGAAGTAACAGAAACCCAAAGTTATATCATAACTCGATGAAAATCCCATCAATTTCTCATCAAATATTATTTTCTTTGACATATTCTGTTCCCGATCTCTATACCTCGGTTCCGACAACAAACCTCTGCCTCCCCAGGGGATGCCGCGCGGGCTGGGGCACCCCGGGGTTCTCGCTAGGGGAGGACAGTGTTTACAGTTAGCTTTGACTCCTCGACCAGCCACAGATGTAGACACTACACGGTCAACGATGTGTGTGTCAACTGTATTTAGACGCCATTTTGTAGTACAGAATCGGGAGATACACCTCCGGCTGTTTTTCCGTCAAATTTTTTGATTTATCATCACAAAGGCTTCATATATTTATCTCCTGTGAAATACACTCCGATCTCATGTTGATATTTTGAATACATTATCATATTATTATCCACGATTCTCCCCCTGTCTTCAACGTTGTTTTATATGATAACATTTCATTACGAGTTTTTTACTTGAATTTAAGTGTTATTTTATGCATTATTTTACTGTAAAATAGATAATAATTTGTTTTTGTGACAATTCATATTATCACAATTTATTGTTTAAAGAAATCTTTTAATTCCTATTACGAGAGAATATTCTTAATATTTAAAAATCAAATTGTAATATTTCAACGTAATTTTCTATCTATATATTTTTATTTATTTATCTATTAATTAAATTATTTATTTTCAAATAGAAAATATAAACACATACTTTATAATAATTTATGCATAACTAATTAGAAATAAATATTTTTTAAACATTACATCAGGAGAAGTACAATACATCTAAAACATATTTGTGTTTCTCCAATATTGTGCAATTTGTTTAAACTCGGACGGGCCATGGAATATTCTTAAATATTGTCATGTTTAACACACAAAAATAAAATGATTTCTCAATAGTTTCTATCATAAATTAAAAGATATTCTTGTCTGTCATTTCGACATATTTCATACCGTAAACTGTTTTTCCTTTGTAAAGTCTAGCGAACTAAATGTCGGGACTGTTTTGAATCAGTGTTGTCTGGCCCGGCGGCTTTACGCTATGATGGGAGCGGATCCGGGCGATATTTTACGACTATTTTTACTACACGCGGTTTGTGTTTAATTCAAGGTACAATAAATTAGGTTTACACCGACAGAAGAAATAAATAATAGGCTATTTTACATGGATCTGTTGCTCCATGATATACCGTGTAATTTATACAACAAAAAGGTTTATCGTATTATTTTTTACTTAACACTTGTTACTTGAAGCTTTCGTCAAGTATGAATACTGCATATATGTTCATCACATAAATAACAATTAAGACGTTTATAATTTGTCATTGTGAAATGTATCACAAAATTAAATTAATTTTATCTATGATGAGTATGATGATGTTTTAAGTAAGTTCTATGCTTATATATACATATAGCAATATACTGGTTTTGATTTTTATTTAGTACTTACTTTTAAATTATATTAAAATTAATATTGTTCTTGGGAAATGTTCCATTTATTTAGTGAAAATTGAATCACTGGCCTGGCCTTTTATGTTGTAAAAAATACTCTATGGTTACAAATTTCTAGTGGTCGCAAAAATATATTACAGTGAATAAATAAAAATTTAACTTAAAATCTACACTTTAAAACCCATGTTTATACTAGATACATCAGATCTCTCATGTTTATGTATTTACAGCAGAACAATTTTGACCTAAAAGTAATGTAGACCAGTTCAGGTATTGACAGCGTGATTCTTTCTTATCAAAAAAAGGTAACAGTCTTGTATTGTTTACAAGACGTCTATACAAAAATAATTCTGCCGGAATCGATGTATTTTGTAAGCAGTAGGCATCGATATAGAAATGTATTTAATTTAATCACATAATTTCGTTTTAAAATGCCTATTCATCCACAAAACCGCATTGTTTGTATTTAGAAAATAAATATTTGAATTTTAAATGTGTAAACATGTGTACGTGTGTTTACATAGTTCATTTAACGTTATTTTACTCAATATATTTCGACAGAAACAAACAAAATATTACTTCGATTTTGCCACGGGTTTTACTGTTTAAGTGATAAACGATTTAAATGCCAAGTTAAGTTATAAAACGTTAGATAACGATTAATTTAATTTAATATAATTGCAACAAGTTTACGTATTTAAATAAAAGACGTCCGAATAAGACTATACAAAGACTTTATTTATCTAAACGAGAACCTGTTAATTTGATCTATCCCTGCTTTAGAAAACGGTATGTTTACATGGTAACCGATATTATGATATAATTAGTAATTTACCGTGACAATTACCGAGACTCTCAGAAAACAGACAGCTATTTCTGTGGACGGTGCCGCCGAGCTGTTTGATTGAATTAGGCCATTTTACAGAGACAGAAGTGAGGACTATTATGAGGGTGTAATACCGTATAGAAGAGAGTTATTTGGTCTATGCCGACTTGTTTGATGCAATTAGACGTCTTTTACTTGTTGTACGTGTTACATACACGGCGGGACTTCTCTCCACACGCGATTTGACCGAAGTAGGACCGTCCGTACCTGGTGCAAGCTGACCCCTACCGTGACTTTAAATGTCCTTTTGTCCACCCCTCTTTGTCCACATTTAACTTGTCTGCGGGATCTTATTTCGTAAGCCACATGTAGAACATATCTGAGTAGCGACACACGAAACACAAACACACATATATGTTATAGCTGGTGTACGTGTGGCAACCATGGATGGAACAACAACTCGTCGAAAACGTTTATTTTTTTAGCATGAACTTGTGGTAGGGTGTCTCATTTGTATCGCACAGTAATGTTAAGATGATGCTGTATAGTTAGCACAGCGCCAGCCAAAATCTGTACGAGACCTACGTGCTAGGTCAGTGATCGCCATGTTTTCAATATTTTGAGTAATTTACATGAAGCACTGCTATACATACACACATACAGATTGATCCCGATCGGCGTTACACTATATAACAATGTGTTTGATACAGAATAAACTATACTTACAAGTCATGAAAATCCTTTTTTAATTACACATCTCCACGTAAACATTAATCAAAAGCTCACACACACAGGTAAAATCACAAAAACCACAAAGGTGTCCCGATTAACAACTAAAATCCCTTTCATTTTCAAAACTGTAGATATCAGAGTAGCACTGGTTCTCACCAAACCACCATCAGGCATAGATTGAAACGGGTCTGGAAACGAAAGTTAATCCAATCTGCCGTTTTAAGATGTTATCCTCGCGTTAAGTAAAAAAATCCTACCTGCCACGGCTGGGGCAAACCGGGCACATGACTGACTCGAAATCAGCCCGATAGTGAAACATAGCCCGCGATCATTAGTGAAACCCCCTCTCCAAGTCACAAGTAACTGGTGATTTTAATACCACGTGAAAAATTGGCCTTGTGGTGATTTGTGAGTCGGCCCTTCTGCTTGTGACAGGCCATGAAAAATAACAAAATTATTGCTAGTAATTACTTCCGTCCGATCATAATACACGTCTCTCCCCCGTAGCAGACACACTCATCTATCATCGCCGGCCCAGTCGCGCGCAGAATAATCAACAGTTGAATAAAAATTTGAACACTGGAATTCGAGAGACATGTAAGTAAAATGACTGAAAGACATCTCTAGAAAATTAAAAGATAATTCCAGTTTGTATGCCATAGTTACGTTTGTAGGCTGTACATGGCCCATACGGAGTATGTCTTGGCTATGACGATTGGCTGGTAAGGTCATGTGACCCCGGTAGCAGTTGGTTAGTCTCGAGTTGGACCATAGACGCACTGTACTTTTTAATGCATTTAGCCAAATGCTATACGGATGTCGATCAACAAATATAAACTTCTTAATCAGATGCCGGCAATAGAGGGTCGGGTGCTAGGAGTGGAATTATTCTCTTTTTTACACTGAGTGTGATGACGATGGACGACGGCAGGGAATCTGGTTTTATCAACAGTCAACCGAGTATCGCAGAATTTATGACTTGTGTTGGAAGTATCAATGAAAGTGTCGTGCCTCCCCCATCCATCACTGTCCAGGAGCTAGGGTTACGGGGGGCCTACTGTCAGCCCTTCGCTGCCAACACCCACCCACAGGCCGGCCTCACCCCACAGGATGACCCCCGGGCCATTGGGGCAGACCTCACGGGACGGGACCCGTCCGGAGTAGGACTCGGAGATGGGTCCGGACTAAAATTTCAGGAGTACGCATGGATGAAGGAGAAGAAACCTATCCGGAAACAGTCCCCCGGAGATCCAAGCCCCGGAGGTCAATCTGATATAGGTACAATTTTTATTAAGCATTTCTAATCTTTCTTTTTTTTGTATGAGATACGAAGCATCCCAGGTATCGATGACCAACAGGTATGTGAAGATATCTGTGTCCATATAGACACCCACGTTCGAGGGGGCCTATCCGTACCTAGTACCAGTTTACAGTAAAACTGCATTGCTGTTCTTTACATTTTGTTGTATTTCTAAAATCTGCAGGTAAAATCTCAACGAAAAAAAACCCCTTCACATATAAAACGTTCGGGTATTAATTTCCTAGCGGGTATTGTATCGTTTTTTCTTCCAACACCCGTGCAGTGACGTTTGGCGTAACCTTAATGAACCTGGGTAAAAATACCCCGAGCTACAAATCGTGAAGATCCGTCACTGATACCCATTGTTTAAGCACTGATCTTTTATTCTGTGTACCAATCGTTGGCAAAACATTTAAATCTACCACAAACCCGCTTTACTCGTTGAATGCAGGCTAGATATTTTTTCTTAGCTAAGGTCATCTCTTCTTTTTCTTTTTGCACAAATCATTTGTCAAAATCATTCTCCCCAGGAAATTTGTTAATGTGTCTTTTATGAAATGGTGCCAGTTTAGAAAATCACCTACACGACTCCTGTAAGTATCTTTCAGTGTAAACTCATTATTTAATATATAAATATTTACTTGTATATTATATGTGTTACATTCTTGAGCAAAGGACATTCTAAATTAATATTAATGATCAAATATTGACACATGTTTGCCAGTGGGCTATAAAGAAATTTACAATCAACGAATTGAAAATTACATCGGAGTGTGAACTATAATTCACTAGCTCTATAATTGATTCAACAGATAAATTATCTTAAATAATTTTTAATTGAGATCAACTTGATAGCTAACATTAGAAATTTGTATGCATAAGAAAATAGGAGATAATTTTTGGTTGTCAGCACATCTAAATGTTTTAAATATGTATCAAATTGACCAGGCTAATCTTTATAAGGATAGATGAACCGTACATTGTCAGAATATATAAGCTGGATAGTTGTCAGATGTTGAGACTGACAGCGTAAGTCTGGGAGCTAGTGGTCACGGTTATGTAAAAGTATTGTTTGATGATGAGTAACTGGCAGAAATGACCGCTGTTAAGTGACCCTAAACATCCTTCATAATCAACAAAAGACGGCAACAAGTGGCAACATTGGGACTGAAGTTAGCGTAAAAAGATATCTACATTGGACTGAGGAATACATTGCAAGCCGGTTTATTTTAAATATGATAATGTTTCCTAACATGTATATCAGTTATATCAGTTTTGCCTATTTCATTTAGAAACTAATATCAAAGTTTGAAATAATCCTATTAATGTTTCAAATAATTTAAACTATGTTTATGTTGTTAATTTCAACAAGTATATATATTATTTACTAAACAAGAATGCAAGTTACTTTTTCACACAACAAAAATTGAAAGCTGTCGTTCTATTTACCGTTAAGATTTATGTGTTAAAAACGTAAATAAAAAATGAGAGAAATCATTAATTTTTTAACCATTCAATTACTTAATTTTCCCTTTGGAGTAATGAAAGAAAGATATTTGTAATTCGGATTGAAGTTAACGTGTAAGAGCAGAATGATGATTCGCCATATGTTTACAAAGAAGTGGATTTTACTGTAATTACATTTCGAGGAAGGGGGTATCATTAAATTCTGCTACAAATAAAGATTCGCTTTAATGTATAAGGAGTTGAGTGTGGTCTTTAGTATTTGTAGAATATTTCTACACCGCGCCTCAGAATCCATTAATCAAACGATGGTTTAGCAGCGCAAGTGACATTTCAAATGTTGAGATTTTCGGAGATAAAGGCGCAATGCTAGGTCGAGTAATTCACCTATGGTATACCACACACTGGCTGGAAAATATCTTAACACGGCAAGCTAAAAAAGCACATAACCACCTAAGTATTTCATATTTATAAAGAGTTCTGCGACACATGTTTAAACTTTTCTTTGTGAGAAAAAAAATCACCAAGTATCGTATCTAGTTCTAACTGTAATTTAAAATAAAGATAAAATTGTTGTTTTTAACTCATAATCCTCGCTTTATTGCAACGGAATTCAATATAACAAAGAAAGTTAGATCAAAAATAATTTTATCTCGTTTTTATTTCATATGAAAAATACTACAAAAGTGTTGAAGTCGATTAACAATATATATTTCAATCTTTTTTTTCTAACCTAAATTGCACTGGTAATTTTAAGAAATTGGCACTGTATCCAACAATTACAAAATAAATCATTTGTTAAAAAGGAATAGTAACTATAAGATCTTACCATAAATTGAGTATTTCCTATATTTATTTCGATTCTCCTTGTGTGTAATTTAAGATACAGTATCGAGGGAGAATCGAGTTCCAAGTTTACTCGTGAGAAAATTGTTATGTTTGTATCACCCTCTATTATAAACCTATAACATTTAACTGTTCTTGTAGGTAAGCACTAGACGTAATTAAATGTTCAAACTATATGTTAAAAGAGATGCAGAATATATTACAATTTTAATAAACTGCACGATGACAAACGTATAGATCTAGACCAGGCTGTAAGGATTGGAGGGGAGCAGGGCTATATATTTTTTAGCGTTTACATAATTATATGTTATGGTGATCTCCAAGTCAATGATGGGTTATATTAGCCCCTATTACTTGGTAAACAACCATCTATTAAAGGCGCTCTGACCCCAATCCTGGTAGGAACAGGCGGCTATGTGGGAGAAAGGCCCCGACCCACTGTCAGTTTGCCCGCCATGTGAGGGAGGAGGGGTCAAAGATCGTCATCTGGCCACACTACATTTCTCACGAGAGACTCCGAGAATTCTATTATCAATTTATAAATAGATCGATTAATGAAATCCTTCGCAGTTTAGAAATGATTCATTATACCATATAATGTCCACGAACTTATGGTAATTTCATAATTAAAAACATAACATAAAAAATAATATCCTGCTGTGTATTCAGCATATTAATTCCAGGCTGCATAACATAGCATCTCTTACTCTGACGTAGCCCCTGCTTCATTAATTGTTGATGCTGATTTGGACGTTATTGTGGCGGATTCAGAAACTGATCTGAGAGAAGGGTTTGAAAAACGTCTTAGGGGGTTTCCAAATGAGAAAAAACCCGCAAAAAAGGAATAAATAAACGTGAAAGGTTTAGTTAGGTGGGGTGGGGTAGGGTTTTAGGCATGGACTGTTCCAAAAGCCCTCGACCCCTCCCCACTGGGCCCTCCCCACTGGCCACACAATGTTTCAAAAAGAAGGATCTCGATGTTCTGAAAAAAATGGATAAGAAAAATATCAAAAAAATACCTCATGTTTTTGTCTAAATTTGGAATTGAATGATACTCGTGTACATCTCAGGTTTCACATACTTCAGACTCGACCTACTCGTCGGAGTATTATAGTATTATAGTCTACGTTACGACTGACACGAAAGCTTAATTAACTCATATACTCGCACGCTATCTGTCGAAGAAAATGAACTGATCATTTTTTTTTATCATAATTGAATATATTGAAAGTGTCACTCGAGATATCCAAGGGGTCGTGAATAGATGAAGTCAGAAAGATGTTTCCCGTAAAACTATCACATGACGACTTCATTACGAGGTCGACATACCTACAGTATAAACTATAACGGTAGGTTTTGATCTACGACAGGAGAGAAATGTTTCTATTAATATGTAAATATACAAGGCAGAGGGTCGGGTGTGTTTAGAAATAGTCGATACGCTTATTTGATCAGACACAGAAAGTTTTTATATCTTGCATCGTTCTTTTTTTTTATACTGAATTGTTTTATCGTACTATTACTTGGGTAGAAACTGTGGGGTATTTCTTAATTGTTTACATCTTTTTAATCGACTAAAAAAGTGACAAAGATCTGTGACTGCAAAAGAACAGAATCGTCATAAAAAATGAAAATATTGAGGTCATTTCGATAGCTCCCGTATTTTGTTTTCGTGAACTTATTTTTTTTTTCTTTTTCTTTTTAAATCATTTCATATTCAGTTAACGTGACACATATTTGTTTATCAATACATGTTTTATTTTACCTACCCTTTTAATGATGACATATAAGGGTGACACGTCGATATCCTAATTAGTAATGAATCGCCATTGAGGTACTATACATGTACCTCTCTTCTCTATGCGGAGTGAGACAGGGAGCCTATACACAATGTTGGGGATTGTTCATGTGAATGCTATGAAATATATATATCCCCAAGTCAATACATTGCATGTGTACAATTTTAGATTAGGGATGAATAAGAGGGCACATGTGTGAGTAAGGGTTCTCGTGTATTGATGTACGTGTGCAAGTATTTATAAATCAAATGTAAACGTTCACTTGTGCAATTTATGGATGGGTTGGTTGGCACGTGTGTGAATAGAGTGTCACGTGTTTAGGTGAGGGATGAATAGAGTTGCACGTGTGTAAGTAAGGAGTGGGTAGTGAATGTGTAGATGAGGTCGGGTAACACGTGTAACTGAGGGGAAGGTTAGACCACAGGGAAATTTTTACATAATGTCGATCTGAACCCCCGTAACCGTTTTTTTTAGTTATTCATTGTACACATAAGGAGAGGTCCCAATATACCAACAACATAATGTTTTAACTGTCATGCCCCTGTGGGGCGTGGACTGTACAAGTGAAAGATGGATGACGTTGCACGTGTGTAAGTGCGGACTGGGACTGAACTGCACGTGTGCATGTTTAAATGAGGATCTGCATGTTATTAATTTTAGGGTGGGTAGCAAAGTATATACCTGTGTACATTAATGCTGATTAGTATTGTTTATGTGTAAGTGAGGGATAGATTGGGCTGTAAATAATTCTCCACATCAGCACGTGTAGAGGAGGGAGGAGTGTTGGGGCGAGTGTCTAACAAGATGTAATCGTGCGATAGTCCATTTATCACACCTAATTGGCATGTAGACGTTTCAATGTCAATGTTTTCACCATCTGAGCGTATAAATATGACAAGGTGTATCATATATATGTATTACAGGGAGTAAAAAATAGGCCGTAATTTATTAAACATCAAATTGTCTGTATAGATTGCTTGCCACAATCAAACTAATATCAATACCAAGTGTGTTTTCGCTTATAGTCTATCTGTTTTCACCAAACCTATTAATTTGTCGTAAAGATGTTTAAGTCCCGTGAATGGGGTTTTTCATTAGTGGTTTGAACACATGTTTTTATCTATAAATAAATAAAATTATACGGAAGTACGTAGTCAAAATGAAATGTATGTATATACATATGTTTTTATTGATATTTATGTTGATTAAAAATAGTAAATGTCAACAGATGTTAAGAGGGGGTGAAAGTAGAAAAAAACTGACAGAGTTCGTTCTGATGAATATTCTGGCTATTTATACAGAAACAGGTGACGTTAATATGAAACTTTTCGGCACGAAGTAAACACCTACAATTTTGTATTACCGATCTCTATTCTCTTTACAAATTTTTCTATTTGTCTCCTTTTCCTCATGGTTTTCGCAAAATATACATTTTAAAAAAAACACAGAAAAAGACAAATACTATTTTGATTGTGTAGTCCAGAGGATACGAACGGCCTAAATGTGGTCACTCTTTCATTTTATTACAGAAGACACTGCGAAAATATTACTTTTTTTTCAATGATAATATCGACATGAATCAATAGAGATACCCACCTATCGTTTTCTGATTTTCCCATCCCAAAAATGAACATTCGACAGTCTATTCTGCTCAATTCGTAGATTTTTACCAATAGATATTTACCAGAGTTTCACAGGTCAGTTAGCATTTGAATACCACGTCAAACCGTTCAATTAGAACCCCTGAAATTTAATGAAGATATTAATTTGATATGTTTTTCTATTTACATTTGCTGGTAAAATTCGTCCAAACATCTATATCCTTATTCGATAGTATTAAATATACTGCAGGTTTATTCTTCACAAGTTTATATAGACGATCGTCTCTTTAAAGCAATATTTCTCATATTTATATGTGTTTTCCGGGGCAACTCCAGAATATTAACAATAATTGGTTAGAACTTGTTGCATTCTATTTAATACGACTTGGAGAATTACCAGCAACCTGACTTCACTGGAAAAGTAATAATTTTCTTTTCAAATAGTTATGGATTGACCATTAAAAAAGACGTTATTTTCAAGAAAACGTGTGTAAGCAAGTTCCAACTTTTGTCTTGGTCAAATATCGGAGTTCCCAAATGTTTCATAAACAAACGATTATTATCGACATTATTCGCATGAAAAAATAGCCAATCAATAAATAGTACAGATATATTCTCAAGAGAAATAGTAATATGGGAAAAACGTGGAATAGAAATAAAACATGGCTTCATTTGAAATATAAGAGATTGTTAATATAACCTCATTAATAGATTGCATGGTGATCACATTTCTTATGCCTTCGAATTATTTTGTTTCCAGCAGATATCAATCGCTATTGTTACAATATTAGATAGCTGTCACAATGCTGTGATTCTGTCATCTAAATCAATGTTTCTCCGAGGATCATTATATTTAATTACGGTATCCTGGCGACCTTGGGACTTTTTAAATACTAAATTCGTTCAAATGATCCGTTTATTGTATTTTGTATTAGCCGAAAATATTTTGTTTAAAGTTATCAGTTTAAATTTATGTACAGGAACGTTCTTTCCAATTTGATCGAGACCTCCGAATTTCATTTCCTTTTGAAACATTCGCGTCCTATCTTGTCACGCTAGCAAATTTTCCGCAATTTCCTTGGACAGGAATAACTTTTCTAAAAAAAATCTAAATTTAAATAAAAGTTTAAGGAAAATGTTATGTATAAAATTGGTAACTGATAAACAATATATTCTATACGGAAAATAAAAAAGTATTAAAATAGTATTCCAATTTTTATGACAATATGTCGAATGAAATAATAATGATTGAAATACTTCAGTATTCAGATAGATATGCATTTTTTATTTTTTATTTTTAACTTTTATGAGACGTATGTAAACTTTATTCAACTTTAACCTGTCAAATTACACCGAAACAGTAACGGAACGAGACCAATAAATCAGGTCTGTGCTGTAGGTAGTTTATCCCTGCTGTGTTTATCACCTAGGTCTCCCTAAACCTCGACGATAAACGACACCATAGCGCAACTTTGTAACCATCACCACCGGCTCAAATCATGAATATTCAAAAGATCATATTAATTAGAACATGGAATTTAGTAATTTTAAGGCACAGGTATTCGTGAATAATGAATAATGCTAGAAAAATTATAATAACAATTATTTATCACGTTACAAAATAGTGTCATTTATGCATGTTAGGCTGATGTGATAAAAGTTTAATTTATTAACACACGTTTTAATTAGAGAGTACTTATCAGATATAGTTATGTTAATGAAAACTTATGAATAATTTATATTTGTGAGTAGCATGAAAATAAAAGCGCCTGAAAATTATTACCTTACTATAAGTAAAATATTAACCCTTGTATTTGTCATTTATGTTTCAAATTATGTGGTTTTGCTTATGATATACATGACAAATTATAAGGCATATGTGACAAAACTAATCAATTTCAGCTGAAATGTACATTTCTCGGACACTTTGTTACATAAAGCGACCGTTTCTCTCCTGTTTATCTGTGTTAATTTGAAATATGTTCCATCTGTATTAATTGTAACAATTGTTTAGACTCGCTTTGTTTACGTTGTATACCAGTGTTTTACTAGCGCATTTCAAATCTATACCGATCTGTTGTCATATTACGTGCGTAAAAAGTTCAATATCCACATACGTTGGAAAAGAAAGAAATACTTGGTCCTATTCCATGAAATCCTCGCGTGACTACAAACCGTTTTAGATACACATACCGGTACAACTTCGTTCATAAACAGAACGGATCGCAATAATATCAAAAACCAAAATGACTGTAGAAATAGTACTACACCCTCTTGTCATACTGATTTTGAACTGTCAGACTTATTAATGTTCAGAAGATATTTAGAGGCTATTTATATATTTGTAGCACTAATACAAAGGAAAAGACATTTCTTTTTAATGAACATTTCCCGACTAGAGGAAATGTTGTTGTTGTTATCATAATAAGTATTACCTCCCCTTTAGATGTGTCGCTGTATTCCATGATTAAAGCTATGCTATATAATTTCTTCACAGAAGAAGTCAAAATAAACCGATATCTTTGATCCAGCAGTTTTCCATGTCAATCGTACTAAATTTCAGAGTGCCAAGTATTTATCACTAGTGTTTATAAACAATGTAAACGATACATGATAAAAATCAAATGTTAATGCTTGCAGAGGAATCCAAAACACATGATCATTTTATGATCTTATTAACGCCATTCAACACCTAAAGTAGTATGACTGCTCTTGTGCAAATGACAAAGTACATTAAATGATTAGGATTCACTTTGTATATGCTCTTGATTCAACAGAACAAAACAAGTTTACTTCAAGACATAACGCTTCTTTGGCGAGTTTTGCATATTACGTGAAAACAAGTTATTCTAATAATATTAAAATATTCTTTTCGCTGTATGATATACATTTTAGACAAGTTTAAACTTGAATTTATAGGATGTCAAGAAAGAAATAAAAGTACTTTTTTAATAGAACAAGAGGTGTATTAATTGAGTACGGTGATGGACATGCGATCAGTTTTCTGTCAAATAAACTTCCACAGTGTTTGTTTTTCAGTTGTTTTATTTTAAATAGCATTCGGTATTTTCGTCTCTTACAATCAAAATACCATACACTATGAATATAATTCGCAAATAAAAGATTAAGATGCCAATATTTAAAAAATAAATCGATTAATGCAAGACGTAAAAATCTGAAAAAGAATACAAAATGTACATGCATAACTGCATAAGTGTTATGCAGTTCAGTCTCAATCTTTTACACAACATCTGAAGCAAGACTCGTTCAGTGTTGAATACAGACAATACACCTTAAATTTAATATACACTTTATTATTTTACGAAACAATTTCTATTATTTTATACCTTATTATTGTATTATTAAATGTATTGCATAATTAAAACAACATGTCATGTACGTCACTTCCGGTGGTGGGTTTTGGTCCATATATTAATGTGCAATTAGTGACACCATCATGACAGTGTTGCTTTGTCACTAGATTGTCATTCTCGAGAGTTTTCAAGACAGGAACAATGACATTTGTAGTTTTACACATTTATCAAAACATAATATTATGAAGGAGAGTGAGAGATTAATATGGATTTCGAACGTAGTCGTAAATTATAATAATATAATATATAATTTAACATGTGTTCATGATGAAGTTCGTGTCCAAGCTTGTCAGGACCATGTCATAACTGCCATTTTAGGTGCATATTGGCCACTTTCAAACAATTTCGTGGTAGCTATTTCAACATTTGCCATAAAACATTAGTTGGAATGGCATATTGTTTTGGACAAGTATTAAACTGTCTCACGTCGACAGCTCGAATAATGTAGGAAGATGTATCTTTCTTTTGAAAAATCGGTAAAAATTCTTGCAAGCATCTGTTGATAATTTTACATGAAGGCTCGTGATAACAAAAAAGAACAACTGAAAAAATATGCTGAAAAATGCTTAAAATGATTAAAACGATGTCGATTTAACGTGCTTGTTAAGATAATTAATCTGTTACATGTAGTAATTCTGAAGGTTACATTTTGCGAGGCATTCATTTTCAAGTAAATCTGCGATAAAGTGAATCATGAATTCAAAATATCTTTCGAATACTTATTCCGAGTTATGAAAATTCATGATAAAAACTGCATCACGAAATTCAAATTCAACCTCCCTTTGAAAGGTCGTTTTATGCGGAATCGTGAATAAGATTTTCGCGAAAATTTAGTGAAATACAATAGAGTATATATACACAAAAGCAAACGGGTACATGCTACATGCTATTATTCATAATTACTCATCGGTATTAATTCACTTAGGCCAAGCAAAAAAAAATATGTTCCCGGTAACCCTACCTAACATAGTTTTCAGTGCCTACCCTTAATTTTTAGTCAGTTCTCAAAGAAGCATTGTTAAAGCCAATATCACTCTCCTAAATTAACCGTATACATTATTAAATTTTCCCTTACTTACCAAAAGTTATTCAAATATGTTACAGGAAACAGTTATTTTTGTTTGGCCTTATACAGGGCTTGGAGGATATCAAAATAATCGCCAGATGTATAACTCGAAAATCTGCGTTTGCTATGAAAACAAAATATCTTCCGAAGGAAAAGTGTAAAGGGTCCGGGTTTATATGAAAAATATGAAAGTGTTTTAAAAAAAAAATGGTTCAAACCATAGATTTTAATAGCGAAAATAATGAATCAGATTTGATTGGTTTAATTGTCGAATCGGAAGTGGACAAATTTGAGCAATGGGAGACAATTGTGTTTGCACAAGAAAAGAAAAAAAAATGTTATTTCAGATGCAAAGGCTTCTTTCTAATTGGGTTAAATAGCAATGAAAATGACGAAAGTTGTACTAAAACAATCGAAACATGTAAACATTATTTCAGTGAAAACATATTTTTTATTTCACTAGAATAGTAGGCAGCATTACATGGACAATGCTCAACAAATACACAGGATTACACACGTTAGTACTACAGTTGTGGGACCGCACAACGCAACAAATATAGCGTGCGCACATCGTACATCGTCCACATATGGTGCGCACAACTGTGTGATTTAACAACCGTTCGCCCCATTGTGCGCTTCTCTTCGCACAAACGGCGATTTGGTAGAATTGGTTGATCAATATTACGGAATGAAAAAAACCCGGAGCCCTCGTATGGAATAAGGAACATACATATAAATTGCTCATCAAATTAATTAGGATTATGTTTAATTTTACAATGCGTGTTACACAGCATTACACTGACCGTTAGACTGTCAAGAATGGGTTTAAGCTCCCAGGTAACAGAACAGGTAAATAACATTTTGATGTTTGACCGGAGTTTTACCTGGCCTGTGCCTTACAAAAAGAGCTGATATGTGATACCTTATGAACGTAATGAAAATATAACTGGACATTAGGTATTTGTTATTTGCATTCGTTTTCATCTATATCATTCCTTCACCTGGATTTTCACACCTTGGCGAGTTACGTAAGTGCCCCGGGCGGGGAAAACCATGGTCCAGGTACAGATACAAAGTTTTTTTTACCTGTATCCGTGACCGTGTCAACACATGTATGTGCTTTTTTACATGTGTCGATTTGGGTCGTTTAAAAACACAGAAAACATAATTTCTGATTTAAAAAAATATATAGATAGAGAGATCAGCTTATATATGTAGCTAAAATATAGAATAAACCTAAAAAGCAAGTTTATGTTTAAACACGAGGCCGTATTTATCGTTTAGCCATTACTCAATTTACACCAACCACGATTGTCATCGCACATCGTTCGTCCATCGTCCGCACAAAAGTGCGCAAGCAATAATCGTCCAGATTTCAATCGCTCGCCCATCGTGCATACATCGTGCACACTCCGTGCGTGCACCGCACATCGTGTAACGTTGTGCGTTCCCACAACTATAGTTCAGGTATTTGAGGCCATTTCATAACAGCTGAAAACCTATTTCAAATATCTTTCACATTACACAAACCTTCGCAAATGAGTGGAGGCAACACGTCAGCAATAGTACAATTTATTTTATTTAAATTTGTCACATGTCAAATTTACATAAAGTTCACATATATAAGCATGGTCTAAAAATGTACAAACAATACATGATTGGCACCCAGCCTATTAAGGCTTACGATACACTACGGCGTAGCTAGACGCGGATAGCCTCCTCTTTTATCAGTGCTGTAACATTAAATGGGTCGTGGTGTGAAGTGATTAACAGGCACCAACCATTACATTACTGTATAAAATCCCGAGGAGCATCGAACAACAGATGTTTAGCGCCATATACATGTGTTTGTTCCATGAGACCAGTCTTGATTGCTAGTCTTCAAAGCGATCTTGCCTTGTCTTAACCGACAAGGCGTTTTACACCCACAGAAAACCGTTTTTTAACACGTCTCATGTCTCTAACAAAGTATTGTACAATACGAAACTAACGCATATGTTTTGGTTGTATTGCGTGATGTGAACTATTTATGACGACACTGACTTATTAGTTTAGCGTTTTCTTCAAGTTGTAAAACCTGTTCATGTAAGAAACGTTTATACCTAACCATCGGATTCTTATACCTGTCCGTACGGTAAGACATATATCCAGCAATTTACATAAATATATTACCTGACATAAGTATAATATTTATTAACGCTATAGAGACGGACTGGACTGTTCATTGACATTCACGAGATAAGTAATACAGCACTACAGTAATGTTCATTTCCTCATAATTTCTTACACTTACATTATGCATACACACCTTTGAATATGAATGAACATGCTCATACTATATCTTTTATAGCTACTATGTATAATGTAAGTCGATTTCTGTAGCGTATTGTAAACATGATATTAATAGAACTAATTCTCGATAAATCAGGTTCATATGACGTTTAGCCGCCAATAATACTTCCATTGACTGTTACAGGTCAACGTGACTAAATGAATAGGGTATTCCCTTTCAGCAGTAAGCCACTAGGTTAAATACCGTCTCAATCCAATTTCCATCAGCATTTGCTGCGAAGCTGTCAAGTTTCTATCAGTATTTGCTGCAGAGCTGTCAAAATGAGCGGAGAAACCGATTCATTTCCTTGGCGTTAGAGAGCTGTTAACAAGGGACGTAAGTGAGAGTATTTTGTCGCGTTGTAATTCCTAGACGGGTATAATAGCACACAATTACATTGAAAGCGGACGGAAAATAGATTTAGGTATAATGGTAACAGATACCTGACAATCGACACCTACTGAAACAACAACGCACGTGATCGTGTCGCGCGAGTTAGACGTCTCCTGTCATGCACGAGGGAAGGGCATTATACAGAAAAAGCTGAAATGCTACTAGTTCTTTTGACTACGATTGAGTTCAATATTTACATTCGATACCGCGTCTGATAATGTGGCTTTTGATTGATGGATATTAAACACTGTAGCAACTTTGATTTTAGCGTCTGCGTTGAAATTCATTATCATTAATCAACTATTTGTTGATTACAAGTTGCGTGAAATGTAACACACAAACAACAAACAACACTAGCACGATGTTAAATTAATGCAAAATAAATATGTCGGGTTCACTTTGTCAACAAGATCCCGTCACTTTTCACATCACCATTACCTGTATAGGAAGCTTACTTACTGGCTTTCTTTTCAGATAAATAGTTTTATATGAGGTACATAATATAATATTTGTCTCATAAGCAGTATTCGGGTAGGAATCACATTTATTGTAAAGGGTACCAATAAGCGAAACTATTTTATACAAAATACCATTGTCACTGATGTGAAATATTTAAAAATGCTTTTCAAAAAAAATATTCAATAAAAATAACCTATTGCGATACATTTTATACAATTATGGTTGTTCGAAATTTGAATGTTTTAAAATAAAAATGAAAAATAACACCCAAACACAGAAAGACTGCAACGGTCGAACAGGGGACTTTAATTTTGCAAAATGAACACGTTACCAATATTTCCATCCGGGAATAAGAAATGAAACACATCGAAATCAGTGGCCAATGTATTTACTGCAAAGACTAAGGCTAAGTTGACAGGGAAGTTAATCTTAGCCGGGAAGTCAGTATTCGGTTGTTTCATCTTCCATATAGAAGGGAGACTATTCAGAATAACTCAGACTGGAACTCTTCTTACCGAGTATAGCTTATGCAGTGGTACGCTTTACCTTAACTAAGTCCGATGTTTTAAATGCCATTATTTTAACTGTAGTTTGTAATTTTATGATGCATGCCATATAAATAAACGACTTTATTTTTTTTGATTTTTGATTTTATACTTTTCCTTTGAACTTGGATGTTTCTTATATAAAACTATTTTAGTTCGACTTTTATATCTTGATAACGCCATATACTTACAAAAGATATTGATTTTACTTACAAATTGACATTTGGAAAGACGATGTCAGCAACATTTTTCTTTGTGAATGTGACGTCATTATAGCATTTTCGTATATCAAATGTGACCATGTGTGTAACCAGGCCTAGCTATGTAGCTGTATTTTGAAGGAATACACTCCCATCTTGATCTGAATTACAAATGATAATTCTATAACTAGTTTTTTGACCTAATGATTCTGTTTTTGGTTACTTTTCCCGTCATCAACTACGAATTCTTTCTTTTGGAAGATTTTACTTTTAAAACGCAATATGAGAGTGAGCGTGTGGGTGTTTTTCTTTAATCTGAGTCGTTTTAATTGAAGTAAAGCGTTGGGGAAGAACTGTTTAGAGTGAGCAGGTATATCTTCTACGATCTGGTAATTGTCGCCTTTGTAAATGGTCTCTTGATTGGCGCCATAAAGAATATTTCGCATTGTAAACAGACATTTAGAATTGAACACGGATGGCGGTTGCCTGACTAATGGAGGCGCCGACAGGGGTTCGTGCTGTTTCTACGTGGCCAAATGCCTAGTTAAAATTACTGTTCTAAAAAAGGCTTGAAGTATTCCTTTCAAATTTTTATTTCTTAGCTCGGCTAAAACCGGAACAGGACCGTACAATCAATCTGTTACACCTAACAAGGAATCAAATCGCCATTAAAAGGTTAAAAAAAACTTTAATTTCTTGAATTCGTGATGTTTTCTTTATATCTAAACGTCAAAAAGAGAAAACAGAAAGAGACAGTAAAAAGAAAATTGTTCGTATTTAAAAATGTATTCCTTATCAAAATAGTGCGAACTTCAGAGAACAACGGTGTATATTGCAAAAATTAGATATTGATAATTCACTTTTGATACGACATGTTGAATCTAGTGGGACTGGAAACAGAAACAATACGAAACTAAGATACCATAGCTTTACTTGTGGGTCTTGAAGTTATCTAAAAGTGCCATGTTGAAAAGTTGCCTCACTGAAAAATTTCGAAAGCATATCTTAACTTGAGCATTGCTGAATAATGACTCTGAGAGTTTTGTTTATTTTTTTGTTTTTGATTTGATAGCATTGGTTTTGAAGTTTAAAAGCGTAATTCTGATTGGAAACGAAAGCAAACACAACGTAGCTATCATCAAAACTGGTACGACCTTCTCCGCTAGCAAAAACGTCCGAAACGAAGGTTTCACAATACCGGGAGTGAACATTGGCGAACAAGCTGTATTACTTAATAAAATCTGATACAAGTTTGTTGTCGTGTACCAGAGGGCGCAACTATCGATCTGTCATTGTTTTATACTGTTAATCATGGTATAACACGATACTATATGCTGTGAAGATAAAGTTGACATTGAAACGATTTACTACGGGAAAAATATATACGAGTATTTCTTATACTCAATGCGTTAAACTTGTAAAGTTATGTTTGCAATAGCTGACGTCACGTGACATCGAGAACACTATTTAAATACGCCAGAGCCTTAGACCCTCGCCATATAAGACATCATGATACAATACGACCAGTGACCCTCCCATCTTTTAATATAATAATAGAATTTGTAACATATATTTTTTATTAGCCCAGTAACTTATAGATCCCCCCTTAAGACCATCTTAATTTCAGCCAATTTTTACTTATTTTATTTTTTCCTATTTTTCTTGTTAAAATATCTATCTAAATTTTCATTTTTTTCTTTCTTCTAAAATATATAAACATACACCATTAAATAAAAGATAAAAACACGCATACACTATAGGGACCCCTCGGATAATCTCAGACAAAAAGAAAGAACTGTACCTAACGGAAGCAGAGACGTTTCTCTACTGTCGGGCACAACCGGCAGTTAGAGACCCGAGGTACATAACAAATACAATATATATACTTCCCTAAAAGAACGGGAATATATGTAATAAATACACTTTCAAAAATATGCATTTTTTTATATTTTTTTTATACACATTAATATACGCCATAATGGCCAATTTTTGACCTCCCCAACGATACCAAAACACTAGTTAGGAACAACAGCCAAAGCTGCATCAACCGGCGCGACAAACCATTTCGGACCCACCCCCTGAGGGAAGGCAACTTCCCTCACGCCGACAGAACACCGACTTCCGTCAGTGAGATGAAACCCGTAAGGGCGGATTCATGTAGGCGCGAAACCCTTCAACCAACCAACCAACTACGGGGTATCACATGGGATATATATTGTAACCACACCTTCTAAATGCCGACGTCACACATACACTGATAAATCATATTGTTTGAGCAACATCGCATACATGTTTGGGGTTTTGATAAATAGTAAATTGATTTCATTGCGATTTCATTGGAAGCAAACATTTTGCCAAAATAATTTTAATAATAGCGTGAAAACTAATTTCTTTTATCCTGAAAAATCATCAACACTGATCCTATCTGTAAGCGTTTCCCAAAACTGGGTAATTTCCTCCCCCAATTAGAACTAAGTGGTTAACCACCTCCGTACCACCGTTCATTTGTACCATGCCTATAGTACGGAACGTCCTTGTACTGATCCTGTTATGCAGATTCAAAGAAGATAGAATTGGATATTTCCAAAAAATCATTGGATGATTTAATAATGTTAATATCTTGCAACAGTTTCACTTAGTACATTTTCCAGAAGATTATTGTGTTTCGGTTGTATTGGTTAGTTGTAAATTTCATGTATTTTCTAAAATTGAAGCTTCGGAAAGAATGCATGGTCATTTCCTTGGCCACAATAAGAATGTGAAATATAAGCAAGGGGAATTGATTTATGCAATACTGAA
This sequence comes from Mizuhopecten yessoensis, assembly GCF_002113885.1. Classification (NCBI taxonomy): domain Eukaryota; kingdom Metazoa; phylum Mollusca; class Bivalvia; order Pectinida; family Pectinidae; genus Mizuhopecten; species Mizuhopecten yessoensis. The sequence goes on along the minus strand of NW_018485984.1, from coordinate 283,742 downwards.
AAATAGTTATCACTATATCCGCAAGTCTAAAACAGTCAACTAATTGGTCGTATGAAAGTTCAACCAATCAGTCACAAACCGGCAATATTATTGAAGATACCTGCCTCATTGCGCATTCTTATGCGTTTTAGTACTAATACACAACCTAGGGTTTGTTTTCATGAACACATACTCATGAACAAACTGCCCAGGCCAAGTTTGTTCCGGAGATTCCACAGTTTTTCAATGACTGAGAGGAATTTCGGAGAATATTGAAGTAGATTACCAGTTTAACTATGAAATAAATTGTCAAAAATGGTTTTGACTGTGTCGCATGATTGACGCAAGCTAAAAAAAGCAGACAAAGCAGAGTATTCACGTTAGAGCATTAGAGCAGTTTCACGAATACAAGTTAATGCCGATGGGAATACCGCTCATTGATTGTAAACTAGTACAGGATGTATACCTTGTTAAGTATGCTTTGAAGATCAAGTACTTTTGGTGCCGTTTTGATAATGAAAGTATGGCTTAAACGTCACGTGGTAATAATTGCAGGGAATTTAGACCGAAAAGACATCATTTTTACCTCGAGTTTTCTCAGGATCCTTACATCATTAAATATACAACGTACGGTGTATACTGATATACTATATATATTATATACTGGTATATTATTCCTGTCGACACCGTTTAAAACAATGTCAAGTAATAGCTAATAAAATGGAGCCTGGAGCCATAAATGCATGCATAAGCAAATAATAATTTCAGTTACTTGTTGGTTACAAAATGGCGTTCATTTTATATCTTTCTTGCGTAACCATAGTTTACCTTAGTAGTTGTAATGCTAAATGCTTGAATGAAACCTTTAGTCTGCAATAGTCAGCAACGCGTTGTGCTACAAACATATACATCCAGTTTACATAGTATACAGTGGTACATAAAGTGAGTTACTGCGAGCTAAGTGAATACAAAACCCTTTTCACCAAGATGTCATTTGTAGTATCCACTTTTCATTGATCAATTTTTCCATTTGCTAAACATAACCACGTTTAAACTTTAATATAGTAGATTTCTTATTATTTATTTATTGTAACGAGTATTTATTTCGATTAGCTCACACAAATCAAAGTGAGCTGTTCGAGAGGAATGATTGTTCTGTGCCATTTTTATACTTTATGCTGAGTTTGAAATCTTCTTGATAGTTTTGTTGATATCATGTTTATCCAAACTTTTTTTATTTTAAAAATATATGACATCTGTGAAGCTGTGGTCGAACTCACAAAGGTTCCACGAAATCTTGCATAAAACATATGAATTATTTAATAAACAAACTACTTTTGACTTACTCCTTGTTATGGTATTGCATATTCAAAAGTAGGTATACACAATATATTCTCCTCTTTTCTGGTAGTATACTTCCGATTGAACTCATTGTTATATCCCGAATTTAAGTTCCGGTAAGTCATGAATGTAACACCTATTGATAGCACACTAGTTTAAAGGTATTCTATATCGATTGGCTGTCATTGAAGACTTGGTGTTGACGTCATAATAAGGGCAATATGCATTTAGTCATGGACACTTGGCGGATGAGGCTGCAAGTTTGCCGATACATAGAAGCACTCCTAAATGGACGAAATGATCCCATGATGCAAATAATGTCTTTGTTTTTAATGGACATTTTCCTTACTTTGTCTTTCGAGTGATTGTTTCGCCAATACTTGCTTCAGATATTGGTTGTGTAGTTTAAACGGAATTCGATCCCATCAAGAAGTAAGATTTAATGTGAAGGAAATAGCTTTTTTGTTTGTATTTTGCACGTTAGGCGCTGACATCAAGAACTGTCAGTTAATGTGCATGTGACTTGCATGCGGATTCGCTTTGTTTTTGTGTTGGTGTATTTTTAATAATACAACGACTGTCATGAACATGCAAAAAAACTGAGAATCTAATGCATATATTTGTCTGTGTATGACAACGTAACACATCATTAAGACGGATTGCTTATGTTAAAATATGAAATTATTATGACATGTTAAATACAATTAAATAATTGAATAATTAACACGAGTTACAGGCCTCTGACCGTCACCTCCATATGCGTTCATGTGCATGTTTAGTCGGAAGGAAATTGTTATGAACACCACGTCACGTCTTCATAAAAAATAACGCATATACTTCAACAATCAGTATGGTGCATTTCCCTAGAGTGTCAGAGGACATCGTCATTTTTTGAATGGTGAACGCTTTATCAATATATTTTTTTTTATCGGTTGTGTCCTTTACTCTTGATCTTTATCTATATTTCATATTGATTAGGAAAGTTCATATTTAATCTTTTATGACAGTAGGAAAGCACCGTCAATCAGTCTTTCTATACATATTTCCTCTTCATTTCTTGGTAACTTAACTTTCATGTAACGACCTGAATCCGGCCTAACATCACTTTTATTTGGCATTCAATAAATAAAAATGCATTGCTTCAGAAATTCATCTGACAGGCATACACACCTACTGTGAACAGATAAGTTTGTACTCTTCTAAGCTGCAACGATTTGGTGGAGAGAACAGTCTTTAATGGCGAGACTTGCTGCCTGCCCAATGAAGAATTTCCCAGCTGCAGTTTACTACTAGCTTATCTCCCCCTAGTTTGAGAATCCAGAAATCTAAAATCATGGGTCGAAGTTATCAAAATCATAAGTTATTTTGTTTTATTAATTCAATATTCTATAGACGGGGCCCAGTCTAGGAGATACCCTACGATGTAAGGATAACACTGTCCGCATGATCAGGGTAATTGTAGACAAGAGTTTTAGTCGATTTCGTGGAAGAATATTTCAGCAGGCATTCGATAGGGACTAACTATGCACCACTTCTAGTGCATTTCTTCTTTTCAATGTCAAGAATTAAGCTGCATTAATACTGTTGTTACATTTCAGTATCGCCTGTCTATGCAGCTTACATGCTACTATTGGTTAGCTAATCCAGAGCTTGTCTAATCCTCAGGGTTTTCTGTATAAGTGTGTTGTGTTGACCAGTAACCTAATAACCCAATGGGATTGTTCCTTGATGGATCCAATATGGATGGCAGGAAAATGACGTGATCAGAAAGTTGTCCCGTTTTTTTGTCAAGTTTGTGTTGGAATCTTGTCTTTGTAGAGGTTTTCAGTGTGATCTCTTTTCTTTTCTGTTTGTACCTGGACAGTGTGTACTTATCAGAATCCGTGTTACCGGCTACATCTGTATTGGCCTTGGCTTTCTTGGTTTCCCTATGAATGCTTTGCGTCGTCCTCTGGTTTTGATGTCGTTAAACAACACAATTCACAATTCACAATTTATTGTTACCTTAGATGTCGTGACGTCGTCCATGATCCGTAAAAAAATAATAAAGAAAACTAAAGAATAATGCTACCTCGTCATGTATCGTCTGACTAGAAGAGTTACACACCAAGGAAGCTTGAGCAATTCTTATTGAATGATAAGTTTAACATAGTTTTGCTTATTCACAATTTGTTTAAAAGACTCAATATTCATGACTTTCGGCATGATAATTTTACTAATGACATGTATTATAATAGAAGAATCGCAGGTAGGTACTCGAAATTATCCAATAACTAGATCGTTGTTACGTTTCTTATATGTATTTTTTTCACAACGCAACACAAATCATCTTGTTTACTACCTTGGCTAAGTTTTAGTCTAAAAGCATTACCATATATAATTATGTCATCTTCTTGTGCATTTCAAATTTATCCTCCTAAAGATAAATGAGCGGGAAGTTGTTTACCTTGATAGGTCACCTCTATGACATGGCATTGACTTAACTAGACACGTAACACATTCATGAAATATGCAAATAGCTTATTTAAATATGCATGTTTATATGGTAGACAAATCTGTGCATTATTGCAAACTAAACCTTAACCTTTTACCTCAAGACAAATGAATACTGGTTCTAATCGCATCATGAATGCTGTTTAGTCATTACATATATACAAAGAATAAAAGCTCATTTTAATGGCACTGGCTGTCCTTAGCAATGTTGGCTTTATAAAGAAAATCTTGCAAAACATTGAGAGAAAAAAACAAGGATTTTTTTAACAGAATGTAATTGTATAAGTGCGCATATTCTGATATTGCACAGTCTATGATATAGTTGTTGCATATAATCGTTCTTGTGTCCTTCGTCGTCCGTGCGTCTGTCCATCTGTCCGTTATGAGTCATTCAGTGAGTCCTTTACAATGATTTTCAATTGATCAATACTTTTTTAGGTTTCCCGAACACATTTTACTTTCAAAGTACCCAATTACGAAAAACAGTCCCACTATATTATTAATATCGCATACATAAAAGTGTTTGATCATCGCTTCCGATTCATATTTCCCCATACGTTTTGTAGATTTCAAACAGTGTTGATATTTAAAATTTACCACAAGGTTATATTCTACTGGAAGTGAGTCATAAAATTAAATAAACATTTAACTGCATATCTACAGATTCATTTGAGACAATACTAAAACCTGTTTCCTTTATTATCAGCCAGTTTACGTAGAATGGTTTTTTTTGTAGATCGCCAACTCTTTTCTTCTTTTAATTCGTCTATCATCTTTTAAATTTGTGAAATCAAGAATTTTCAAACTCAATCACTGTGTTTTTGAAAATATTTTCATGTAATAAGTTAAATGGTAAAGATTCTTTTTTGAAATTATACTTGTTTAAGTGTACTGACATATCAACACTGAATACGAATTGATATTCAGATAGTGAATTTTATACATAAAAGTCATCATTCCATTGTATATATGTATGTCTGACATGACAGGTCGCATCTGCATATCAGTTTAACATACAATACTGGCCATCTGTATATTTGTATTATAAAAAATCATCATCATTATACATTAAGCTCACTATGTTTTGTCATGTGTACCGTCAGTGAAACGATATTGACGATGCAGCATTAAAAACCATCGTCATTTAAACTATTCATGAACAGCCAGATGCAACCTTATTTGAAGCGAAATTATTGAAATTATAGCAATATGACCGAACTATCGAAATGGTTGGTTCATAGCTAGGTGAACATGTTATGTCAATGTGCAGGGTACATTGTTAACAGTCATTATACTTCTCAAAACACATCTAAAGTGTAAGCAATCTTCTTTTAATTTCACAAGTCTGATTAAGACGTTAAATTCAGCTGATGGCCATCGGGTTACTATAACCTATGTTGCTTGATATACTGCAGTTAAGCTAACTATGCTTTACATATGACTGATTTGATATCATCAGAACATATGTAGTTTGTAAGTCTATACCATTTTAGTGCATTTTTATGATTATTTGAATACCAGATAAATACCGATATGAAAATGCAAAATTTGATACACACTCCTAATGTTTAATGAATTAATTCCGAAATAGTTTCCACCTCTCTTGGTCTTATTTGTAACTGGTGTTCTTTATACAAAATCCATATTTGTTGAAATTGCAGTCTCTTGGTAGTCATGAGCCACATTTAACCTGATTGAGTGAAATCTGTTTAAATAATTACACTTTAATAATCAACATTCAAAGAAAATATTTATTTCATATACAACTCCAACAACCTAGGTGGAGTATAAATTTGGTCTCGGGTGAATATTGCGGTATCTGTGCTGTAGCATTCAATTGAGGTGGCACTATACATGAAGCCGTTGGAAGAACGGTCCCACTACAAACACAGAACACATAACATCTCCAGCACACACGCAGGCATACACACATAGGGAGATATTAGCCAGGTGGCATAGGACTAGTAGTTAGCGCCTGATAAGGCAGCTCCTGCGAATTCCTCAAAATTGTATTGATTAATATATATGCTAATTGAATTAATTGTATATCTATGTACTGTTAAGCGCTTTAGAGTGGGTTATGTTAGCTAAATAGGGCTCTATATCAAATGCTGTATATTATTTATTGTTATTATATGTGTGTTCTACAATTAGAGCTAAAAGTTACAGTAAAATTTTGTAAAATACCTTCAAACCCTTCTAACTCAAAACCCAGGTGACTGCCAAAGTATTTAGTAGTCAATCATAAGTCATCTATAGGCTTATGCTCTCTGTTTTTGTTGCTTTTAGTTTTATAGTTTTTGATGTTCTTGTGACTTGGACAGTTGAATGCAATTATAATAATTGTATTGAAATTCGTGTAAAAGTTTTCTAATCAGAAAAAAATATTAGTAAGACATAAACTGAAACATTTATATGGGAGTTGAGTAACACATTCACTAGATTAGTTGCGATATGTAATTCCTAACATACTTGATATTTTTATAATTATTTAAAATCAAATACTAATTAAAACAGAGAACCGATATCGTATGATATTGAAAGTAGATAATTCGACAGAGATGGTTGTCTTCTCAAGAAACTGAAATGTATGCTTCTGACTCGTATAGATTGCCTTACTTATCATAGCCATGAGAACTGCGGGTAACTCCCCATGGGTTGGCGTCACCTAGCGGAAGTTATTTCGCAGGTCTGCACCATCTTTACGAGGCAATTCTGCAAAACAAAGCCATGTGTATTCCCTTTTCTATGTTTGCACGCACGGATTATTTTGTAATAGAGCATACATATTTATATACAACAGACAAGTGATCCTGACAGTGCTAGCACATCGTCTGTCGGCCTCGGACAGGTGTGCCAGGAGTTCTCTAGTGGGGCCGAACAACATGCTGAAGGATTCGGGATTCCATTTTTATCAATTCACCACAAGTATTTTAATGAACGATGAATAGACCGTTATTCGAGCCTTTGCTTTTTTTATGTTATGTATAATTGCATACGTTTGTATGTTATTCATTGGTGAATCTGTTTTTGTGAACGAATTATGTAATTTCTGGTCGGGACCGTATTTCAAGTATTTCATCGGACAATCAAAGAAGGAACAGAAAACTAGTATACAGTTTATGTGATATGTGGATAGTGCTTCTGTACGAAATTTGAAATATTTCTTTACGTCTTATAATGAAATCTAATTTTATTGCTTATACGATATATTTGAATGCATTGCATTTATATAATTTTTCAACTTAATTCAGGTTGGGGTTGAATGCATCTTAAAATAATTGTAATTATATTTTATCAAGTATTGTGAAACGATTTTTTCCGAATTATATATAAAAAATAACCAAGACTGTTATTCATATAATATGACAACATCATACAACATATAAGGCATGGTAATTATATATTAACTATCGACGTTTCGTTATCGATATCATCTTTAAACAGGATAACCTTCACTGATACTAGATACGGTCCACTCGTCGACAGATTTGATTCTGTATATATTGAGCAGAAATATGAAACGGAAATGTGAAAATTTGCATATCATTTAATGATTATCGTTATCGATATCAATTTTAAAAAGTATAACCTTGGCTGTAACAAATTGTAGATAGGCCGATGCTGGAACTGTATCTTATATCAGACCATTTGTTGCTCAATTGGTATAATGATGCCTGCTGTAACCTCTCCGTAATATACATACTAAACAAGGGAAGGACGTAGCTTAATATTGTATTACTAATTATCAGAGATAACCATATGTGATGTACAACTGTTTGTGTGGAAGATATTGGATATCCAAAGAGATGCTAGATACGGTCCACTCGTCGACAGATTTGATTCTGTATGTATTAAGCAGAAATATGAAACGGTAATGTGAAAATTCGATTTAATCTTGAGTGCCAAAAACTGAATTGCATATCATTTAATGACGTCAAATTTAAACACTTTCTTTCATCAAGAAGTGTGCAGAGTATAAACTTTAATCAATGTAATTTGTAGATTAAACTGCGCGTTCAAGCTCTCACTGTAATATGTACATAAACCCGATTCAAATCATTATGTTTAGACAATATCATAAATAACGCAATTACATGTCTGCCGTCTGTTTAATTATTTTCTGTTGAATTTGACCTGGGCCCGTATTTAGAGAACCGTTCTCATGATCACACTCATGATCACACTCAGAACCGTGCTCAAGCCCAATTTCTTGTTTCGGTGATTAATAGATCTAAACATAATATCTGGTCTATGATTTGGAAGAATTTTAAAGAGATTTCAATTTGAATGCCGATTAAATGTTACACATATGATTTTATAAGCGAGTTAAAAGAAAGTTGGTTTGAGCCCAGAATGTATGCTTTTGCATGAAAACGGTTTCATGAATACAGACCCAGGTCGTCTACCGTAGGTAAATGTTTTCCTCGACAGAACATCGGCTTAGCGCATCTTCTTTAGTTTATAGCTACGTACACAATAGTGTGATCGCCATGATGTGCGTAGTACTTCAGAGAACAAAGGTCTCTACTACTGAAAATAAAGCAACTGCAGTACGTATTCATAACAAATGAAAGAAACGAAAAAGTGACAAACACGAAAAAATTATTAATGTTAGCATCTGACAGCACAACTCCACTGATTTGATAGACAACAGTATTCGGATACAGAACCACATGTGGTTCAGATATACACCTATGCAACACCGTTTGCGCTTTTGGTTTAGAAGTTCATGTATTTCTGCCTGGCTTGGTGTGTCCTTGGTTCTCTTTGTCTTTTCGTATTCAGTTCGCATTTCGTTTTTCTTTGTTGACGTTAAATCATTATTTTCAATTGTTTTAATAAGAAAACAGAACCTGCAACACAGGGAATGGTCTTTGTCTTGCTGTATTAAAAGATTAAACTAAAAAACACACATGGGACAACGCCTTTAACATAGGTTGTAAATACAGTATACAAAACGAAATTAATTCTATTGCACCGTGCAGCTGTTTCATCCATCTTGGACTCATCGATGAAGCTAGCAGCCGAAAGGTTAGACATCCAAATAGGCCTTTACTACTGCTAAAACAGAAGGAGAGGTGCAAAAGTCGTACATCGTCCTTGTGTGTTGACATTAAAGTATTTTATTTTAAAGTAAAGCAGAGCTGAATAGCTCATACGCAACTGGACAACGTAACTGCAACAAAATATTTGGAATTCATGGCTCCATAACAACATCAGAAAAGAACGAACTCTACAACGAAACTGCAATATTTCTAAACGACAACAGTAAAAACTAGTTGATTAAACAGAGAGTACCCTATACAAACTCCAAAATTAGTTTGCTCCTGAAATTTACAAACATCCGTTCAATACAAGAAACTTGCACCTGATATCACCTATACCTGATCTGGTTCAGATGAAATGCAACGATATAGATCAATTGAAACATGGCTACATAATACCATCACTATGAAGCTAACGAATGCGAATGTTAATTAGGTATGGCCGAGGTCCATTTATAACTTTGATTGGCAGGTTCTTGAATTGGAAGTCAAAGGACAAACATTATTATTAATAAACAAATAGTCACTAAACCACCGTTACATTGAACTATGACAACAACCTTTTCACGTTTCACTCTTAACTACATCTATCATCCTTTACATGTTGTCTTGTGCTTAATCAAACATCCTTTACATATTTTGTCCTGTATTAAACCAAATAGCATGTACGTGTATTGTCCTACTCTCATCCAAATATCCTGTACATATTCTGTCCTGCACCTAACCAAATATCCTTTGCATCTTTTGTCCTGCATTTAACCATATATCCTTTACATATTTGACAGAAACCTACAACAAACAGTTTTAGCATGTTTTACATGTATCTATTACAAACACCCTACTTATGTTTCATACTAAACTGTCCCGTGTAGTTGTTTAGATAATCAACGAATGGGCAAAACATCAGAGTTGTCCGCTCGGATGTCTAAGCACATATGTTGTACCTGGTAATATAATTACATTGATGCATTCATTTTTCCTATATATATTATCTAGTAGCACACACATTTTTAATGCATTATCCAATAGGAATTCTTTTCTGGTTAGAAATTATTGGTTGCTTCACCCTAATCAATGTTGAAACCAAAAATGATAAAAATATTGTCACTTTTTGAATTGTTACGGTGATGTGGTTGTCATGACGACGTCACTGTGTCCTGGTTGTTAAAACGCAATTTCAGAAAAACAATCATTACGATATGATACATTTTATACAGTACATGCTTTCGAAATATGTTTTATTGTTACATTTAAGATCAGAAGTTTGTTACGTTGTTGACCAATATCATTTCACATCCATGATAATTAACCGTAATCTTCATGCTAATCGGCATTTTTTACTCCTAAATGTAATTTTAAGGAATCTAAATACTGCTCATCAAAATAACTCTCCCCCAATTATGATCGTGTATGAATAGGGAATGCATGATGGGTATGTAGAGACAGGTATTACCAGTGTGCAAAATATTATTGATAAAAAACGAAGATTCGCTTTCGAAATGATTTCTTCCATAAAATTACATATATTTTTTTACCATTTAGGTATACACTTCCAATCTGTTCATATCATTTGTATAGATATGTGTATTATCGATATATTATGTTTTATTATTTTGAGTATGTTATATCATTGCTTACTATGGGATAAAATAGTTCGTTCCTCGGTGCTTGTAGTTGACCTTATGTTTTATTTTGCTTGGTACAATATAACACATAGTCAGCTACAAGCACCTCAGCTCAAATACTATTGACTGTACCAATGAAAGGCAATAACTAACTATAATCTATTCGTTTCCTTTGTTTCAATGAAAAAAATGCAGGAAAAGAATAATCAACCCATATTTATGGGTTGAAAATAAACAGGTTAAATGTCGCGTTTTAATTCATGTTTTGAAAATTGGCAGTAACTGCGAAAGAGTTCAAATATAGTACATCGACTTGCTCATCGCTTGCAATTACTGAAGCGTATTTTTTGTTGAAACATATTGTCAATTGGTTTCGTTTTTGCTGTTCCTTTTGATCAACCATTGTGTTCTAAGCAACTGTGTGACTTTGTAGTATTTGTTACTGTCTGTATATTTTTAGATAAGTATAAATTACTGTTTGATTGTTAGTATCGTCGTCTATGACAACTGACGTGCTCTCAGTGTCAAGTTGCCCAGGTACATAGAAGTTGTCTGAAACACAAATATTTAGCCCGTGAAAAAAACGACAACGATTCTATCTAGTAAAACTATCTTTGCCCCAAGCACCTGGAACAGTGTATGATACCCAACACTGAGACCACCTCCGTGGAACACCTCTTGGTTTTTCTACACGCTCCGAGGGACACAATTGGCGACGTCAAGCTGCTATGATTTTTAGAAATACATTGAGATTTACTGTGTAGATAGCTGACTTGTAACAATGAGGATAAGTAGTGTTTTAGTACAGTTATACGTCCCCTTCGCTCCCGTTAGCAGATTTATTGCCTATATACCTTGTTTTATTAACAATTTATTTCGCAAGAGACGTCTCCCCAATAGCTGTGCAATGTTCTGATAATTGCAATTTGTTCACATAAAACGACTGTTTGTTGTTCACAATTTAAACTATCTATCAACAAATAGTACTACGGCTGTCTCTGCCAGAAGGCATGTCTTTATTTGTTTTTCGTTTTTTTTATATTCATACTTTCCTATATTTCGCTTCTAGGAACGTTTATGTTTGGATGAACTACTCTTGACTCTATCCTGTTGTGGGATAAATAATCATAGTGTTTATAGGCTGAAATATTTAGCCCAGATCACAAAATGTTACAATTGTGCTGCAGAAAATGCTTATTTGGACGATTGCCCGTTGATGAAGGCGACCAATGTGCTTTAAGATTAAAGTATCCTTCCAAAAATGTTAGACCTGTTCTTCATCTACTTTCCTTTTGTGCGTGACCTTATTAGTGCATGTGCATGAATTCGGTTACTAATAAGTTATATTAAAACTTTGATTCCAATGCATTCATTGTTACCCATCGATATCCGTTGATAAGCGATGATTCTAGATAAGACAATAATATGCTGAAAAAAATTGATTGAAAATGCAGAAGATTAGGTTCTGAAAACAATAAACTTTATACATGAAGAGTGATGGGTCTTATCGACCATCTTTTATTGTGATATAAACCTTTCTCCGGGGATTTTGAATCCCCATTTACTTGTGTTACGTGTCAAAATGAAGTCCCCTGACAGGCGGGATTTGGAGATTATAAGTGCAATGGAAGAACTTGTCAGGTAGTTTTCAAATCACATACAAGAAATTACGTCATCAGACAGCAGAAATACAATGTTCTAGGTATGTTCGATTAGAAAAGCAAAGTATGGAATTTAAAAAAAAATATTGGGCCATTTAGTTGCAAAAATATTCTTCGTGTCGTGGTGTTTTGAGCGTTCTTTTATGTCCTTCATTTTCCATTCCATTATACTGGTACGTGTAAATATGAGCATATTACCTGTGGTATTCAATAAGACAAGTGTTTAAAGAAAGAGAAACACCCATTTTAAAATAGATTTAGGTTGATATTTGAGTAGTTATGTACTGTTTTATGCACACAGGGTTTTCTACCGGGAGAGGTTCGATACACGCGGCTACATTTTATGGTCGTCGGTATGACCTGATATCTTGCTATGAACTTTTTGACTCTGTCCGAATCATATTGTTGTTGAGTATATCCTGGATCGTTGGTGACCTAAATGTTTGCATGTATTAAAAAGACACAAGGACCGGTATGACATGCCATATCGGACACGCGAACTCTTCTGGGGTTTCTGGTTTCGGTGTCTTCTAAGTTACGGTTTTGTCCTATCGTCTTTGAGGGTGTTTTCTCCTTGATTTGTTGAAGATGTTACTAGGTAACTTAGAAAGGTATTGGTGTAAATTATGATTGGTTTACAGATCGAATCATGCATGATATATTGCGACGGATCATAAAACTACGGAATGCAAATAGTGGAAAAGAAGAAATCCCTTAAAATATCATATTGAGAAATTACTTATAATTAGACTAATTTAATTTGAAAAAGAACACTAACTCTACGAAAATCGTTATATATACATGTACAACAATACTTCGTTAAAGAATAGTTCAAATAGCATTGTACTATGTAACAGGAAATCCGAGGGGAGGTTCTACCACACTAAGAGGTAGGAATGTTTACTTTGCACATAGGATGTCTTTGTGGTGCAGATGGTGATGCTGTAGCACAATTAACCTGGACGTCATGGTGTGACGTCACATGCACGTGTACCTCTGCTGCTGATCAAAACCTAAGATACGATCACCGATGCAAGATTTGAAAATTAGAAGGGGAGCTCAGGGGATTTGAACAATTGCCTTCACTTTCTAATATTTAACAGTTTACTATACGTGTTGTACGTCCGTTTAGTGGAATGAAGATCAAAACTATAGATAACTACAATAATTGATACCAAGCTTGTTAAATAGCTTTATATACCCGATAGTGTTATTAACTATAGTCATTAATTATGAAATTATAACTACACATTTCATAATTAAATATGTGTCAATTGGATTGAAACCTTCTAGATAGCATAATCGCATTGATATGTTGTTTCTCATAGCAAATGACTGCGTAGCATTTATACAATATTGACAAGGACTTAATTAAAATAATTTCTTTAACTGGTAATGTATATTCAAAAACATGATAGGTGAGTTAATATGATAGTTATATGGATTGATAAGCTATTTTTAGTATAAAATCTGTACCTCATATGAAAAAGCAACAAATGGATTCGAGACTTATTGACTGTGAGAGCTACCACATGGTCCGTCATCAGTTGCCCTTAATTGTACCCCACCATGAAAGTGAACAGGGCACCACTGATGCAGAAAACACTCTGTAACCTAGATGTTTTGCAAACAAAGAAGGTTTGTAATTAAAACCCTCTCTGTTCAGCAGAACATTTCTAGTTTTTTTAAACCATTGATAGAAATGAATCCGCGGTTTGTCTCGCTCCAACATTACCGCCATGTGCTGTATAATACATATGACTAAAACGTTTATAACACAAATCGTGGGTATAATTTTAGCTTAGCGCAATATGCATTTGAAGATTTGAAGATCGTTTTATGAATGACAATATATTATGAAATGTCATAAATAATGTAAATGTGAAACTTTCGCATCGAGTGCGTAAATAGTAATTATAATATCAATCAAAATTTCACTTTGATTTCAAGAACAAATCATCTACAATTCGGTGAATAGGAAAGATGTCAGGCAGCAGGTGAACTGAATTATTTAATTTGAACACATACAATATCAAAATAAACTGTCGTATAGAAATATCCCCTTTTGAACCCCTGTATCTCTGAGTCAGCTGAAATATGAATTTTGTCAATTTCAATTCTAGAAGTGAAATGTATTCGATTTTGTGCCTTTGTGTGGTAGCCTATATGAGTAAAAGGGCGATGCTGTGTAACGCGCTCACACCAGTCAGACCGCAGGCGTACACTCGACAGAGCTTTGTGATTATATTTACATTTTTATCATTAATAGGAAATTCTTCTCAGCACTCTTTTTATCACAAATGAAATACAACGATATGATCTAGTACGCATTTATCATTCGGATATTTCTGGAGGGTCTGCTACCGATACATACTACCTAAGAGTAACTCAGCGGGCCATAGATTCGACGCCCAGCCAACTAAACGTGTGTGTCTATCGGGGATACATGGGAGGAATTTAAGTAAATATACACCTAATCTTTCGCGTAATAATATTTAAGTTCGGATTTCATAACCTGATCATTTCAAAAATACTGATACATACGAGTAATTGAACGTTGCTACCTAAACGCCTGTGTGGCCTCTGGTTACAGATGCGATTACATATAGCAAACGTGTAAGTGGGAAACGCATCAGATGTGGAAATACGAACCTGATTTCGATTACACGTGCCTTTTTGTGTTATGTACTTTTTATAGATAAGCTATCTCTAAGTCTGTCCCCGCCAAAACATATTTTAACCTCTATCACTCATATCGATATATCCAACACGTTTTTCTATATTTTAAACCAGAAATTGATTTATTTTTTTATTCACATATACTCAACGCCCTTAAGTCAAAGCTTGGCCAATATAAATTGACAATCACACCGCCTATAACCTTTGTCTGTCGTGGACGTTCTCATTGACTCTCTCATCCTTCTCTTTTTCTTTAGATATCACCTTTGTTTCTGTCAACAGTTGTTACCTAGCGCTGCCTATCTGACTTCCTTTCCTGATCATACTTCTCAACACCTCGCGTCCACTTACCTTTGTTTACTTATCAATAATATCCTGATATCAGTTATTTTCGGAATCGCGCTTTAATTGCGATAACATTTCATAGTTGGCACTGTATATCACAGCAACGCGATAAACAGTTCAATCACTGGCCTACACAAGTTAACGCTGCCTCGAATAGTATGAATATTTTGCGCATATAATTTGAAGTAACATATTTTGTAAACATTATTTGTGTTGTCCATATATTCTGAGATTTACTATAAAACTGTGGTTTTTTTTAACTTTTCACTCACATTTCCCAAATTCAAATTTTTCGTAACTTCAGAACAATTATTTTTTTTTTAGATACAAAATTAGTTTTTTATTTGATTGTTGCATCATTGTTGACTAATAACCGCTATACATAAATATTATACAATTATAAGCTTTTGCAAGAAAAGCTGTTTGAAAAAGACATCATATTCGCACCGAAGTGCATTGGCGATTTGTAGTAAGTCAGATAAGTAAAGTATAAATATGTATTTGAACCTATAACGCAGGTTTCCAGCGTACTTTGCCCGTACCATATCGACTTGGTTTACAGTATATATATATAGGTCAACGTACGATGCCTGATCAGCGAGAAGTATCACCTGTGCCGTACTGTATATCCGCAGTGATGATAGCTCATACACTCTGTAGCACACGCACATCCTCAGGTTATCATTTGACCTATTTATTCAACGAATGACCATCTGAATCAATACACAGCATTACATGTTGTGTTACTGTTGCATCGAGCATTGTGTTTATTTTACCATGTTTCAACAATTGAAGACCAAATATAGAAACCAACAGATTCCTGGTAGATTTACCGATCTCAATTATGTGCGAGATATTAATATATTAATATCATATATTCTCATTGACAGATGTCACGCGAACTGGTGCCAATTTCCTGTGTGACGTCATACATATAGCAGCACGAAACACAAATATTCTAAGCACGCGTCTAACCTTGTTTTATTTGCTTACAACTGTTAATGAAGGAGCTCAATGGTTTTAAATAACTTTAAAGCAAGATATTTTTGTTCTGCGACAATTTCATGATATTTCATCATTTTAAAAAAGAAGATAGAGATTTTCCCAGTATTAAAAAAAACACAGAGCTTCCGCAGAGGCTACCTGTAGCAAACTATTCTACAGCTTGAAAAATAAAAGATATTAGATTATGGACAAAAACATATTTATATTATATTTATTCAAATGTTATTTTTTATTTGTTTACTTTTAATACGGTTATCTTAATTAAATGAAAGGAAATATTAAAGGAATGGTAGAGGTGGCACATATTGGCTGCTAGCAAAAGATGAGAATCCTTGGATTTGAAAGGAGATCAGTAATATCTAAAGAGTAGACTAACTGAAAACACATAATTATTTCTCTGATAGATAACCGGTCTCCATTCAAATCCAAGGATTCTCATCTTTTGCTACCAGACACATAGTTATGTGTTTTCAGGTAGTCTTAAGCCTGTCGGGATGGGACGTAAAAAAATAATGAGATGTTTTTCACAGTACCACACAGTCAGTTTGTTAGGTTAGGTATATGTTTATCTATACGGTCTAAGTTATCAATAATACTAAAATATCGAGAATCTACGATAACAGTATCTTTCATCTTTAATACATATTATAATTGTTATGTATCATTGACTATGTAATAAACTGGATAAATGGTAATGAAAACGGATTTATTTTAAAGTTTGAACGATTAATTCGTCCTTTTTTAATACCTGTGGGATCATATATATTAATGCTGAATAAAGAATTAATCTATCTAGTTGTTTTTCAAATCACGAGTCATACTTTAAACTTACATGTACGGACTGTGCTACTTTTTCATAATTAACATACATCTTTCTTTTTATCTATAACCGCGTGCGCGTCTTGTACAGTTTGTACAAGTACGATTTTTTTTTTCAATCGCGATAATCGCAAACAGATTCCATTGTCCTGTTTTCTTGTTTTCTTAACAACTATTGTTATTAAAGGCTTTTTCGGTGTATTGCTACACATTCGCCAAAAAACGCCAATATTATCTTGGTAATTGATGCCGATATAACGAGGCGTTTAGTTACATGTTGATTATCTGATATCTATAACAATATATTTATGTTAACATTTACAAAAGTATCCTTATTAATAAAATTAGGTATTCATAAATACAGTTTTATTGAGAAAAAACATAGTTATTCTAGGTTTATCACGACTGTTTCGGTACGAATCTATAGAACATTATTGAAATGAGTACTCTATCCATAGTTTTGTTACATAGTCAAATCTTGCAGCTTTTGCATTAAGTGAAAGCAACTTGTCATATAATGTAGCATATTACCTTATATGGTAGCATTTATGTAGACGTCAGAATAAAGACAATAGACTTTTTTCGAGAATATTCGGGTTAAGTTTTGAGTATGTGCATAAATAGATATTCATTTCCAAGACATATGAGAATTATTCATCAAGTCTCGACGTTTTGTTTGCAGCTCGGCAGATCGATGCTAAAATGAAAACGTCTAGAATTGTTTTATAAAGTTTCCGTGTGAATGGAAAGGCACTTACGTTAATATCAAAAACAATTGAACTACAATAGATGGTCAATGTAAATATCAAACTATAAGGCCAGAAATGCTGACCACTACAGGACCTGTATATGTTTTGTGCAATTTTCTAAATGCTTCATTAGCAAAACGCGTTTTTAACAAACTATCAAGAAATATTCAACCGTATCCATATTATATATATATTCACAACAAGGAGTAGAGCTGTTATCCAAACTTAGATATTTGGCAATAAGATTCAGTATGAAAGAAGTAGCTGATGTAAAGATGATTATGTATTTGACCGTATGTATATTTCACCTACGATCACTGTATTTTTGATAAAAGAATATATACTGTCGCTAGTCAATGCATTGGAGCAGAAATCTCCAATCTGACGGTTTATAATAGTTATTGATCATTGGCAAGCTTGCCAAGTGGTGGATGCACTATTTAAACCTTTGGATCGAGATGTTTCATCTCATACGCATGTAGTGATTAGTTGTATAGTTTCCAAATAGTGTGTTGTTTTTATATGACGTCATATTATTTATGTTTATTTATAACGCCACAGTACGCGGTTGTCTCAGCTAGGGTGTGACAGTAGAATTACACACATGGATGACATATGGTTACACACGCGGTTGTCTCAGCTAGGGTGTGACAGTAAAACTACACACGTGATTGACATGTGGTTACACACACGTGTGTCCCAGCTAGGATGTTACATTAAAACTACACACGCGATTGACATGTGGTTACACACGCGTTTGTCTCAGCTAGGGTGTGACAGTAAACTTACATACGCGATATCCAGGTGGTATTGGTTATAACTGGTTATCAGTTCAAATTAATATTGTATCTATGTAACTACTTGTCGTGGTTGACCATCGGTTCTATCATCTAAATACAATCTAGTTCCTTGTTAGTCTGTAAATATGTTTATCAATACATTAATGCATTCATTATCCAGTCAACGTTTTATTTATTTAATGGTTTTTAAGTTTTTATCATTGACTGTTATTATATCGTTTTTATCATTGACTGTAATTATATCGTTTGAATCATCTTCTTCATTTTTGGTAAACAAGATAGAATATAGCAAAATCGCCCAAAATTACAAATATAATATATAAAGTATATGTTTTATTTGTCATTTGATTAATTACTTTATCATTACTTTCCTTTTTTCTTGATTGAATATCTAAAGCAATTATGTAAATTTAATGGCATAAACATATGTATTAAATCTTGCAATCGAAATATAGTGTATTAACCTTTCAAAGCCTGAGGTAAAGAGTAGTTTATATAATTGTTATTATGAGTTCATTTTATCAGTATGTACTGTATGTAATTTGTGAGCAATGTAGATGAATAAATATCCCGTGATTACAATAATTCGCCATGGTCATGCCATTTTTATTCAAAAAATGTAGTGTTTACGTAAATACTTTTACTGGGTTAAACGAAGGGTGAATCATTTTGATCACAATTTAAGTCATGATTTTAAATTCGATTGAAAATATCATATCGTTTTCTGTTTTACGTTGTAGCTTCCGAGTTTGTCCCGATCCATCCACAAAATGCCACGACGCCAACAAGTAATGGTAATGGTGGAACCGGAAGTGGAAATAGTAACGGAAGTAGTGGTAGTGGCGGCACACGTAGACTACGAACGGCTTATACAAACACTCAACTATTGGAATTGGAAAAGGAGTTCCATTTTAACAAGTATTTGTGTAGACCACGGAGGATTGAGATAGCAGCCTCTTTGGATCTCACGGAAAGACAGGTCAAAGTTTGGTTTCAAAACAGGCGGATGAAATACAAACGACAAACCCAGTCACAAAGGCAGAAAGTGGAAAATGGCGCAAAATCATTTTCGATGGATTGTGGTATGGATAGTCCTACATCATCTGAAGAAAGTTGTGAGAGATTGGAGAATGCTGAAAGTAAACACGAAAACATGGAAAACAACGGACAGTATTCTTCTGATGGAAACGAAACAAAAACACTAGAACATATTCTAAAGGCTAGCTCCCCTGGAAGTAGTGACGAGGGAAACAGTGAACCCCCGGGTAACGATAACAACAGAGATGCTACCATAACAAATGGAATAGACATTGCTGATGATCGAAATGTGAATGAGACAGACGAGGTCATTGATTTAGAGAAAACTCATACATCAAAGGACACCGCCGACCCCAACGGAAATCAACACTCGGCTCAATCGTTTGACTTCCAAACACTTAACAGTCCTGATTCAGCCTGTGCGTGCAATATCTCGAATAGTAAAGATAGCTTGGACGATTCGAAGATGCATGTGCTTGATGACGTTACGGAGGTGTCAAGTGAAGTTTTGACAGGTAGGACGGGATTAGAGTATTCGCCTGTATTATTACCGTGTAGTACGCCTCCTAGCTCTATTAAATCTCTGGTCTCTAATTGTGTTGATTTTAACCCAACTAATTCTAATCCTGATATGAGTCACGGAACTCCCCAATACTCATCGTCGTCTCTTAAGTCTAGCCCGGTTCAGCGAGATGTTTGTGCGAGTAGAAATAGACATGAGAATGGCTATACAAATAACAAGGGTCGCCTTGATGCTTGTCCAGGAACGGAAAATTTGTCCACGATGTCTCAACACTTTGGGTCTTACGGTAATACATACATGGATCAAACACGATACACGACGGCCCCATTACACTACAACTCAGGATTTCCTCCAACAAAACCCCATGATATGGCTAATATGTCTCCATACCCGTACCAAACAACAAGAATGGGACAAACTGAAGTCAAGCAAACCGATTCTGGTCGTTCTTCACTTCAGCAACAGCAACATATGGGTAACTACAATTCCGGACAATTTGATTCCCTAAACAACAATAACTATGGTAACAACATGAAACGGAGCATGCGTGGTTCGTCCTCTGTGTATTCATTTCCCAGCATTCAGTTTCGTACCAGTGGTTTGGCTGCAGCAGATTCATGGAATAATGAGACAGCACATTCTCCAGTAGCCAGTGACGGTTTCGGTAACAACGAGCACAGTGCATCCATTAGTCCATTATACCAATACAGAGTTAACACCGGAATGCACTGTCAGACTTCCTACACGCAGCCGCCATCTCGATATAACCATGTAGCGCCATCTGAGAACAATAGCATAGCAACCCGACATGGTAGCCATAACGGCGGTTATATGGCAAAGCAACCGACATATCCCCAGCTGTCTCATCGTATGGAACAGAATTCATCAAATTCACTTTATGGTATCAATTATGGTGAGGGTTACTCGCAGGACGTTAATCACGTAATGAACTCTCGCCAACTCTCGACCGAAACGTCAATACGAACGTTAGCCGGCCACCACAGCTCTGACTCTGATTACCCTTCGGAACAATACTCTGCTAATATGGTGTGTAACGACCCGGGATCCTCGGACCTGAGTGGTATATTTAATGAGTATTTTAATACCCAACAAACAGAATATCAGACCATATAAAATGGCCGTGTAGTGGTCATGAAATTTGATCTTGAGTTCACGTTCTTGACGCTCAATAATCTTTGACAAATTTTATGTTTTTCTGTCGTAAAACAGCACACTTAGTCGCCTTTGCCACTCAAGTTTATGAGAAATTGGACAAAAACGGGTGGCAGTAAATATTTGTCAGTGATAATTAAGATGGCCTGAGAAGTGGTATACTGTCGAAAAAGGCAATAAAGCAATGTCTATGGCCAATTACAGATCTCGTATTGACGCTCAAGTAGTATAATGCGGTTTTGTGTTGTGTATCGCCAATGTACCACCTCATCGTGAAAAAATATATAGGTATTTATCGTGTCTTTACAGCCTACATGCCCGACAGTGATATTGATTTACATTCAATTACATTTTTTATTTTATTGTTAAAGTGGAGATATTTTCGTTGATACAGATGTAATAGGAACGGTTGAGATATTCGTTTATGTATATTTCGATATGTCGTAAATCATTTTCATTCTGTCGCTGAAAATCTTTGTTATTTAATGGTACATATATAAATTAAGTTCTGATGAAAAAGTCATATTCGTTGTTATTTCCAAAAAAAATATCTTAATAAAAAATGTGAAATCCAGGTAAACGCGGAATTATGAAAACATTTTTTCCGGCGTTATATAAATACTTTCGCGACTTGAGATGGAAACGAAATAACAGTTTATTTATTATCGATTCGTTAATTAGTTGCCCATACAAATATACACAGCTTTTAAAACACGTAATGAAAAACCGCAATTATATTTTGAAATATTGGTTTGTATGGCAAATGCTGGGCTATTAATTTTCAAGCCATACAATTTGTTCACTCTTGAACTAAATAAATTCTATAAAACGTGATAAAACAAATATTGTAAGCTGATATTAATTTCAAAAAAGTGATAAATTGAAGAAATACATTATTTTTTTCTGCACAGTTTATGTTTTATAGAAACAAATGATAAAGTTTGATAGGTTTAGCTTTTCTACAGTGTTTTTATTTTATCAGATATTAAAACAACCATAGAAGTAAAGCGTTAACTGCTAGTAACAGCTGAGTGAATCATACAACAAAAGAATAAATGTTCCAAACATTAATGCCGTATTATGTATTATATATCGAATTAGTGAGGGTGCACCTGACCTGACTTCATAACAACTTCTGCTTGATATTCTGTAGTGCGCTATGATAGGATAAACGCATATTTATCATGTGACTACACCGTTTGTTCACTTCCATATAAGGTAACTTCTTTTATATCCTAATATTTATTCAATTAGTTCTTATTCATATATTATGAATATTATTTTGAATTTCTTGAGATGCAAAAAAGATTGAGCCATACCGGCGTTAAAACCCTTTTAACAAAATTATTTCGAATTTTATGTTATTTTTTGTTGATGCCATAAATATAAAAACTACTTGTAGTAAAAGTAAGGATATGGAGTATTTACAAAATATAATGATATCAAACATTTTTGATAAAAATTGTCTTTACTATTATTTTTGTATTACAAGTTTTGCCTATGGGTTCCACATATCGCAGATTAGCTATGGCGATATTAGTTGAGTAAATATAAATGAAATAATATATACTAGAGAAAGAAAAGAAAATAAGAAAATGCTGCACATATGGTTAACTTTAAATGCAACAATTTTTAATGAAAAAAAATATAGCGACAAAAAATATTAAAGTAATAATGAAAACGAAAGAAATATATCAAAATATGCGATCTTTTTTGAAATATAGTTTCGAGCTAAAAAAAACGACATTTCCATGCTCTGTAAAACGCAAAATTTAAGCAACCATTTAATTATGTCATTAATACAAAAAGGATACCGATATCAAAAATTGGTTGAAATAATTAAACGAAAATTTTCGTTTTATGATTTTACACCACGATAACAAATATCAAGTGTGATAATAGTTATGGATAACACAAATAATTCGTCGATGTTTGTATTATTTTCATTGTTATATTCACTGCTACTGAGCAGGAATTTTATGTTTTACAGAAAAAAAACGCAGTCACTTGCTTGGTACTGGCTATTCAACAATTTAAAATATAGATTCATAGAAACTGTGGGTGTCAGCTTTCATGCAATTCTTGCCTTTAAATAAAAATGTCGTTTTCCATTTTAGATTGTATCGGTGAATGAGATTTAAGAATGAGAACATAACTGATATGTGTCATTGAAGTGCTCACATCACACGTAGTTTTCGTCGAAGTAGGAGAATGATAGATACACACACAGCTTGGGGGAATCTACATACTTGCAATTACATGACGTTGGAATATATTTATATTTGAATATATATTTGAATGGCTCATATGCGTTCCATCGACACGCCATTATAATTTATCTTGTTACCACCAGTAATACAACTCTATATATATTGCAAATATAAAATCGTCAGTAAAATAATAATATATTTCTATTAACAGAAAACCTCAAATACAACGACTTCCTAAAATATATTTAAAAAAATAAATAAACAGTTGAGTAAATTTCTCAATTTTAAACATAAAATCTTATTTAAAACAACTTCTTTATCAGCACAATATCACTTCTAGATTAGAACAACACTTCTTTACTATAAATGCAATTTTAGGAAAACTAGATATTTATGCCAGTATCTTTAATTTTCCATAATTCGTTCTTAAATTCATTTTATAATTGGATCCGAAACCCGATATTGTAGTGCGCACGGCTTTTTTGTATTTGAGTATAGTTATATTTTTATTAAAATAAGTTTTATGTTATATAATGATGGTCGGGTTGTTAAATTTGCAACACAACCTCCGCTAATAGACAACGCATGCTTTTATAAATTCATATAGTCCATATATAATATTTTCTACAGATGTAAGTTACATGTATTGCCGGTGAGGACCTAACAATGATTTTCCATGCATGCTTCTTTCCCCGGAATTTTCCTTTGATAATCATTTATCATTCACTGTATCAACGTTGGATGTATGCATATGATTCTATTACGAATGTTTGCTAACACAATTATTCGTATTAGGTGTTATAGAATGAAATTATAATTTAAGTGAACGAAAAACTAGTTTTTGATAACCGCTTCACAGTACACTTCTTTAACAATCTGAAATTTTAAGATAACAAACATAAGTGCATTAACATGATGCGACGAAGACTACATAAATGCAACCATTTATTTAACTGTAGAACAACACCTTGAAGCAGTTTTAAATTTTAAATCACTTGGTAATATACGATGCTGTTTAGTAAAATATAAAACATGACAAAACTTTCATATCAACGACTGACGTTAACTGTTGTTTATAAATGGAAAATCTGTTGAAAGTGGCTTTAGACTAAACACGTGGCGTTCCAATGGTTACTTATGATCGTGTAATTGCATGTAATTGGTGGAATGTGGGTACATATTTCAAAAGTACCGAGTACGAAAACACTCGGCACGTAATAATAAAGTCGGATACCGGCCACACAAGTACGGCACGTAATATTCAAGCCACTCAGTACTGGTCACACAGGTAAAGACGTGGCTGACGCGTGTGACGGGTACCATGATACCACCATTGTTATACAATAAGAACATTACTCTTCGTTCATAAATCACGCACTCTGAACTCCCTCCCGGACCAAGCTATTCACAAATATCACATTTCTTATTGTAATATGAGGATTGTTTGTAACCATTTCATAGACCGTGTAGTTTACTGGACCCTCGACCCATGACCTCTCCACCATTTTAGTCTGTTTGATATTTGATTATTTGGTAAGCAAGTGGTCGTAACGCCAACGATAATTGTGACCTTAAAGTTAAATGCTTTTGAGTTTTGAAACGATGGAGAATTATTTTTGGATTTGTTTGAGCAACTTTTGTACAGAATGGCCGTTACGCCATAGACAATTACTACGTCAAAGAAACACATTTGTTTGTTGTGAATGTAATTTGTGTCAAAATCTACAAAGGAACGAATATTTCAGAAACTCACTGTCATGTAATGGAACCCGATACTATAGGTTCAACCAAAACTTTTTTAAATTCGAGAACATTTATAAAGGTGTTGTGGACTTTCGTCAACTTCTTGTTTAGTGATGCAATAGGTGCAAGACACGTTCTGTGTTTGACTTCGTAAATGTTTCAGGTTTAGCATTATACAGATACTAAGAGTGATAATGTGTCGTCATACTGCATACTATAAGATAATATACTTTAATTAGATAACAAATATTGTTTTATTTTTGGAATTGATAAATGCATCCCAACATAAATCATCAATATGTCATGATTGCTCAATTTAATTGCAAAAACATTTAATGATCATTTAAATTCATTATACAAAATAAGATTACAGTCTAATAAGTAAAATCCATATTCATAGTTTTCGCTTATGATTTTTTGTTTCTATATCAGCAGTATAAATGCATACAGTAATATGTCAACTTAAGTAAAAAAAAAACGAACAGTGCATATTATTATCACATTTAATCAGTAGGTGATGTCTTGTAATTGTATGAAATGTGTATGAAGGATTGATGTAACCCGTTGTCTCATACATCACAGCGTATATTCATAGTGTGTGGATTAACATAGTCAATTTTGTCACGGTGTTCTGGTGTTTTACACTGTATAACAAGCATTATTATTATGATTTACCTATTTTAACATGTCATTTTTAAGTTTTTGCTCAAAGATAATTTCCCATACAATATCTTTTATCTAGCTCATACCTGTTAGGTTGACCTCATAGATAATGTACTTGATTTTATATCTATATAGCTATTTATATGTATATTATGTTGATCTTATGTTGTACTGATAACGTGAAGAATAAAAAATGTTAATAAAAGAACAAGAAAATTAACAGTATTGATTTTGTATTTCGTGCTTTATGCAATGCTTTTTTACATCAGAGGAAGCAAAACGGATAGTAGGCATCAATTAAGCAAATTTCAAAACAAAATATCCAACAGTTTAAAAAGAATCGCAAAATTCAACATCTGAAGTGATTAAGCCTAAATGGTATTTTACTTGAATGTCAAAGTAATCAAAATGGTTTTCTCATATTTAATAATAATTATTAGAATTAACCTGACCTTTATTCTTTTATCATTTCTTCATTGTTTTAATAACTTTTATTTTTTAGAGTATTTAGTCGTATATCGTACTTCTTAAATGAGAGATGAATAAATTCACCAATCGTTTAATTTCATTTTGATTTCTCATTTTGATAACATATTGTGGATGAACACAAAAACCAGTATTCTGCTGAAAATGTTTACAAGTACAATATCGATTTGTACTTACACCACTTTGTACAGAAAGTAAAAAATGTTACCTGTAAGCAGCTCTCCTTAAACACGAAACATAGAAAATGGGCATTTTTGTGACGAATTTTCACGTTTGAAGTAAAATGCGATAGACAAATTGTATTTCAAAGTATCTAGCGCATAATGATTTAAAATATATACAGATTAAAATTCACCGTCGTGAAAACATTTTTCCAATCGTTCTAACAATCTTTTTAGTGTGGGTCACATCTTATCTTACCTCTTTTGTAACAAAGTTATCGATTGTTTCACCAAAAGTTTCCTCTATTAATCTTTCGTTCTTGCCTATTACTATTTTCTTCGACATATTACAACAGTTTGGAATAATATTTGACAACAGAACATATGTAACAAGTACGGTTATTATTATTTTTTATCGGATATTGTAGTTTCCTAATCTATAAATTATAAACTTATATAACTTGTATTTACATATCTATATAGAAAGATGTTTGCTATTGGACGGCGTTTGCAAAATGATTTTTCGAATCCATAATGCCTACTGAGAAATACATGTACTTCGTTATAGTTTCTAATTATCAATTTTTGAAACAAAAATGAATTTGCAATTTATTACATAAGTGATATCAAATAAAAAGACATATTTATATCCCTAAATGAAAATTTTATTTATATAACTTAAACATACCCGATATCTTATCTGCTAAA
This sequence comes from Mizuhopecten yessoensis, assembly GCF_002113885.1. NCBI lineage: Eukaryota > Metazoa > Mollusca > Bivalvia > Pectinida > Pectinidae > Mizuhopecten > Mizuhopecten yessoensis. The sequence goes on along the minus strand of NW_018485984.1, from coordinate 256,493 downwards.
TTATAAATCTTTTCAAACATAATCATATGTCTCCCTAACAACTAAAGACAATTGAATATAACTATTCCAGCAAATGTTATGTAACAAAAACTTTTGGAAAATGATTTTGGAATCACACAAACTTGCGTGAAGTTTTATTATGATGACTACAATGTTTTATCAAATACTCAGGCTTCTATGAAATGTTATACGTTGTAATAACGTCATTATATAAGATATTATATATCTTACAATTTATCGAAATTTGTCAGACAGATTATTAAAATGGAAAATGGATTTATATAATAAGCTTGTTATTAGTGTTGTGTGTTATGGCACGAAATGGATACAAACACAATGGTTTTAACTTTCATAAGGTTTCGATATCTAACATGTGAAATATCACTTATCGTTACGTCATATAAAACATTGTGATGACGTCACAAATTTATAATAAAAGCCAAACTGGTGTTATTTTATTTTTATTTTGCAGGTTTAAATAGTCACACAAAGTTCTTTTGATCAGTAAATGTTTATAATAATATCAAACTTGTTCATACATCAACTGGATTTTATTAAACTTAATGAAGCCGTCAAACAGTATATATAATGAGAACTCTTTGCTCGTCAGTGAAAGTCATGTGTTCAGGTTTTTTTGTGGGGAGGAGGTATACTTATTATACTTCAAATGAATGTTTCTTTCTAGAACTGCAACTGCGTGGGATATGTCGACCGTATACCGGCCCCAATTTTGAATACAATATAAAGCAACAAAATGTAACGTTATCCCTTTAACCCGTGTGCTTAATGGATAGTCTTTATTTGCTGACGAATGAGCTGTGGTGCCGCTCTGCATTTAGAGAATATGTATGTCATTAGACTCGGTATTGGATGAAACAGTATTCTGATCAATCGTTAGAATACTCTTTCTTTAAAAGTGCAGTGATGTTTATATTATATAGATCACTCAGTGTTCATTACATACTGTAAACAAAGATTACTTCTGTATTCAAATACCCTACACACTATTTTCATTTTCCCTGTTTGGAACTGTTACTGCTAAATACAAAACTAGCATGTGTACTATGTGTGACTAATTGAAGCAGTGCCTTTGCCATTTTTTAGGAATTGTAAGCTTCAATGACGCGAGTGAAAATAAATTTCAGATATCAAGGACAGATATGAACACATTTCCGAACCGACGTTTTGTAATAAAGGTTTTGATGGAAGCAAGACAAAATAGTTCATAGGTATAATATTCACTATTTAACTACATACTTGCTTTAAAATAGCTTCAACATTGACATAACCACATTAATATTATATTATGAGAAGGGAATATGAAAAGAAACACAGATTTTAGTTAGAATATGTTCTGGTCCAGCTGCATCCGAATTATTCTTTCCATTGACAGTACTATTTATTATTCATAGTGTTTGATAGAGAACGATAGTTTGTGTTCCAACATGTAGATTAGGTTAGTCGATATTTGATCAGCGAAAAAGGCTATGTCGCCCATCAGTCATTACCGTTGTTTATATTTGGTGTAGCTAATAGTAATATTTTGAAATATTCATGTATGTACTGTTAATTGCACCCCTTGGGAAAACGTCTATCTTTGTTTTCTACACTTACATATGTAAATGTAGACTTGTAATTAATGTGTACAGGATTTTACATTCTGCCAACATAATTTCCATAATGGCCACTATGAGGTACCATAGTCTCCACAGACCACCCGAGAGGGGTCACGCTATCTGATGGCCGAATTCTACACTATGATATCCTCAAAGACGGAACTGACACAAGGCGATCTCCCTTCTTCTCCCCTTCCGTTTGTTTCCTATCTCAGTGCAAGTTCTAAATTTGGAGTTATTGCGGGGATCAATTGATGGGTTATAGTTAAAAGATAAGGGTTGAGAATTGAATTTGGTTATCTTAAACTGATTATTGTAAAATGGAGATCACAAGAAGTTGAGTGTGTATTTACTGTTAAAGCCTGTTAAGGTGTCCGTCTGTATGTTAATCCAAGGAATGTCAGTCAAAGATACAACGGGGTTTGCTATCAGCTCTGTACATGCTATACAGATACACAGACACATGTATTTCCGCTGTTGGTCAAACCCTAATGGTACGTATAAGGGAATAACGCAAATTTGGTTATCTATTGACCATTTCCTGAATACAGATATCCGAGAACCAAACAATCAAATGCATAAGTTCGCGAAACAAAAAGCGCGTTTTTCATGAAGTGAAACATTAGTGTCGGGAACCACCTCAGAAATATTCTCGATATTCAACAATAAAAAACAATAAAAAATATATTCATTAAATTTGGTCTACATTTCACAAACGGTTGTACATTACACACACACCAAATATTTTTTCTTAACATGATATCATGTTTGAAATTATACATATAATGATCACGTCGATAGGACATACTCTCCTGAACTTAAACTCCGGATTATAACAACTTATCCTTCATCACCCGCTTACCTCGATCTTTACTTAAAGGCATGTCCAACGGGGAGGCTTATTGCTAGAGGTATATCTTGTAATTAAGAGTCTCCGATATTCCACTTTTGCTTTCTTAATAGTAACTGCTCAGCTTCAACCACCGCAGGTACATGTCACAGTCGATTTGATATACACGGGCTTACTCGGAATGTCATATTGTTTGGGACAGACTTTGAACCAGAAAGAAGAATCTTTTTAATAAGTGTTATGTTTGCCATTATGACAGCATGAGGAAATATTCTGTTTCCCAACGTAATATGAATTTCAACGTTTTTAATTATGCTCTTTAGTGATCTTTAGTTGGTTTGTTGTCACTCCCAAGCTTCTGTCTTTGAGACTGTGGCGATACTTAAATCGGAGATAGATTTTGACGTTGCAGGATTCTTCGATGAAGCAGAAAACGCAATTCCTTCCTGAATGCCATGTTTTTTCTGTCCTTTCAAAAGTGTCCATGTATGTATTTCCTTCGTTCATATTTTGCTCTTGTTTCAGTAATTTATATTCTTATTTGGTTTTTATAAAATTTGATACTTGTTTGCTTTCTTATAAGATACGGTCTGTAGAACGCATACTTCAACGTACTTCAATATTATTGATAAGAATATATAGATTCACTGTCTTCTAGAATTAGACCGTATTACCTAAAATAAACATTACCATCAATTAGATTAAATGAAGTACAACGTAGAACCTTTAGACTTACCATACAACCCTGCATAATCCTTTAAAAGTAGTCTGCCGTACTAGCTTAGCGCACGATAAACAATACTGAAACCTAATAAATGCCTATACATTTCTTGATACCCTAACAAGTATAGCATTTCCATTGCATACATTGCGGTTCATCGACACATTTATATGCAATATTAATTCCATTTGAAATAGGGAAAGCAATTAAACTCAGGCAGATGTTTTATTTATTTAATCACTATAAATCAAATGAAATACAATATGTAGGATACATTAAATGCCAGTTGTTGTCAATAAAGTTGTCACATCCTTTTTTAACATTTAGTCGTTTATCAAGATAGCTTAAATATATTCAAGTTATAAATATTAATACCGTGCAACCAACAAACATGAAAGTTAAGCATACAGACTTACATAAATCTTCCAATAGAAATTTAAATTTAACGAACTTTTGATGATATACCGATTGCGATTTTAATGAAACCACATGCAGCCATAAGTGGATTAAAGTTTCGATGTTATGGTGTATTGTTATTTTTCTAACATCCTACTCGTCATATGGAGAGTTCACGTATCACAGAGGGTTCGATCGTGGTGTAGTATTGGCCAATAAGTAGCACCATACGCACACATTGGTTGACACAAATTTATGTTTTTTTCCTTTTTCAATGAAAATGAAAAGATATAAGCAGAAACATACATGTTTTGCTAGCAAACATACATTTGTTTTGTTACATTAATCTATGAGAATATGTTCAATATTGCTTTTAATTTGTATTATCTTCATGTTCGTTCAGCTTTTACCAAATGCGTTTAAGTATATAAGTAATATTGGTTGCAGTGGATTGCAAATTGATAGTTTAATGTTAAGAGAAATAAGAACAGCATATTTGTGTTAAACCGCTTCAATTGAACCCGAACAATTTCATTGGAAGAGTACTTAAAAACCAATTGCTTCATATTTCAGAATATTTAATATGATGACGTTGATTTTCGTTAGTAAAATTATCATAAGAACTACCACCTGAACCTGGATCTTTATTAAACGTCTAAATCTTATGTTTAACGATGCTGAAATTAATTTATTCAGCTTTCGACGTTTGCGCATGAATATTTTAATAAAAATAGAACACATGCACACGGTGCGTTTTTACCTCGTGGTCCTTGCATTGGTGGACATATGATGCCATGCCAATCGATGCAGTGTCAGGTTGGTTTATTGCCGATATTTCGGACATTTGACTAACGTTTTTATTTTATATCTCTTTGTTTACGTTATCCAGCCGTTTCATTACTCGTCGCGTAGACTTAAGATCTAATATGTTAAGTTTCTTTTAAATGTATGTAACATGATTTTGTTATCAAAATATGTTTTGTATTTGCATAACTTGACTCAATTACCAAATCCGTATATCTGACCTGAACTCGTGAAAGAATGTGTCACATTTTAAGATTAAAAGCTTTTTCGGTATTCATCATTTTTTTTAATCGAAGAGTAGTTCATATAGAACGTTTTATCTTAATATGGGTCAATCTTCTGCTTTTTTTTTCTTTTTCTTTTTCTTCTTCTCCTTTATTCTTCTACTTCGATTATATATCGGTATATACGGAAGCTTTCCCTTACCTAAACGTACCAACGGAAAAGAAATACTTGGAAAAGTCAAATCTGGAACACTCTTTTCAGAGATAGTACAGATTCTTATTCCGCCTTTCATAAATTAGTTACCTATAGTATGACAACAAAGGTCAAATCACAACGCAGCTAAATACCAGACATAATGACTTAAATTTCACGATCATTAACTTTCCTTTCATCAGTGGTAACATAGCAGCTTCTCCTGCTAATGTAGTTGACATATCATAGTTGATCTGTTACTCCAGAGCCTGTTCTTAGTATCAGGACTTTCCTGAACACTTTCTCCTGAAGACGAACTGCGTAGCCTTGAAATTCTACCTTCAGAAGACTTCAACCTGCTTTGGTGCGATCTATCGGTAGTCATCGACCTGGTTGCGAAGTATGTTGATGCATTCGATATGCTTCTAGACTATGTTTTATATCGTATATCTTGTCAAGAATGAGCTGCCAGACAGTTAAAACGGGTTCCACATCTGGTGCAGAAAAAAAGTACCTGTCTTCCGGATCACCAGATGTCACTACTTGTTACTGTCTTGAGGTTCCATTTTGCTCAATTGTTTGAATGTCACATAAGTTCATTGTGTTGCAATTTTTTTGTACAGGTTTTGAGTCAAGATGAAGTAGTTGTGTATTAACCCTGTGGTATATTGCGTCTAAATTTCTAACGAAATAAATGAAGGATATATTTGAAATAGCATTGTTTTCTTGTTTTTTAATAAGATGCGAGATTTATTTTATATCCCTGTTGTATGTAAACTTTTCAGCTCATGTGAATAAACTATTATCAGACTGAAATCAATTTTCCTGATTAGAAGTATCTGATGAAAACTGTTCCGGAAAGGATGAAAAAAAGAAATGAAATACATTAATATTATGTACGTTTAATAGCACAAAGAACAAATTGAAACTTTTGCGAAATGCGTATTAAGAAACATACACATATGAAAACACATTTTTTATCATAACAATATAACAGAGGTTCAAACATTACACTATAACAGAGGTTCAAACATTACACTATAACAGAGGTTCAAACACTATTTTCTCTACTGCGAATCTTTGAATTATTACTAAAATTACACTTTTTGCTAAGCTGCGGAACAAAAATTCTCTCAATTGTCAGTGCGCCAGCTCACTTCCGCCTTTCAGAATATACGTACAACTAAATGGCCCTAAATGTATCAATTATATACACACCGTTGTGTGCCAGCTTGTTTTAAACCGGACTTTAAAATATCTAAAACTTACAATTGGCTACAATAAAGAGAATCGGTAAAATTACATAGAAGTGTTTGCACTGAGCATGCAAACACAATTACATTGTATAAATAAAATACAATGACCGTGCTGACAGAATAGAAAACGGTGCTGAGGTGTGCGTCACATGATCATACCTTTTTCTGTGGAAGATTTAAAAGATTTAGAATATAAAACACATATTCAGAGGGCCTGTCACATGATTTAAAAATTTCAAAAAGTATTTCATTTTATTAAAAATAATGATATCGAAATGTTGATGGTATCTTCTTTTAAGTGTATATTAGATTCGACTCCTTAAGGCGTTTCTGTTGCATTGTCTAAGTCAATAATTGTACATATGTATTTGTAGTGGCATATTTCTGCCATCTATTTACTCATTTGATTCCGAAGTTAAAGAATTCTTGAAAATTCTTGCAATACTTATTAAGAAATAACGACAATTTATTAAAACTTCTATTACAATAATACAAATTTTAGCATAATGATAACGTCATGAAATGACCTTAGCTGTTAATAGGACGTTAACAAAAATAAAACCAAACTAAACATAATAATAAGATAAAAAGATATACCTACGCCGACTTTTACGGGAATAATGGCAATTTGTTTAGCTCATTTGAGTTGGCGGCCCAAGTAAGCTGTTGATAATATAAAAATCCGTTCACATCGGACCGCTCGTAAGCAATTGAAACGGGAAAACTACCGAGCATTCTTCTCAACCATTCTTTAAATGTAACTGTTGATTTGCTATAGGACGTAGTGTTGTTTTTGTTTCCAAAGAATCCGAAAACTGGAAGAGCCGCACTGCACCCATGGAGAACAAAAAACTTAAATGCTATTGAATACTTTTTTGCTGATATTGTTTCTGGACATTGTTAATCTGAAATCCAAGGTAGCTGTAGTCATTATAAAATTGGTATTAATATGGTGCATGCAAGACAAAAACACAAGGGAAAATTTCCGTTTTGGTACTAGACCTAGAAAAGTGTGATTTCTATTTCGCCTTTTGTCAAAATTGATTGAATTATCTATGTAGTTAATGAAATTTCCACTTTTATTTTATTTCTACTTCAATGAACAGAATGCAGTAGTATGTATTATTGTAAATCCCCCGTTGTTGTATAATATGAAAACCAAACTTTGCACGCGAGTAAATAAATCAAATGGGTTTTATATGTTTGTTGTAAGTGTACGGGTACTTGTTTATTCACCGTTCCAGTTTTAGACCGAAAAATAACAATCGATGGTGGGTTTTTTGTCAATGAGAAAAAAGTCTTCAAAACGTATGGTCTGAATGGAGTCCTATCAAACTGGAAAAAATACAATTTTTGCTGTCGGCAAACGTTTCTGTAATTGTTTTGCTTATAATACCAATATTTCAATATGGAAGAACCTTATTTTTCTCACCGACTAAAAAAATCTACATTCCTGATCCATTCATATGTATAATTCTAATTGTCCGTCTCGTCCAATGGCTGGTTTGTAATTGTAATCACATAACGCTATATAAATTGAGGTCATGCTTCAGCAAAGGCGCCAATGGGATCAGACACGCTTTATTCTAATCGATGTTCAAACAGGCACGGTTAGATACACGTTACCGTTGGTGTAAGGTTTCGGGGTAATACATGTAAACTTGCTGACTCGGTTGGACGACTCGACACTATCACATGTACGTGCTGGGGTTTAAACGTACCACCACGTCCCAAGCAAGATACAATGCTTTTGTAGAATGTGCAATGTTCCAGATACAGGGCGCTGATGGACAGGCCGTCGAGTGATCTCATTGATCAGACTTGGTACCTGACCCGTTTATTTATGTAAGTTTCCGGCTCATGTTACCAGAACAGACGTTTTTCCTATTTCTTACAAATAATGTAGAATTGGTTGAACTCATGTATCCAAGGTCTGTCATGATAAGGATTGCTGTAACAAACTCGTGTTTATATGTTATACACATGGTTATACTTACCAAATGGTCGCTCCCGGGAAACCCTCTCGAACATTGCACAGAGAACACGTTTGCGTACTCTGGCAAGTATACCATGAAAATAAATATAAATATCGTTTTCACTGGTTTGGATAAACATCAATTAAAAAGATCCAAAATGTGTCATTTTCCTCTGCTTTTAAGGTAACAGATGTCATTTGTCTTCGGTTTTGTTAGCATTTTTTCACATTCTTTGGGAACGGGTTCCATTCCGTGCTTCTCCGCAGTTGTTGATATATAGTGAGCGTTTATTAGCTCACGTGTTCGACAATAAATGTTGCAATTTCCCATCAATCACGTGTAAATGAATGAGAAAAACATGGAGGAACTGGGTGCATTCTAAATGGAACAGTTAAATGGAAATTTCAATCGTTCAAATGAATTATGATAGCATTAAAAGCAACGAAAGGAGACAACCGATATGACCTCACTAGTCTGGTACCGAATAACAATTTATATTTCAAAATGGAAACCTCAAGTGAACAATATGGTGTGCCTGAATACTTGATATACATTCAGTTTATTTCCAAAACTTCAAAGAGAAAACAATAAACTTATGTAACACTAAGTACAGATAAGAAAATACAATAAGCATTTGATAGAGCAAAACTTACATGTATACTCAATGTGGATTTTAGTATTTTGTTTTTAATATAACTTAAAGATCAGGACAATATTAAATCAGTAGCTATATTGTTAATGTGTATGTGATTTATAGTGATCAAATGTTTCAGTAAAGTTATTCTAACGATGGACAGACTTACTGACTCATTGACAGATATTAAGAAACAGACGGACAGACTTCAATGTTTCTTCAGAAAAGTTTTTACAGCTAATAGTTTATAAAATCAAATCGTTTTCAGTTATAAACAAATTAAACATAAACAAACACACAAAAAGAACTGGCGCAGGTTCTCCGAACTTTCAAACGATCTCGATATTTGAAACACACTTATTTTGTTCAATCAAATCCAGTTAAGACATACATTTCTTTTCAATTTACAATGTGTCCATCAGCAGGACTGCTTAAAATTCAATTCAATATATTCCATCATATTATACATACAACATTATGGCTGATTTATTTTACATTGTGCTGTTTCAAGACCCTTAATNTTTTCAATTAAATCCAGTTAAGACATACATTTCTTTTCAATTTACAATGTGTCCATGATCAGGACTGCTTAAAATTCAATTCAATATATTCAATCATATTATACATACAACATTATGGCTGATTTATTTTACATAATGCTGTTTCAAGACCCTTAATCCATTAAACGAACATTTCATACTTAAAATGCATTGCTGTAAGTAAAATGTTTTACATAATAGTACGAGAAAGATATAATTTTATTATATATGTATACTATATATAATCATGATGAATATATAACCCCTGATGAACCTATGAAGAGGAGAAAGCGCTAGGGACGTCGAAGAAACTCTTGACTTCCCTAGCGCTTTCTCCTCTTCAGAGGTTTATCAGGGGAATTGATGGACACATTGTAAATTGAATATATATAAATATATATATTTATTGTGTAGTATACCTATATACGAATATGAAAAGGATAAACAATTGACATGATAGTCTAGTATAACATAAATTATAAGTACACATATATTTCATGTTCTTTAACTCTGCCTTTTACTGTTGTACTCAATGCCGTTATACTGTTCAAGTCAAGGAATAGTCAAAACTAAGAGTTCATCTGTTACCTTGTTTAATATAATATTAAAATAAATATTAATTATTTGTACTTATGGTGGATATTTAAAACAGACACGAATTCTAAACAGATTTGTACTGCAAACAATGATTTCATATCTGAAAGGGTAAGAAAACTCCCTATTTTTTCACCTGTATCAATTTCCCATGCATTGAATATTTGACTCTCTAACGTTATCACCTGTCAAATCCGTACCCTGTCTTCAATTTACCTGTGCCTGCTAAACTCTCACAAATCTTCAAACTAGTCATCTATTTGTACAAATATTTATGTGCGATAGAAAAGGAACGCTCATGAGAACTTCTAATCTTACAAGACATATGTCACTTGTTTGGTTTTAGAATGAATCAGATACATTATATAAACACAAAAACACATATGATAATTGACTCCAACATGAAAAGCCTGGAAAACGGCCTTTTCAATTTCATGCCTTGATACGTTTGTGTTTCCTAGCTTTGAAATGTGCTAAAAGTACATACTTTAATATTCAAAACAAGTTTTACTCTTAATCAAACATTAAATATGTAAATTGATATACAGGAATTAGTAAATCGGGTTTGAAACTAAATAAACTATTATAGTATTATATTACTTGAATTTTCTCTATTAATTTGCAAACAAACAGAATTTCTAGATTAGTAATTCAATGTTTATATATAAATATATGTTGTGTTTTTATTTTGGGATTGGCTACAAAATACTGTTATCTGCCGACTAGTATAACTGTCAACTTGTTTCACACTAAGATTTAAACTGCAAATAAACATAACGCAAAACATATGATAAATGCATTGCGTATCTAGTTAACATCTAGTTTTTCTTCTTGTTATTATAAAACACTGAAAAATCCGTAACAGTATTGATTAATATGGTTAAATAAAGATATACCTGAAAGTAAACTCTTCTTTTTTTTACATCATTTATTTAAATTGTTTACAGGGTACAGTCAAATAAATAAATAATATACTTTGTTTCAAATTCTTCAAAAGTTGATTTTTATCAAGTGGGGTTAATATTTACCTTCTTATCGAGTGAGAACCCACAGGTGAAGCAGGAAAAACATCCACACGAAGTGTTACATATGTGTCATATGTTTCAATGTCACAATTAAAACACGAAATAAAAACGTCTTATAGTTTACTTTAACAGTAAGATTAACATATCCTTTAATGCCATAATTAAAACAATCACTGGAAAACGTTTATGAAAGACTTACTGCATAATTGATCAATTGGTGTCACTCTGTAAGGAATTGAGTTAGGACTATACATTATTGATAGTGTTTTGAGACATTGACAATTGCGTGGAAGTTTGACTCAGTAAAAATAAAATTGTATAATTATATTACAGTATCGAAACGCAGGGACTTATTCGTAACTCAATTCTCGAAAAGACATTAACAAAACAGAATAGAAGGAATCAAGAATAATAAAAAGCAGATGCTAATGAAAAATGACTATTTCCTGCACAAACTGATTACCCTGTCATGATACATATCGTCAAATCTATTAGTACATTTACATCGCCAAGGTCTAGCAAGATTATCCGGACTTCTTTAACGTAGAATGAAGTCACTCAACTTGGAAATCCTTGGTAAGTTAATTGTGAGTTACCATGACAAATCTTATTAAGAAGACATTTATAATATTAACAGACTCTTGAGAAGCGAAATGTTGCTTCCGTACGAAAGGGAGATTGCAATGTTACTATCGAGAACAGGAAAAGAAAAGTAAACGATCGTGCGAATGAAGGTTTTCATAGAATTTAATGCCGAGATGATCATTTCTGCAATTCTGATTCTGAAAGTTTTATATAAGACACAATGAAAACTTTACAGAGATGTCCTATTTTTTCGATAATGATGAACAACACAAACTCCAACTGTTATATGCCCGATACAGTGAAAATGATATCCGTATTCATTTACTCCGTCTATTGTTTAAACACAAAAACCATGCAAAACAGTTACATAATAAACGATGTTGTTCGATAGTTCAATATACAATTAAACGAAGACAAGTTTTAAAACGATTTCGCAATAGAGATCATAAGAAGTCTATTTTCACCATGGTATATGATATGTAAGAGGAAATAAAAATGTCTCTCTGTCTATCTGTCATATTTAAATTTAGCAATTAAGATTGTATGAATAAATCGAATTTTAAAATGTTCAAATAGTGTTTGTGTTTAAATGTTTAAACTTCCATGTGTCATTAAATGGTAAACGATTTTTCCTATCGATGATTTGGGGACACTTTACAGCGTATGATTTCAAAACAGAAACAACTACGATACAATAGTGAAAACTAAAAGTTAAGTCAGTTTGTACTGCTACACTATTGGAAAAAACAATCAAATATCTGGCTTAAAACACTAATTACAAACGCCTTTGGAATAATGTTACATACAATAATATACACTATTTGTCACTAATATTTTAAAATAATTTACAGATCAAACTGTACGTTTAATCAAAGAAACATCCATGTCGCTGATCAAAGTACAACGTTTCGCAGCAAATTAATATAACAATCGGACCGTAAAAATAAATCATTCTTTTTCAAAAATGAATTGCTGAAAGGGAAAATAAACACCACCTGTATTAAATAATGATTAAAAAGTTTTTTCTCTTTAACATACTTATTTGTATTGCTTTGAAACTTCTACATTGTCCAATTACATAATTGCTTATGAAGTTCAATGACGCCACATCCTTTCTAACAATTACATGGGTTCGAACAACCAGCAAATCATCAATATTGTGACGCCTGTAACTTTGATTAAATGTTATTATTAATAAATATCATTCCCCTATCAAACAATAAAATGTGATGTACCATTAACGGACTTTCAATTCACAAAACTGGAAATATCAATGGAATCTTAGTTGATTAAAATATCACTTCTGCTGAGTTTAAATGTCGTTGTCTACTTTGCTTTAAAAAAAAAAGACACTTTCACCAATTCTCTGTAATTCCAAAACGTAGCAACCGCCATCCAGTAGGTTGTCCCTTATATCCTATTTGTATTTCCTTTCTTCTATGTACGTTATTGCATCATAAGTTTGTTTTTAAATCTGTGCTACATTACGTAACATACATTAATTATTTAAAACACACAAATTCACCATCATTTCAAACCACATATATATATATTATCAAAAACAAAACCAAAGTTCAGCTGTGATTATCAACTCTCATCAGTTGACAGAATATGTACCCGTTTGTTTGTTAATGCTAATGTTTCGCAAATATGTCATAAAAAGATGTGTAAAGCATTCCGACTGGGCTATGCAATATTAAATTATTGGCTAACGCCATATAGAACAGCTGTACTTACTTAAATATAAATGTATACTATGTTATCCACCATCCGCCAAGTAATTAACAGGTAGGTAGTTATCTGGGGACAGAGAGGTGAAATAGAAAAGTGGTCTGCATCATTGAAGTTTGATGAAAGACTTGAAACATAAGATGGAATGTTTTCTGTTATTGTTTTCTATCAGCGAAACTGTCGTAGAACAAAAGCATTAGCGTAACTTTAACATTTCTAAAAAGCACCATTAACACAGAAAACAGTGTAATTTAATGTGATGAAAACAGTTGACTTTTATTTATTTTCTGATGTACTATAAAGTTGCAACTGGAATATTTTTGTGGATCTGTAGAAGTACATAAATGAATTGTCAAAACATTACTTTCCTGATTAAAAACTGTATTTTTTTTAAGAACTAACTACAATAGCCAGCAATTGTTTTCCAGTCACAGAGATCCACATTTTGCTTCCATTTTTATCTTGATCATGAGACGGTCTCAGTGCGATTGTCGGTCACAGTTTAGTAGTTGCATTGCAAGACAACCCAGGTCCATACTTTGCTTCTGTACATGTATACCACAGAAGATGTGTGTCCGTTTTGTTTGTTTGTATTTTTTGGGAGAAGAGGAAAATTAACATTTTGAAACTTCAACGACAACAACATATGATAATTAAGACGTTAGAGGCAAGCTTGTTATATTCGATATTAAAATATGCGTAAACGATATGGTACAATTTATATATAGTGATATAGAGTATAAGAATTAACAACATAAAATGCATACCAATAGCACATTATCTGAATGCAAATATTATTTGATAGGCATTAAACATGTAGGTATTTTATATGTAACACCTGTTTTTATGAATACAATTATTACTAATGGATTGGTACTTTTATTTAAACATTCGCAGAATAGAATAAAACAATACAATATTCACCTGTAGCCTGTTACAAAGACGACAATGCTAATTATATATATCCTATTGTGGCAAACAAACATTAAAGTTCACTGTAGCTGTAAATAGTGAGGAGTATTGTTTTCAGCATGAATTATTTATTCGTCACCTGAAGCATTTTTTATGACATCAAGCATTGAAATCAACACTAAATACAGTAAAAGCAGACTGAAATCATCGATACACAAATGTGTGTGTACTGTTGGATCAGGTGAATGAGCATGAAAGATTCACGTTGGAATTATCACAAGGGAATATATGTGTGCAGCAAACCAAGCCAATATTGATACAAACATGCAAGCGAATTATCTATTAAGTGTCACGAGAGTATCGTATCAGCTGCACGAAGTATATGATTGTAGGAGGTAATTGACATTTTAAACAATATAACTCTATAAATAAACTCTCTTTATGTAATTATACAACTCTTTGTGTGCGTTTTATAAGTTTATACTGAAAATAATTATTTTTTGCATTTGTTCTGGTATTCAAAACAACTCTTTTGTTATTTTATTGGTTTATAATGTTTCCATAGTTGTACTGCAAACATTTACGTATAAGATGCATTAATACAATTTCCAATTAATAACGCGCCTGTGATTAATTAAAACACGTTTCAATATTATAGAGAATCAGTTACCGAATTGTAGGCAAATAATTTATTAAAGACAGGTGTTTTTCATAGACAATGCCTGTGCCTAATTCGTTTATACATTTACTGAAATAAAATTGATTTGAAATGAAATATATTAGAGATAACCACGACTGTCACAAGTAAGATAAATTATATATCAGAAACGAAACAATTATTTAAAACTATTATTATAGTTTTTCATTCGGAACACATAAAATGTTTTTAATAATGTGGCATTATAACAATATACTAAATATAATATGCTCGGATGACAAAACTATGATTATTGTCTGTTGACTACCTTCTGAAAAGGAATCAAAATAACTTTACCTCTCCCAATATTTTGTTTATCATAAATGTTTCTCATAAAACATTTTATTCCCATTGTTAATTAATCGATTATTTGCCTTGCGTTTACTTTTGAAATTTGGCCTTTGCTTAAACAAATGAAAACAGCAAAAGAACACGAAATGACAAGAATTATGAGACAAACTGTAGTGGACGAATTATATTGTTTATTTATTTATCTTTTTTTTTGTAAATATTTATTGATACTGAAATATATATATATAGATCTGCCAAGTCAGTATCGAACATATTAGTTTCAAAATTCATTGTTTAAATAAAACCGTCCATGCTAACTGCTTGATATCAGACCAACTACAGGTTGGAGCACTAACCTTTCTTTGTTTTCGAAAACAAAAGAATTAATATATAAAATACAAAAATTGACCATTTGCCCCTTTTTATATATGGAAAGGTGTATATCTTCACAAAGATATATATTTTGAATGAAGAACATAACTTATAATTTAGTGATATGTTTTATTAAGCAATTTTGTATTATAAAAACCTGTTGGTACTATTCTATAGATTGTCAATCACATATTTTCTGACTTGTATGCGAAATTGTCCATATCAGTATTTACATAGCGTGACTGTTATGTACAATCCGGGTATATGGAGGTATCAGATCCATTCCAGATTATGGTAATCACCTAACCATAAAGAAGTCATTGTTATTTTAGAAATAACAGCACCCCATTGAGCACACACTACTCTTGATGTTCAGAATTTGTCTTATTCTAAAATATAAAGTAGACCTGCACGGTAGTAAATGTTGGTACTATGATTTAAAACAATTGTTTATTGAACTATTGTGCATAAAAATAAAGTTAAATAATTCGTATTTATTTCTCAATCAGTTTTCTTCAATGTATAAGCTCAAAGGAAATGTCGAAAATACGTCTTTTATTCCCATTTATTGATTTTTGTGAAATTTAACATTGCAAAATCTATGGCAGGAATTCTGGTTTGTTATCAATTATTTAGAATGATTGAAAGTTTGTAAAAATGTTGACACCGAGACACTAAAACAGCGCATTACAACAAGTAAGAAATGGAACAGTATTCTTTAAAAAGAAATACTTAAAACCCGAAATATATTTGTAATGTGTTCATCTAAATAGGTTTTCACGTCGGTATTTTCAGGCGAAAATGTTATGTGAACATATCACCTGAACAAATTGCAGTATAAGTCCCTCGAGTGCAGATTTCCTTTTTATTGTTCGTTCTTCTATGTTTCCGGTTTATTCAAGCGTCGTTCTTCAAATAAAACGACTTGTTTAAAAAAATGTGTTGTTAAAGTATAAAGTGTATAACAAAATGTTATTGGTTGATTTGCCGAAAAACAAATTCAAAATGGAACTCATTGCGAGATGATTACCCATGACTAAAAGATACATACATCTGCTGCTTTCGATTGTACTTTTAAAGTGCTACTCGTTTTTGAGAGACCATTTAACTTCAGTACGACATGACAATAGAACTTAATGATATCATCTTAATGTTGTACCATTAGATGATTGGATATAACACAGTTGTATGGAAAAACTTCATTTTGTCATTATATCCAATTTCAGTTTTGTAGATTTGATATCTGAAAAACGGTAGATGAATAAAATGTCTATCAAATCTGATTTGATTATTGAAATATTGCTTAGTAAAAGATTTTTAACTTTAAGATAAACATTTACAGATATTATACATTATATTATGCAATTTATCGCAAACATAGGGAAACAAAATACGTCACAGTCGCAAAATAGGATATAATAAATAAATAAACAGGATTATATCTTAATCATTATTTCAAAATAGAATATCCACGCTGAAAAATAGATTACTAGAGTGTGCTGTTATTTCATTATTGCACAACAATCGAAAGTAACACGCTCTAAGGGAAATAACTCGGCTTCACTTAGCGTTAAAACAATAGATTAACCTTCTTGATACGTCCAGGAAAGGTATAAGTTGTTTTAATACTATATGCTATTAATTCAAACATTGAACAGCCGACAACAATATTTCATAATCGTGTTAAGATGAAATAATAATTATGTAATTTATGTTATTATAATTCAAATCCATTCAACTACATAATTATATTATATTATAGCAATGGTAACAGACAAATATAAGAAATGTTAGGCACATAACACTACAAAACCACCAAATGCTGCTTATAAGTTACAAATAAGATGACATCCGTAATCTTGTCCGTGTTTGCAAGCATTATTTAATGATAAATGTTGTCACCTAGCAGATAACACGCGTACTACGTCAACCCAACATTGTACTGCCATTAACAGTTACTAGTAGTCCTATCATATGGTAGAACGATTATCACTTAAATTAAAAATCTAGTGTTTAAGTGTAGTGTACCCCCATGAAAGTGCCGGATATTTTGTCATGTATATACTGGTAAGGTGGAGTGGTTTATCGTCAAAACTGGTGTTTTGTCAAGATGAGTGATACTCCTATGGAAAGGCGATAATGTTGCGTTATTTTCACAGGAAATAAAACATTTTTTTCGTAAAAATAAAAGGTGATATGCATGAAAACAGCAAGATTTTGCAGATAACTTTTCCCTCAAAGTACATACGATTCAAACCACTTGTAATACTTTAATGCTGATGGGGTGAATCTCTCTTCAAAGACACATTGTGTATTTTACAGGGGAAAAAACCGGCAATAGTATGATAATGAAGCAATCTTGGAAACAGACCCGGGTTACTTATCCGGAAATGCGTGCTAATGATTGGCGGGCGGGCGGATGTGAATTATACTGTCATGATTGCTAAGGGTACATGTACTTTTAGTTTTACCCTATACTGAGGTGATCCGAGGCCCATAAAAACTGATAATGATGTAACACCAAGTCAACCTCGTCAGGAACGATAACTCCTCCAACTTTCTTCAGAAAAAAATGTTGCTCGATTGCTATGGGACTTTTAACTTGTTATCGGCGAATGTAAGTTAGTCATTTATCATTTGTAACTTGAACATGATGCAACAATACGTTATACGAAAAATATTAAGTTCTATTCTAAGTTCGTTTAAACATTGAATATACATGATATTGTCAAATTAAAATTCAGTTTTGTATTTAATGCATTTAATGTTTCATGCATTCTACAAAATGTCAAAACGTTAACCTGTAAGATTGTATTTAAATGCATTCCAAAATGCAAGTTAGACTTACATTTGAACTAGAGGTTATATCCGCGACCACACCAGATACAGGACAACAAGACATTGATGATCGTGGCACTTAGGAGAAACACTATATCTTTAACAACTCCAAACAATCAGTAGGTGCTAGGTTCATGTCAAAATAAAAATTGCCCATGTTTATTACCATTAAGTGAATGGTCAAAAATCAAAGGGAGGCAATTTAGATTTCAGATGTGACATGGTTTATAGCGATAAATGTAGGGTATTCATTTACAATTTTACACCTGTACAAAACTCAGGTGTGGTGGTCATGTCAGGATGTGATTAAGTTTACGAGCTGATGGTGGCTTGGTCAGCAGATGATAGATTCTCATGGAGCTAGGCACGGTACAGTAGGACTTATTCTGTACCACTAGGACCCTCACGGCAAACCATATCGCATCATGCTCAAAGGGTAAATCTGAAAATTGAAACGTCAAAATAGTATGATAATTACAGATATGGTCGCCCACTGACGCCAGGGTAGGTACAAACACTAAGATGTCTGAGAACCTCAAAATAGATTTCGTCCCCTATATAAAATAATGTTTCCTATTCTATGTGATCCAAAGTTAAGTTTCAGTCGAGATAAAAACATTAAAATGGACATGTTATGCATACAAGCTCTACTAGATACATGTATGACATACCGTTTTGGTCATACTTATATAAAAATTGAATTGGGAAATGAATCACAATGCGTTGATTCATGTTCATCTGCAACATAAGAGGTAAACGTGTCTTTAAGGATCAGGACATCGATAAATGAGGATTTTATGGTAAGTATGTGTATCTCTCCAGCGAAAAGTTCATGAGTATGTAACGCAAAGACTATGATTTATATTGTATCGTTATTAAACTATAAATTATATAAAACTAGTATTAATATATGAAATAATTGCCTATTAATGTTAAAGATTTAAGAAGCATACTTCCTTTTTATATAAAACAAAATAAATAATAACAAATAGTATAACAAAATTGTTTTTTATTAAATAACTGATTACTACTTTTATGTATTCTGAGTATGGATAAGACACGACCCATTTTGAAATTGAAATTTCTTTCTCTAAAACAACAAAACACCACTTCTTTCCGTTTTACAGAATCTATTGTTGTGTTAAAATATCACACTATATTGTGAGTTCGTTAATGAATGCTTACAGGTATTCATAAATCTATAAGACTGTTTCTATTTGAGGAAATACAATTTGACGAGAAAATGATAGATGAAAATAGCTAGACCATGGCCTTTTGATCACTTCTTTTACATGTGTTGCTTCCTTACATCTTAAGAAACTATGAATTGTATATCTTGAATGATTGAATAGAAGTGAGGTCATATGTGAGATGGTATATACATTTATTATATCATCGAGGTCATACGACTTATACAAAAAAACAAAATGAGTTTCGACGTATCGACCGTAACATAACCGTTTATTCATAAATAGGATTTAGTTGCAACAGGGCATTTGATGTTTGAGTGAAAATCTATATTTTATGCTACGATCAAACCTAAATGAGTAAATCATAAATTATATCAAGGTCGAAATATTGCAATATTGAGAGCATGCTATAGAAAACCTCTACACATGGCGTTTCGTTTCATGAATTTACTGCTGAACTGTTGGTCGATTCTTCTGCGATATCTGATATAAATTCAATGATGTTCCTGAATAGAATATGTTAAAAAGTATATTTTACATATATTTTAAAAAGTACCCGAACACATAGAAATAACATATAATAAATAATAGTATCTAATGCAAATTGTCTACCTTTCAAATTTTAACATTTTAAAACTGCATTGCTTATTCAACATACAGTAGTATTATAATATACAAATTAAGTGTTTGTTATTTAATTCTTTTCTATAACAAATAAAATGACACAGCTGCTGTATCATTGTTACAATGCACTGTTAAATCAGTTAAATTTTGGTTCAAATAAATATTGTTTTAGAATTGTGAAGACAAAGTGTGGAACAATGTTAAACGTCAGTGATATAGAAAAAGGCATATTTCTCCCACCGTGTTCACAATGCAAGCAATCATCATCAATTTGATAAAAGTATTTTACTTATGAACGAATGAAAAACTTATAACAAATTGCCTTTTTTCTGTTAAGGAAAATATAGCATTTACTGATTTTTTAGAATATTACCATTGCTTCATATAAAAATATCACATTTTATGGCTGCATTTTAAGAAATTCGATAGTCAAAAACTATCGTCGGCCAGTAATCTTCAATTTAATTAATATCATGACATCATAATTACGATGACGTCAATATTGTTACATCAGAGTCATACGTGGAGCCTTATGATAGTAAATTATGTGTACATCTACTTACTTTCTACCTACATTTGTTCTGTTTTGAACGATAATCCACATAACCCGCCTATATAAATATTACAAGAGTAAACTACTGAATTTCGATTAGCGTCCTAGGATGATGGGATTCATTGTTCACATATGAATGCTTAAACCCAAATATTTACTTAAACTTTTTTCTCGAATACCAATAATCTTATTTAAGAAAACATAACGACCAAGCATTGACCCAGTACACCCCATACAAAGTCATCAAGTCGTTAAAGATAAGCAAGACTAGATCTCATAAATCATAACTTAAATACATATAACATAGTATCCCGAACGCACCAATGGTTGTTTAACGGATTGGCTTAACTGAAATATAAATAATAGATAATATTTAATGCAAAATCAAATATCACTATGACATTCACTTTTGAGGATAACTCATAGGATAAAGAGTTACTCAAACTTTATGCAGTTAATTCCATAAAATAACTTAGTTAACAAGTTGGATTCCTCTAAATAAATTTATTTAAAAAAAATACCCCGATCAAATAAACTTGTTCGAACTAGCCAGAACTTATTATAAACCAGTAACCATACTGATCTAGACAATTTGCTTATTGAACATTTCTGCCAAAACAGGTTTTCAGAACATTTTATCCAGCGTATGCTCAGGATGATAAGCGTTTGCTTTATGAAGTTTCCTTGGCTGCCAGGCTTTAAAATGTTGAATTCGTTACGAGAAATGAACCTTAAAAGCACAATATTACAAAGAAAGTTGTATGGGCGAGATCAGTTCATGTCTAGAATAAGTGATATATATGCATCACTTAAGCATTCTCTCTCATATGTCCATGGTGAACAAAACTGATGTATGGGATGCCCTTGTTATTCGCTCCCCTACCAGGCCAATTGTATAACCCTCCGTGGCGTGTTTGTCACGTCCCTACAGGGTCAATTTCGTCTCAAATCGTGTTACTAAAACGTTTCTGGGACATCTTTATTAAATAAAAAAAATATCTTAAATCCCTGCAGTTTTATTTTCAACGGTGAACTCTATGTAGTCTATTTTGAATCATAAATCAATCGTTAACTATCAAACGTTCGACGATGTAGTCGCACTGCTCTACAGTTTTGACAGCCACTATAAAATTAATGTCACATTATGAAACGGATCATACTCCTGTGATCAAAGGCAAAACATAAACAGGTGCCCGGTATCCAGACATCAATTTTCGTCAGAGAAGTTTATCAAGCGAGTGACAGCCATAGTCCTACTTGATGCGTATTCAAATCAACCTTCTCTTTGATGTAAACCTATTTTTGACGATATGTAATTGACTCATCTTAAAAATATTTTAATATGTACATGGCCTGAATGGTTTTTCGTTTCACGCAATTCGAAATTATTGCATATTATTAGGGTGAAATTTATATGAATATTATACCTGATTGTAATTTTATATACAGAATCTGGGTTTTCTGCTTAATCAATGTGACTCTGAGTTCTTGTTTATTCGCTGTTCTTTATAAACTTTACTGGTATATGGCTGTGTATGCTTTGATGTTAGGTGGCTGTTGGTAGTTGAAACGACATCAACGATATTTATTGTTTTATGTATAGATTGGTATATATTGTTTTTGACGTCTACAGACATATTTGTAAGTATATATATGTTTTTTAACTTTATCTCATGTCTTCTGGGATAACATTTCTAAGGTTTTCATTCAATTAACCAAACCTTTTTTTTCTCACATATTGATTTGAATGCGTTAAGAATGTCAGATATTTTGTATTGACTTAAGGTTAAAATTATCAATAATGTAATCGTATTATTAGTGAAGCAATGTTAACCATCAAATGTCAAATTAAGTATCAATGTATTACTGATCATGTATCACGCATGGAAATAGACTTATTGATATGGCTATCTATGATGGTATTGTATGTGAGTGATATATAAACAACCATCACAAAATCCTGTCAATCGCTAAATATGTCATAAATCACACAGATACATGTATCATACCAGTATAGTTGTACTTTATTTTGAAGGTTGTTACTCAAGTTTCTGATCAGGTTTTATTTCTTCAGATATTGTTATTTACCACAGTTCGCAGAATTAGGATCAGTTTAAAATAATAAAATATTATATGTATTCCTGTTTTATTATGGTTGTTTATATCGCTATTAAAAATAATTCTTCGATAATTCAAACATATTTGCTGATAATGTAAAAAAAACCTTCTTTTTGTTTTCAAATTTAGCTAGCTTTTGTACTGGATTGTGGTTTTCTTTTATTTATTAACTTTCTTCTTAACATAATGCACTGACTTAATGAAATACTGTTTACTTATCCTAGTCAGTCAACAACAAAATACTACACATCATGAAAGTATACTTTTCAATGGTAATGCAGTGGATATTGTTAAATCTACTGATTATTATACATCAATAAATCGAGTAGAATATAAAGTGCCATGGTTATATTCCTTATTCGTGTTATTTGATAATATAGTTACACTGTAGAATTAGTCAGTTGTACGATGTGACGACTTACTTTTCCCCCTTTTTGAGAAGTTTTCTCAGTGATGCAAACTTTTATTATATAGACATGCATACAAATGAAATATTTCACTCGGTAGACATACTATCGATCACATAATCACCCTCTTTGATGTTGTTGAGAAATTAAGTAGCGTAATTAGCGAAATTTAATTAAAATGGAATAAAAATGTTTGGCAAAGATGCAAAACAAACTCGCAGCTGAAAATCGAACGCTGGTAGAAAAATGAATCATAATAACAAATATTGGTTTTGTTCAATATAGTTTCTCGTAACTTAAACTAGTTACCCTCCTATTATGTCTATTTTGACAATCATGCATCTTTGAAGAATTAAAAATTAGGTATTCAAACTACATCAAACAAACATAGTTGACAGTGCAGTAAGGACACATACCAGCCGAAATTTAAAATAGTGTTAATCAGACCAATCTTAGATTTATTTTGTAAGACTTCAATTGATTAAAAATTCAACATTTTAAATCAATCTAACTCATGGTCAGGCAAACAAACGCAAATAAAAAAAAAATTCAAGATATTAATTAAATGTATCAATTACCATACATATTACATCTAAGTTTCCAGAACATTTGATGCGGACGGCACAACAGCTTACTTAGTCAGCATGATACAACATGTATGTATATGTATGTTAATTGGCACGGACATACTGGAAAATGTAACTATTAGCCATTCATCGCACCACTTTCGTCGTATCGTCCACCTTTTCATATACAGGTACATCTCAATATATCATTTTCGTGAGTCTGAATATTCATACGTTTTCAAATACCCTAGTCCGAGATATACATGGAATGCGGAAGGATGTCTAAACAGGTAAATGGTGCAATATATTCCTACGGATATCATAACTAAACCATGCTATATGCTAAGCAATAAATCATGATATTGTTTCATGTTAATGAAATTATAAGCTACAGGCTGAAGCTCTGATTTCAAATAGATGCATTATGAATACGTGATATCAATTAATGTAAAACATATGTCTGGTCGAATGTACAGTTTTAAGAACTAGGAAAATCACAAACGGAAATATGGTAAATTGAAAGTAAAAATCTTCGAGAGATATTGGTTTAATTGTTTGGATCTTTCTCGCTATTTTGTGTAATGAATCCTAATAATATATATTAGTTAATCAGTAACTCTCTTTTTAAAGTGCATGTAATAGCATGCAAACATATTATGTGCAATGCATACCAATAAAAGATAGAAAATGAAGAGTTCCTGTTCACCGTTATCATTTATAAGTAATTAAATGTATAGATCCTTGAAAAGAAAGTATTTCTTCTCAAATAAAAATTAGACATACCATCCACAAATGGATTACGATTGAAGCTGGTTAATGCCACATTTAAATAGTATATGTATGTGATAATCACAACACAGACTCTCTTATTTACACATGAACTATGTCGTAACTAAAGAATAATGTCTAACCGACTTAAAAGTGAATAGAGAAATGAAATTTAAGAAAAAATCGACCAGTTGACCAGAAATCTTAAGTAATGTTACATTATAAAGTTCTGGATCTGAAATTATTACTTACTATAATTATATCAGATCATGATATATGTTTGTTAACGTTTCAAATATTTATATGTATAACTATAAGTATATTAGGTACGTGATTTAAGTAAATGAAACTTTCCCCTCGAAATGAAAATGGAAAGTTACTTCCGCAACAGCTTATGCTATTATTGCTAGATATCAAGTTGCAACAACGCCCTAATTTGATCGTAATAACGACTTAGTTATATTATCTTGCAATACAGGAATATATTACTAATTAGTTGTTACACAATGCTATATTTGGTATCTATTTTGATTTTTTACTCAATTTAGTAAAATTGTGTACCGATTATCTATATCTTTTTAAATTTAAACAGTTAAATAATTATTTGTAACTACATTTAAATAAATACAGGCTGTACCATCATGTGAGTGTTACGCATATTTTTTATGATAATATTTAATATCGCTGTAAACGTCAAGAAAGGTCTCTTTGGTCGTTCTTTATACAAATATTGATGAAAATGATAATATCTTAAACAAAAGATCGGTTTTAGGCTTGTATATTTGATAAAGAAAAATAATGGGTATTGAAATCGCTAATCAAAAACAAGCCTAAATGTGTGGTAATTAAATCAATATACATAGGTTTAATGGACACTACGTTTAACACAGTCCCACCTTTTTTTGTATGTATCTAATAAGTCATTATGTTAATGACTAAATAATTGTATACGTCCTTATTGATAATTTCAAAATTTGATTGAACCGTTTTCATTCTTGCAAGACCAATTAATAAAATAAAACAAAAATAGAGCACCAAACGCCCTTGCACTTGTAAATGTATGAGCATGTAATTATAAAGAGAATATATATATATATATAATACTAATATTAATAATAACCTAAAGTGATCAGAGTTTCCTAGCGCTTTCACACTATAGTGTGGTAAAATATATGTCGATAGGACAGAATATTTGCCATATTTTTATAATCTACCGACTCGTTTTTTCAAGCCGGTACAAACATTATATACAAAGACGACAGAGATCTACACAACATTAAGCACACACACACACACACACACACACATATATATATATATATATATATATTATTCCCAAGGCTATGTCGCTATGTAATATATTGATATTATTCATCAGTGACAAATCATATAACTGCAATCACGGCAAATGTCACCAGACAAACTTCATTTTCCTAATACAATTGAAATTGACGAGCATCACTTTGGCAGTTAGCCTACGTATTCATGCTAATCATAACAAAATCGTTTTTCCAATGACGTTTAAATCATATTACAGAATATTTTCTCTCCGGCAAATGACATCCTCGGATAATATGCCTTTTGTCGGGATTACTAAGCATGATGTAACAAGGAGGTATCATCAGTGTATACCATGTTTGATGGAGATTATATTAAGAAATAGCACATTTGGACTAATGAAAATGTATAAATGGACTTTCATCAACTATTCAGGTACATGTAGCAACATTAACGAACCACAACATGTAGCAACATTAACGAACCACATTTCATAAGGAGTACGTTTTATATTGGTTTTAACCGAAATATTCTTTGATATTTCTAGAATTACCAATGTATGATAATGTATATGAAGGTTTGTCATGAAAAAGGTGATGAGACCATGGAACACTTAAATAATTGTTCACCTTACTGCTGTGAATAATGTTGTTAAAAGCTAAATGGTTTGTTTTGTCCTGATTAATGAAGCTGTGCTGGTGTTGATTCTGCCGTTATAATCGACAGATTATGAGAAAGGTAGACTAATGTCATTGCTATCCATGTCAATAAAAATGCAATGTAACATTTAACCCTGATACTTCTCGATATAGCTCAAGCCTAATACACTGTACAATTTGCCTCCCCTTAATAGCATTGCAAACATACAAAATGTATGGAAGCACATTGGGACTATTCAAAAAGAACTTTGGATAGTCACAATATAACAGTATAACCCGTCATAAATACAATACCAGACAATACGTATATTGTATTTAGCTGATACAAACCTGAATACTTTCGAAAACGTAGGGAAGTAATTTTATGGACAAAGTTTATAATCTGCTTCCAGTAAGTCTTAAACCTTCGCAACATTTAGGACAGTTTTTTAAAACTTGTTTATGTCCTCAATTCACACATTTAGCGCTATCTAGCAAATCATATAGGATACATTCATATGCATTAAATATGTATACGCTTTTATCACTCTAGAACGACTTGAGTCGGCAGAGTTGATCTGTAATGGACTGAAATTCAAACGTATTTCTTATAAAATCTTGTCTATGGTTTATCTAGTCTTAGTGTTCTAACAGCACATATCGTTGCATGAATAGACAAAGAACATTTTTGCAAGATGTCCGTTGCTATACTCATGCCTGTAACTATATGTCTCTGTTTCAAACACTATCGTTGTTGGCCACTAATGTTGACGTCACAGTGAATTGTTAATGTTAGCGTCATTTCTGGTACAATGTAGGATGTATTGTGACGTCATAATGTATCATGACATCATAATTCTCCATGTTGTGGTGTTGTCCTGTCAATGCGAAGAAACATTCCCCCTGATGAACCTTTAAAGAGGTGAAGGTACTAGGGAGGTATTAAGAAACTTTTTTGTTATTTATCATATATATATATATAAATATTTGCTCAGATTAAAACCATTATGTTAGGGGAAACGCATGTTTGAAAGACATGTGTTAGCATGCATTGTTTTATTCAAATATTATTTCATTGTCAATTAATAAAGTAAAACAATATGGCTTGGCGTGCCCACTGAATGGTCATATACGTAGAAGCATACACATTTGGATTTAATGTGAAGTACGATTTGCCTCCCTTTGATAACAATACATCAAAGTGCCTGTACGAAACTGGTAAATATGGAAACAAATTTGGGCCATTTCTACTTATGTGCGGACTTCATAACAATAAATCTGACATAAATACATATATATATTCACTGTATGTATATTTACAAAAACGGATGATATACTATTTTGTCTTATTAGTAGTTCATTGTAAAGAATTAAATATATATTAAACATTTATGCTATAAATCTCCATCACGATCATCCGATCACGGCTGAAGCTAGTTTTTTGGATAAATATACATCAAGAACAACAAAAAATAAAATATGTCCAGTAAATGTCATTTTATTAAATGACGAATAACATGGCAGACATGGATAACAACAATGTCAACCATGTTGCATAAACATATTTACAAACATAAACAATATCTTAAATATATATCAAAAAGGTGGAGCACGAGAATACGCCAATTAAAAATATCCAACTATTGTTACCAAACAATGCGGGCCTAGAATGTGAAGCTAAAATTTGCATGGGTGGGATGGTGGGACGAAGAAATTCCGAGCAATACTTTCACCTTGTACATTTTATGTTGACATCACATGACGTTAATCTGGATATCTGATTGGCTGATTGCCTTGACATAATTAGTATGGGTGTGCTCGATTTACTTCGAACCGTATGACCCTGAATCTTTCAGATTCACTTCTTACCCGTAATTATATAGACGATTAAAACATATAATATTCCGATGTACAACATAAATGTATTTATTGGTATAAATTGTATATAGTATTTTTAATTAAAAATCAAAGCTTTCTTTACCTGCAGGCATTTGGATAAACCAAGATCACTTGTTTGATTAATGATATCACCCAAGAAACATATGTAATTCGTATGTAAATACCTATCTTATATTTATATCAACTGCTGTGATTATAATCAACCTGTCATAACATGCAATTACTATCAGTCATATCAATATCTACATCATTATAGGTTTTCTTAATTATACTGATTCATGTCTTAGCTTTTTATGCATTCGTTCTAGAAAAAACCTCTAGTTCTATGTTGGCAGTTTGAAAACTAATTAAAGAAAATGATTCTGCAGTTCGTTGAATACTGAGGAAAACGGAATATGTGATGCATAGAGGACGACCAGTCATTGCTCATCATGTCCACCGACGCATTTTTAATTTTTAAATTTATATTTAGATGGAGTATCATTACACCGTAGAGATACATCGCCATCGCTATCAGCGCTTGTAATGTTAGAACAGTGTTCATATAAACACAATTAGTCTAAATGACCTTTAGGAGATTTTAGAGACTGAATTGATAAACGTTAATAAAATTTGAGCTCACTTATCTTCCTTAAGCTTTATATCGTGATTTGTTTGCCAGTAGTAAGCAATTGTTAATGTCCCTTTGTATTTCATTGTTAAAGTCGTGAAACCACTTGAAAATAATAGCAAAAAGTGCAAATTAGCCAATAATTGTATCAAAATTGCAACACTGATATAGTAAAATATAAACAGTCGATATAAAGACATTTTAGGAACACAAATAATATTCAAGAAAAGATGCAAAGTAAGAAATGAAACAAATGAAACATCAAAATACAAAGAAATATTACATGAATCGTCCGTCTTCCGTCAAATTCAGAAATGTACACTGCAATATATATATATTCCAAACATGGATTATTTTAACAAGTCTTATTAACATTGAGATACAAAAGTCAACAGGTGAGACTGAAGTGAATAATCATGCGTTAGCGTCCATTTCCATCACAATATTAAGTTGCAACAGGCCACACCACAAACATGTCTTGTGTAGGAGACGGACCACACATCTGTAACGGCGAAAGGGGGTAAACACCTATCGAACAGAAAGAAACCAGACTTTCACTTTATTGATCTGTTTTACGTTCTATCGATAAAACGTGATTAGTAGCACGATCGATCTCGGCCCCACATCAATACAAGCTGGCCAGGTGACCTGTCAGACATCTGACAAACCCGTCACTCTGCCGTCACTTGCGGGCTGGACCAGATCTGACCAGTCAACCGTGCACATCACCGAACCACCAGTCCAATCAACCGGGACAGTGCCGAATATTTCGGATTGTTAGATCAACATTTACTGCTTTTGTCTATAGAATATTTATAGGGGTGTTAAATCGTACGATTGATTTACCGGTATACGACCATCCAAGTCGTAAGTCGGCATCATTCAATGCAAGGTATACCATCTGCAAGTTATAGCCTAATAGCTCCCCGCGGTTTTATTGGAATATGTTTTACGGTTGTGAGGTTGATGTCCCCTATAAGCGTCCTACAGGCATATTATAGGCAAAACTACAACGTTTGTGTTGTCTTTTTTTTCTGCGTGGGTTTAGAAAAAATGACAACACATATAAACAAACAAACCATCGAGTCTTCTTATGATTTACAATACGACAGGTGTACCTTTCTCATAATATGTCAACAGTAAGATTGCTTTAGTGAGTGAACACGTACTTGTTTACCAAGATCTACCAATCGACAATGCATAATGATATTATGATGTCTAAACTATCTAAACAAAAATTGTATTATACCTATACATAATATTTTCTTTGAATCGGAGCTACGACGATTTATTTTTTATCGTAAGGATAACAAAAAGTAAACAAATATAAAATTTATCATTTTATTACAAAAAGCAATTGAATATGCCATACAATATTACGTTATGTAAGCTAGATCAAATTTGATCCTCGGACAAATACATATAGAACTATATTTACGTAAAAGTGAAAACGTCGGAAATCAAAGAAAAAATAGAAGGGAGAACTGGGAAAGCATTGTTCTTAATAGGAAACCAATAATCATCTAAACATAGTTTTAACGAGCATGGTAACAACATGATTAAGGAACCTGTATAAATAAGAAAACAAGAAAGTCTCTGTACATAAATCAGGTGGGATTGTCGTGTTATGCCACTTGAAGGTTAAATGTTATAGACACGAAGGTGTGAATGAACGGCCGAGTCTAGTAGTGGAGTACTTGGTAATCAAGTGGTCAGAATATGACACGTATGGTGGTAACGTGGTGCATTAAGTCTCGGCCCAAGATGGATTGTCCAGTCGGCAGTATACAATAATTGAATATATATACTTGGTATATAGCCATCTGCAATATGATTATCAATATCATGTCTTAACTCTGTAGCTAAGATCGATTGCCACTGGTCTTATGGTCAATCATGACTAAAGTCATATCCATCACTGACCAATGCGACTTTGCCAAAGACTGTTAATTGAAAAGGTGCAATGGTAACGTAGTGATATACAAATATGTCAATATGCAATTTGCTGACAAGCAAACATGCGATCTGAAGACACGACAAACTGTATATACAGAAAAGCAACTGTAACTTACATGAGAAAATTGTTATTGCAGCCATGACAATAATTTGAAAAAAGGAAAACATATGACTTGCAGATAAAACATTGAATTTGTTACACAACAACATGTGATTAGGCCTAGAAGACGCAAAACGAGTAAATGGTAAGACGACAATATGAAACTTGCAATCAGGAAAGCATGTAACTTGCAGATACGCCTATATAAACGTGTAACTTGTAGATACGCTGAAGTACGACATGAGTAGCAAGCAGACACACTCAATTACTTACAAGAAAATGCATAGCATAGAGTTGGCAAAAAAAAAAAAGAGAATAATCTACATTAATAAAATTCGGGGAAATACAAACACGTGAATGTAATATCTTTAAACCTAGTACAAGAAGAATAAACCCAAGTATTCCGGAAGGGTGGGCGTCTTCTGTTTCGTTGACAACACCCGTCTTGTACATATAGCTCAAACGCGAGTATTGTCACCTCCAAAAAGTGAGATATGGGGTCGTGACTGCGAAAACAACAAGGCACATTAAAGCACATAATTAAAAAATAATGTCGGTGTTATTACAAATCAAGCAATCGGCAGAGAATTCTAAACTATAATGATGGCGACCATTAAACCTGCCCATAGTGTGTATCAACCTGCTTCTCTTGAAACCTTGTGTTGTAAGTGAGCTTTTGTTTGTTTGTATTTTACGGTTTAATAACAGCTATGGTCATTTAATGACGTACCAGGTTTTTGTGGAAGAGGAACGCCGGAGTTCCCGGAGAAAAAACCCACCGATCTACGGTCAGTACCTGGTGACTGCCCCCCGAAGGTCTCGAACCCGCGACCCAGTGGTGAAGGGCTAGAGGCAGCAGAATGTCAGACGACTTAACCACTTGACAACCGCGGCCCCCTATGTAAGTAAGACCGTAAGTATGCAGTCGGTATTTATTACGGAAATCATGATATTCTAAGCAAGTTCTTGATTACCGAATAAACTGCAACATGAAGACATCGTATGTTGAAGTTGCAGGAATGTTACTATCAAGAACGGGATCATAAAGCTTAGTGGTAGAAATGTCCCTATTGGTCATGGGGTCATTAAAGGTCGTGAAAACCCTCTGTCTGTAATGTCCTTAGTCTAAATTTCATTAGATTATGTACGATCAACGAGATCAACAAATTTGTTGATGTTATCAAAGGATTTTGTTGCCAATTCTGATTAGCTCCTCTGAAATTCAGCCTCAAAAAAGTCTGAATTTATTTTACCAAATTGTTGGCAAGAAGAAGGGCTCTGTTTCTAATGCCTGCAGTCTGCAAGGATATCTTGACACCAACCTCAACAATGATCGTTTCAACAAGGAACTCAAACATTCTCATGGTATCATCCTCAGTATATTTTTCTATTAGCCAATATCGTGTTTTATTCCCAAAATATGCTTCAAAATAGTTCACAACCATTTTTATCGCCGTTTGGATTTCTTTGAAAAACAAACCCTCAAAAAATAGGACAACGAAGTTGTACCTTATATTTGGTATTGGAATAGTAAGTGTAAAGGGTGAACACTTTTTAAAGTTTTGTTAGATGGTATTGAATGAGAAGAAGATGATGATGATGATGGTGATGACGAAAGCTGATCATGTATCTTTCTTCAAATTCTTTAAAAGCCACATTCCTCTTTGTAACTTTCAAACGAGGCAGCATGTAACTTGTAAATACCACTTCATGGAATTCAAAGTTTATTCATCTTTAACCTTGAATGTAATATGCAGACACAAATATAACATTCCTTCTACATGTTACTTGTTAAGAGAGCAGGTATACAAAGTGCATATATGCAAGGGCTTCTCGAGAAGGGAGATAGGACTCTTGCTCGATCATTTTTTACACACATATATATATAGATATACCTTTTTTATTTTTTTATTTTAATCTTTAACAGGAATTTGGAAAACAATGGGCAAACCGATTATTCTACAGAACTAGAACTTAAAGATGGGTAAATTAACATTTTTCAATATGTTATATGTTGATGTTCACCTACAGTATGATAACAAATGTCACCTTATAAACAAATAATTTTAAATGTTGAGTTGATGAATATATTTTGAGATTGTTATCTTTTTGTTCATCAGTGTTTGACATAACATTCTCGATTGCTGATGGAGTTTACAAGATATAAAATATTTGGTACTACAGAGGCTTTTCGATATATCAGCATTTTCTTTATTGATGCGTATTTGTTACCAATCAACCACTCTACCGGAGATAGTTTAATCGATGCAGACGAAATGCCGCAGTATAGTTGTCTACTCTTATTATAGATATATTCTTTGTGTGAAGATTAATATTTACTGCATTTAACGTGATGCAGATGATGAGAACCATACATGTGGTGTAGGAAAGGATTACACTTCTGGAAGCATTTGGTTTGGCCTGTTGGTTTATACATATATTTGACAACAGTTCTACATGTTATTTATCCCGCTTAACACATTATCCCAACCAGTTTGATCAAAAGCAATCATTGTTAGCAGGGAACAGTGTGTTGTGTCGGTGTCTTTCGTTCTGAACCCTTTACAAATGTTTTAGTTATTATTACTGTTGATTTAGTTTTTGTTGTTTTCGTGTTTTGAAATCAAGTATTAAAGAGCGTAGCTCTGGGGCGAAGCTCTTTAATGGTAACACATGCGTGCGTATACAGAGTTGCTTCCCATTACTACACTTTGCCTTTGTTTGTTTTCGTCCGGAAGTAGACGTCCAGTGGGGAAACAGGAAAGTGTATCCTTGAAGCAAAGACAATTGTGTTCCAACCCATGCATGAATATCTTCATATAGTGAAAACAATCTTCATGGTTTATTACTTGTTTATCTAGATAAAAAAAATAAACATTCTGAGATTACCACACTATGACGTCACAATCCATCGGCCTTCATCGTTTATTTCCGGAAGGATGAAAAATAACCGGAAAATTCTGGAACTGATGGCCGTTGCATTTATCTCTTTGTCGGTGCTTCAAGACTTTTTTCTTATTTCAGTTTTTTCCACATACACAACAAGTAAAAATGCGGATATTTTCTGAAGATCTTTTTTGTCATTAACCCGGTTCTGTTAATATTTCTCATCAGCTTTTGATTTCCATTTGTTGAGAATATAAACGAAATGATAACATTTTTGAAAGTCTGGATATAGTCTGTACATTATTTATGCATCACCACTCATAAAAGAAGCAATGGAAAATGCATTTATGACGAAATAAACAATAATTTTCCAGACAACTAACCCAAGTGCAACGTGCTTTTTCAGCAACGTATTACTTTTTCACAACGCGTGCCGATTTATAACTAGTTACAGACAGAAACTAATTTTATTTGGCATCATTACCTGTCAAACCTCGGTGACAGTTACAAAATTTGAAATTCGATCCGGTGTTTCAGGATGGAACAGTAATTGAGACTACATATCCATATCAAGACAATTTCAGTTACATCAAAGTATTACAATGTTTTCTTTTTTTAATTTCATTTTTAACTAACATCTCTATACATTCACTTAGACTAATCGTCAAATATGTAATATGCACCTTTTCTATAGTAATTACCAAACAGTTTTCCCCAAGCTTATCTCAATCATTCTTTTTGTGCCCTGACAGAAGCATACAGAGGGTTTAATTCTTAATATGGGAGGAAGAAGGAGTATCCGGAGAAAACCCGCGTGGTCGGGCAGGTGACGGGGATTGAATCCGGCCATCTTTGTGAAGACGAGCGCGCTATCCATTGCGCCACCGACCCATCATATACGTTACTCACAAGAACAAATATCATCAATGATATAAAAAAAATCTACATACGGTAGACCGGGGCAAGTTCGGCCATCAATGATATTTTTTTTGTTTTTGAGCTAATATCTACAAGTTTAAAGATCTTAGCTGTTTAGATGGCTGGGCATTCAACGACGAAAAAATGGCGAGGACAACTCTAATGGAAAATGACTTAAATGGAGAAAAATTCTTTTGAGAGGGTAGAAAGAAAATCATGATCTCGCTTCTAGTTATGCGAACTTTTTGAAACGGAATTGCTACTTTTTTACAGTCAAACGTGTAAGACACTGACAGCTACAAATGATAATACATAAAAGCCAAGCCAATCACTCACTACCATGTTGCTGTACGATAAGAATTTATTGAAATATCAATTTTGGCCCGGACAGATTCGGCCAATGAGACCGTGGCAAGTTCGGCCCAAGTAACACATAAAAAGTCGTAAAATTGGCGATAAAATCTGACGTTGCATGCTTTATGACGTCATAATTAAGCTGATTCTAATGGGGGCCGAACTTACCCGAATGCCTGTCCGAACTAACCCCATGGCGAGGCTCGTTCGGCCATCCGATTTTCCGACATGATAGTTAAATAATATTCAAAAACGGACGTGCTACCATATTTCCTAGAACCGACTTTAATAAAAAAAAAGGGGGGGGAGGGGGGGACGAACTTGCCCCGGTCTCCCTATTGTTATGTCGGTCTTAATCTCATTAGAGCTTGTGTTTTATTGTTATTCCTCGACTAGCCGACTTAAAATAAAGTTTATCTTATCTCATTCTGAAAGATGTATTCTTAAATAGTATATCAGAGATCAACAAAAGCTACGCTCTTTTAAGGCTTTGCTTTTTCATATTACAACAATGGTATATGAAAAAGGTAAAATTAGACACTGCAAAATTATAAAATATATTTTAAAGACTCAATTTAATATCGGGATGTCTTTGTTATACTTTCCATTGGGATATGTCAATGTCTTAATACACGTATTTAGATAAGGAGGATACCAATTAAATATCATCTGCACAACTATTTACTCAATCAATGTATCTGGTTATACAGAGGATAATTGACAAGTAACCGAGATGCCCGTGCAAGACAGCGTTGGTTGTAGAAATGGACAGACAACAGGTAACAAGGCCAGGGCAGGTAAGATGGATGACACAGTAATCAATAATCGATAAATGCACTT
The DNA here is from genome assembly GCF_002113885.1 of Mizuhopecten yessoensis. Classification (NCBI taxonomy): domain Eukaryota; kingdom Metazoa; phylum Mollusca; class Bivalvia; order Pectinida; family Pectinidae; genus Mizuhopecten; species Mizuhopecten yessoensis. Next base: position 220,534 of record NW_018485984.1, on the reverse strand, counting down.
TATATATGTACAACTTTATATGCAATATAGCGTGGATAAATACTTTTGGTAGCTATATTGCTACCGTCTGGACATTTAACATAACGGATCACTAAGAAGGTGCAAAATACAGACCTGACCATTCCATCACAGATGTCCAAATCGTCTTATACTGGTCATTGGTCAGTGATGAAAAACTAATGGAGAATATTGATTATTGATGGTGTCCGATGTCACCAGTAACAGGTGCATGGTGCTATATGTAGATGGATGTGTTTATTTCGTTATGTTTGACCGATACGTTATCCTCTAATCAGGGTGTTGGCCTGTCTGTCTGGACTTAGTCGACATTCGGACAATTAATACTCATCTCACGTACGTACTTTGTATAAAAAAATGAATATGATTATTTGGAAAATAAATTGTGATTCAAATATTATATGTGTGTGGGGGAAGGGGGGGGCGGGTGTCGCGCTTTGGATGTTACGCTTTATTAGGATTGCGCCAACTAAAGTTCTTGTTTATTGTTTTCAAATGGATAATTTTGCAGGTTCGCCAATTCATCAATGCGTAAATCTGTTTGATAATTCGCTACAACGTAAAATATGAGAGCAAATAAAAGATGTACGCTGCCAGTAATCATTATTTTGATTATCATGAAAACATCGAAGAGACATTCACATTGACAAATGCGGTTCTATTATAATCAAATAAGATGAAAATGTTAAAATGCTGCGAACACTTTTTGTATGTCATCATACATATTTGTTTTATCCTGAAACAGTGTGACTACATAATTATGAATGCAAACTACACCTTAGATACATGTCGATTGTTTTTTTTATTTTTTATTTTAAAGTGATTGAAACAGTAAGCAAGCAAGTAATATATTTCTAAGGGCAACACATTTTAGAGAGGTAAAGCTTACACGAAAACATAACAGCAAACAGTTGTATAATACGTCGAAAATTGGTGTAACACATATAAATTTGCAAATTCATGATATTTTAAAGCTGAATTATATATTATTTCTTCAAACCGGTGGCTACATGTTTTTATTGTTTAGCTATTTTAAATCTTATTAAATGCTGTCATCTTGATTAAACCTTTTTTTCTTCTTTCATCTACCATCCGTGATAGTTGCAGTGCTCGTACTGTCTGTGTCCCACCTGATAAAAAAAGCCGATGTCGGTCAAACCTCGGATTCGTCGATTACCATGTATTCCTCGAAATTTTGATCTGGACCCTACGAGTTCGAGTAAACGGGGTTTTACTGTATATTATATTTCTGTTATTGGTACGGAACTGTAGTGCTGACGATGAGGTAGTCGATTGAGGATTCTTCTTAGCTAAACAAAGTTCACACCATGTACTGTACATCAGTATCAGTAAGTAACAGAAGCCAGTGAGGAGGACCAACGTTAACTTATCACAGCAATCTAAATACCACTAATCTTTTTTTTACATTGTCACAGTTATATTTACCTTAAAAGTACATTTTCATAAAACGTTAATGACATCCAAGACTATGCATTGTCCAGACGATGTCATTTCATTTGTATATACTTTATGAATCACTTTGGGCACGAAATCAACAACAATGCATCTCCTCTAAACACGATAGAGCGGTCGATGAAACAGACGATATAATCGATGACAAATTGTAGATACACACGACAAAAGAGTCGGACGACGTCCTTCACCTGTAAGGATCATCACACTTATCTCCAGTATTTGTGGTTTTGGTTTTATTTTGCAAGCACTATAATTAGACGTTCCAAAGTATAACTTATACAAAAGCACCTGCTGTAAACAGTTGTGTTTAAAAAAAGTGTGAAAATATAACAAATCGTATTTTTAAATGAAATTTATTTCAAAATTTTATACAAGATACATGAAAAATAAAGCTAACGAATGGCAGCTGGTTATGCGAATCAATCTCCAAAATACTTTAGGAGTTCCTTGCTGTAGCATAGTTCTTGTGGTTTATATTCTGTCATTCAATGAGATACATTAAATATTATTTTTTTCAGTCGATTTTTTCACATATGATTTGTAGGTTTGAATCCAACTCATTGCTATATGTTAACATTTATCAAAAATGCATCATTTCTATATTAGGTGAGCAATGGAACTTAAAATTGTTGCTTTATGCTAAAATATATATTAATGTCAATCAACGCATCTATATGCCCAAAAAATTCGTAGCAAATGTATGTATTCACGTTCTTTAAGAAATCATTCAGAAATGCGTCAATACTTTATGTGTTAGAAATTATGGATTATAAATATTGATTACATTTTACTGTTTCGTACAATAATTTATCACCAGATTAAAATTCATTTATACATGTACTTTCCAAAATGCATACACTACAATATGGTTTCACTATCATTGATGCATATAGTTTTAATACGTCAACATACGCACTTCAGACGCTTATGAGATTCTCGTATCGCTAAAAAATATCTGACTCTGCATGGTAGGATCACCACCTTGTACGGAATGGCACTGTCAAACATAACTCTGACCCCGAGTCGTTGGGTCGAGATCTCGCGATGTATCGTGTTACTTTAGTATAACATGACAAATAGTTGTTAGCCTTATATATGTTCGCTGGGCATACACAAACAAAAACTTAATAAATGTAATCCTACCGATCTGACCCCCCAGTTACAGAAAAGGTGTTGAAGCATTCTAAACGGTGCTTTATTATTGGTTAATATGTCAGACTGGAGTTAAACAAGTCTTTATGACTGTGAGCACGATAGACCGATATCAATACTGCAAGGACCTCTGTGTATTGTCTATTTGTCATGCTCGACTGTTTGGTTTTGATATGTTTGTGAATGTGGCACAAAGATAAAGGAGCTTAATTGACACAAATGCTATAGACAAACACACATTTAGAACGCCATCGATGATTGTGTTTTAACCACATTCAAATTATTAAAAACATCGATGACTCCCGATATACAATATGCAAAAAATACAAACAAATAGCAGTGTGTTTAGTATAAACCATATTTTACTTCGCAAATTTGCAATTACAATATACAGGACATTTAATTATTACGTACATAAAATAGGATCCAGAAACAAGTAATTAAACTTATGTCAATCTGTTTCCTTGGCAGAAATAATAATGGATAACAGAGACTTGGAGTAGAAGAGAGAGGAGAAGAAATAAGAAGAGAAGAAAGAATAGCATTGTGTTTAAATGTGTTAATACCAAAAAGAGTGAGAAAAGATAAACGTTGGAATTAAATGGATGCACACGTACGTAGATATTCATATATAACATGATATTGTCTATGATCATCAATAAAAATCAAGCCATTTTCGCAGATTGCAAGCTTACTAATCAGTACAACAGAAAATCCTGTTGTATTTTATAAATGGAACTCTTCATGTGGAACGGGGTTTTAACTGGACCCCAAATCACACCATGGACAATGGGCACGATACACAAGTAAACGTTCATTTTTTGTCGTTTAAACCTCATAGGTGTTCACGCACACAAGGATATATAGTGTGAGCCAATAGGAGCCGTGAACTAACGAACGATGGGTAACTGACGTACCCGGTTACATATTGTATAATATCAGTTTACAAGAGGGAGGAGTTTGTGTATTTGATATGAAGGCTCTGGGCAATTAATCATACATGTCAATAAATCTAGCATAATTAAATTATATATCGTTTAGAACGGTGCCTTATGAAGATTAAATACAAGTTATCATAGCGTGTAAACGCCCTACTGTATTAGATAAAATAGTTACACGCTGCTCTTCGGCAGCATTTTACAATTTAACAGATTTAAAGCGTAATGGTTATTTCTAAATATCAAAGAAGATAGGAACTCTTTATTAATAGTCTCACTAAAATAAAACGCTAAGCATAATTACCGTAATAATTTTACAGTCATACACAAAACCTGAGCCTATCTTAAACAGCTTGGTTAAAGCCAACAACTAGCCCAACAATGTATATGCAGTGTTTATGCTGTGGATTCGATTTACTAAAAAGGTAACATAAATTCGTCAATGTGTGTATTAACAGTACGTGTCAAGGCTAAGGTAAGGCCCGAAAAACATCATTAAAAAGGAGATTCGTGTAGTTTTCACAGGTCAAGTAGAAGTTGCATCCCGATACTCTATACCTTCGAAAGTTTTGAGATGAGATTTTTGAATCTTTAAATGAAATAAAAGAAAAACAATTATATTGAATTATTCATTGTACATGTACTATTGTATTTTATTTGGTCATTTTAATGCATAAAAACATGGAAAACAATATGCAAATTATAGAAAATGCAATTAATCAGCATAAAAAATTCATCGGAGGACACAAAATCGATAAAAACTCGATCGCTCTAATAAAAAAAGAACTAAATACATTTTCATTCTGCTATATAAATTTGCAAGTCTTAATAATTTGATACAGCTAAGATATTTAAAAATAAATGTGTAATACAAACATTTCCCTGATCAACTGCCTCATTTTCATGTCAGTTGAGCATTATTATAAAAACAAAAATATAACGTATACACACCGTTTATCAAATAATTTTATTGAATTACTTCTCTTGATTAAGTTCGAAGTCTAGGTAAACAATAAAATACAGCAATTATATGAACTCTTGATAATTGTTATCTGAAAATTATCCATGCATCTGCAAATATCATTTTTATCATTTCACACTTTAACCATAAAACATAGTAATGATTCCATAAATCTTTAAAAACAATCTTGACATAATAAAACACAGGAAAAAATGAACATAATCATTATTCGAACTCAAAATTGATAAAACTAGGGCAACTTATATTATGAACAAAGAAATAATCTACAAAGAGGAAACCATGGTACAAAGATAATATTTCTTAGATTGTGTTAATGAGCATCAGTGTAATAAAATATTTTGCTCTGTGAAACAAATCGCTAATTTTATCATCTATATGGATAATTCATACACAAGAATCGTGAGTCGAAATATTTAATTGAACACATACCAGTACTTTCTTAGCATATTGCATAAAAACGAAGAAGTTGTATGGTAGTTTACGTAGTGTGCCTTATTGTCTTTCCTCGACAAGGAACAAACACTGCACACGGTGACGACATTGATCCAAACGATGGCATATCGAAACATCATGGCCAGTATTTATGGGCCGACATTTAACGCAGTGTACCAATTCAAAAATCGACACATGTGTTCCCCAGCTTGGGTACCGTATACGATATCCGAATTAGTATTACTTGGCTTCCTGAACGGCTAGTTTGAGATACCCTAGTATATAAATATTTGAAGAAGAGATAAGAGAAATACCCCCAGATAAAATTTTGATATAGCTGAACAAATCCAATCTTTGGTCGTATTAAAACGGACTTCTTAAATTACATGTGAAGTTAAAGAATTTTGACATGCATATGCCGCCGAAGTGCCTTTACTGAATCGGCAGGTCGGCTAAATCCACTTTAGTCAGTCATATCTTTTGATTTATCAACATGGTGTAATGAGAATGATAGTGACAAACTGTGAATTGGAACTTCTAGTACAGCTGTATCTATGTTTTAATAAGTGTTGGTCTGAGCCTATCTCAAGGTGACATGTACTTGTGCATCATTGCCGTCCTTGGAAACATTGTATCATTTAATTCTGCTATCACCGGGACCCAAATCAGCGAAACGCCCAATATAAAATAGGATGCATATCACTTCTGTGATAGTGGCAGTGCAAACACAGTACTTGTCAAATTGTCAGACCGACCTGCTCTCTATTTGCGAGACCAGAGTAGTAACATATATAGACGACATAAATACTTTTGTACGGTGCATATTGCTAATAATGTACCTACGTGGTCGGTGAGCTGATTTACCTCTATAGTGATTGACAGAGGGACGTGACGGATCGGGAACTCATAAATTGCTTCAGTGAATAAAGTTGATATTTTGTTTTGACGCTCCTGCCAGGCCGCATAGAGGTGACCACCCCTAGCCGGTAACCTACCGACTTTAATGGTATATGCCAAAAGGTGAGACGCGGTGTGCCCTTCCTTGTATGCCCTTGCAGATAGGCTCAGGTACGCCAGGTAAAAGGTACAGATTTGACAGGTAAGCGGTACGGCCATCTTCACCTGGAGACGCAGTAGGACCTGCGGATACCCGATCCTTTAATTTGATAGCTAAAGAAAGGATGTTTAATAGTTTGAAGTCAAAGACCATATTGGGTGACATTCGGCTCCACGTAGTACACACTCGTGATAGAATCACATCCCCTTTATATCGTAATTAAGTGTTTCCTTTTTCCTGTTTTCAATTCATGAATAATACCATTTCGGTAACACTATTAGAAATATATCTATCTCTCAAATCGAAGCCCTCACATCAAAGTGTCCATTCACTAAGCATTCTATGGCTGTACGTGCGTTTAGCGGTCTTTTTTAACATACTTATCATTGAGCTAATCGGCTCTTCACGATATCGCCAGATACCGACAAGCACTTCATATATTATACCTGATTAAAACTCTCCAAATCAATAAATGTAAACAGGTTTATTGTGTAATGACGTGACAGACATGGGTATCCATGAATGTGAGACTGTATTTATTTATAGATCGTAATAGTGAGGCAAGAAACACGATCCATCTTGCTTTTATTGAATTTTCACCAGAATAGATTTAGGAAGTGCAGAGTTTTATCGAATACTAACTATCAGATGGCGACGATTTCGAGTTTTTTCCTCGAGGACAGTTGATTACTAATCAGAAAATCTGATATGTATATCTTAAACACAATGTCTTGATTTTCGTTTTGGTTTTTGCTCTATTATAATTATTCATTTATTTATCATTTAACCACAAGAAAAAGTAACCGCGAAATTTAAGCGATTTACAGCATTAGACGTGTGTCGAGTACAATCCCTCCTTTGTTCCTTATTAGATTTGCCCTGTTTCATCAGTGAATGTTAGCTCTAGGCAGTTCACAAGAAACGTAGAGCTGATTTTTATATTAACTAAATTGCTCGTGTATAACAGTGTTCCTTTGCTCTGACGCGAATATTGTATTTAAAGTGCTAACATGTGTGTTTTTTTCTTGATTCTGTGAAGGGTAATGATAAGGGGGTCAAGGTCAATTGTGTCCAGTTAAAAAATGAAATACATAATATAAGATTTGATATTGCAAAGCATGTATTTTTATCTTATATTAAGTACGGTTTACGGAACAAAAACATGTTGAAAAGCCCGTTTTTTCATTAGCTCTAAGATAAGCCAGGTCTTGTCCATATGTAAATGTTCCTCCCTTTCTGGAATGTGGCACTTCTGATTAATTCATGTCAAGTGAGGTTCTCTTCTGTGTTCTAGCACCCTCTGTGGTGCCACATGTGGTAAAGGAACTGATTACCATTCGCAACCGGGTGTTTTTTTTTACATTATTTACTTGTTCTGAATTGTAAACGACTTTGAATAGTTTTTCATTGTTAGTAATATTTGTTATTGTAACCGACAGCTTATGTATATTTCAGTTTAATTTGTCATAGCTATTTTAATTATGATGCATCAAGGATGTCATCTTTTGTAATTTATTAATATCATTATGCATTCAAGCAACGGGCGTTCAATATCCTGCTGCCGTAACATCATACAATATAGAGAAATCAAATACAAATCAACATTGACGATTATAACAATAGTTAGATTTACAAAAATATGGACCGAAACAAGAAAGCAACCGGACTGGGAAGTTTAAAGTAACATCCATATCAATATATTTTTCTTGTGAGCACTGTCGTATCTAACAATAAAGCATCTTTCAGAGGATCCCAGGTACGAAATACAAAGCCCTAACGATAGTACTAAAGGACAATATCGGAAGTAAATATCATTCGGTAAAAGCAACAGGGACAGATTATCAGCTTAAGTGAAAAAAAAGTGTTACAATTTTTTTTAATTTTTTTTTTAGGTAAAACCAATTTCTTTTCGTTATATCTTGTATTTAACATTGTTCGTTAAAAATAAATACTGAAACAATTTTATGGCAGTTAGTTGCTCTCTGTTCAGTATCCTTTGATACATATAACACCCCGCTTCCCTACAGTGACATAAATGTGTTTTAATCCATTTTTTACAGACAGTTTCATGGTTTCAAAACGCCACTGTGCTTCACCACATGCGAGTCCGTTTACATTATTACTAGATATACAGTGTATGCTTGGATTAATATGATATAGAACTGTTCATAATTTACAAGCATAAAATGTGGCTAAGCTCCCCGGAAAATCGATTTAGAATATCGTATAGCTATGGAAAAAAACAATACCGGAGTTTTTGTATGCGAGTGTAAAGCCATCTGTACAGTGAATATGGAATCCTAATGTGTTTTGAAAGAACTGATTTATTCTGGTAGTGGCGGGGAACGTTTCTATTCAGACAAATATGAATTTGGAAAAACGTTTAGTTAGTGACTGACGGGGCAAAAACTCAGCCTAGCATAACATTGCTCACTGGCATAGCACGTGCCTTGGTAATATCACCTTGGTTAAGTGGTAACAGGGTTCATATGGTTGAAGGGAGACCTACTTTAAAATAGTTTACGAATATTTTTTGCTGTATTCTGACAATGTTTTGTCTCACAAACGAGTATTATAGTGTACTGTATACCGGAATTTTTTCGCAAAGTCAAATTTTCGCCCTTCACCAAAATAATAAATTTTCGCCCAATATTAAAATTCGCCTTTCGCCTTTAATTACTATGTTTATTACGTTGTTTACTCATTTTCTCTGTAATGATAAATTCGTCATTACGGAGGGAGAAAGATGCAAAAATTTAACTGCAGCAAAAACTTTGTTTTTGTATTTTTTTTGTATTTTTTTCCAAATTTATAACTATGCAAATATACATAAACCTTATTCCTCTGCACATTACAATTCATTCATTAAATATTCATTTATAATAAACTGCATATTTCCAGATATAATTAATTATGTTCATGTATAATTAAATTACAGCTAAATTATTTTCGTTATATAAAAGCATTGTTTAGAAGTGATAGAAAAGAGGTTAGAGCAGGTCCTACAGGAATAGAAGGGAAAGTAAGACTAACAGAGAGAAAGAAATTGAGGGGGGGGGGGTGGAGATTGAGAAATAAAGAAGCTATATAGATGTGTCAGAAGGTTCAATGAGTTTTACATATAAGTATTTAAAAGTACACGTTTATATAAGAAAAATCGATAGTTATATGTTCATATTTTGGCAAAGACAGGGTTTAAACAATATTAATTAGACTTTCACATTTTTTCCATTCAGTATTGAATTTCAATAAAAATAATTCACTTTTATTAACAGCAATATATCTCTGAGTAAAATATGTGTCCTTGATAAGGTTCTTAAGTGCAGCAAAAACTTCCTGGTCTACAGAATTAATATTTTGTGGGTGCATTATTCGTGAAAATCAATCTATAAAGTAGGGGTTTGAGATAAAAATTGTGGAATACAAGTAACTGACAACAATCATGTATTGCCAATCCAACATTGTGTGAGGGAGTAAGGTCGTCTATGGAATGCTACTTTTGTATATAACGTGACTATGATATACGGAAGTAAATACAATGCAACATTTCAATTAAAATTGTAGGTAATATGTAAAACGAACTTGACATCAGGTAACAATTCGTCAATTTATTGATTATTGCTGTCTGAAATGAGTGTAAACTCATCAAGAACATAGTTTTCAAATTCCATTGAAATTACATCATTTATCGAAACATGAATTATTACTTTTAATGAAATCCCAGTGCGCATAAATATACAGTTTAGCAAATGCAAAGAAAAATGTGATAAGAAGAAGGGTTTCTAATTATACTAAGATATCAAATTCAAATAAAACTCGGTATTTTTCGTGTACAATCTCTTATTTTAATATACTGAAAATCATCATTTACTATGAAACTTATACGACGCATTTGGTAAAAAAATAATTTGGTTATGAAGTTTTCGAAAAGCATATTGAATGCACATTTTCTTAGGGACATTGAGAACATTTGCTATATAGTGAAGACATATATTCTCAATTTGACTATCAAGACGTTCCGGCATTAGGTGGAATGGGTACAGCATCTCAGTCGACCCACCTGTTATCGACAGAAGAACATATTTTCGGTGTATCACAATAAAACCCGTTTTGTCATTGACCGTGTTTCCCCTCTCCCAGTTAAATTCAAATGCTTTCCAATTCAAATCTACTTAAATGAAATGCATTTAGAATTGCAAATGGAGCGAAAAACATATTCTTGCTGGTGACATATGGGAAAGGATCACTACACTAGGAACTGCTAAATACTTTCACAAATCGGTTGATCAGCGATTTTGGTTCTCAATATGTCGGGTGACTGACTGGCTGTTACACCTGTGTGATGACAGGGAGGGTACAGACTGTCTGTTTCACCTGTGCGACGATAGGGACGGTACTCCAATACAATGGTCACGTCCACTCAACGTGCGCTGCCTGGCAACTTCGGTCCTTCAAAAGAAGAAAGGCCATAGAACGTCGAAGCCGCCGTTCCACTGACGAAGGTCGTCTTTGACACGAGACGTAGGATAAAACACTGATATTAAAGATAACGAACTTTACAAAATAAGAACTGACAGACTAGTGTTGCTTGATAATTGTACCCTTCAAGTCATATCAGAAAATAGAAAATGAAACTTGTCGCAGAAATCATGGTCATTATTGTGTTTGAATCGTTGCAAAGATGTAAAAGATCGATAACAAGCGTCAAATAGTGAAGGCATTTCCTGTTTAGAAATATCAAAGGTAGCACATGAGTGTTCCTTAGTCACTTGAATGTTACACTATGCGTCATCATACTAATGACTCTGCTGGTTTTACATTTGATGTCTCACTAGGGCAACATTTTCATAGCCGCATGTACTGTGTTACGAAACCTGATTTAATCTTAATATTAGACAAATCAGAAAAACGATTCATGGAAAATTGGGTAGAGATTTATTTTTTATTTCACATTTGTGCCTTATATTATCTGTTATAAATTTACAATAAAATGTGTTGGGTGTTACGCCCCCACCCACGTCTGTGTCGGAAGTAGTTTAGACCAATTTAAACCAAGTTGGACTTCCAACGTTTTGGATATAGCTGTATGATGCCGTGAAATTCATAAATGCCATATTGTATCTTCATGTACATGTTTTACCAAATTTAAAATGTGCCATCACCTGTGTTTGTACATAACGCTTTTTTTATCCGTGATATAATATACATAATCACCAGTATTAAATGAAGATTTTCAACGCTTTATGTGCACTTTATCCTCTCTTCTAGTGTATAATTTGGACACGTTTCTGCTTACTTAGGGACTTCCACTAGTCTGAAACCAATCTTGTATGAATCGGAACACAAGACCTTAAGCCTCTTGAGGGATTATAAAATAGGTATACAGATCGCTTTGTTAGGTAATTGTACGGAAAGTACTAGTGATATCAACTTGGAGTGATGCATGTCATACTTACCTTAGCAAAGTGGAACAAGGTGCACCCTTGTCGGTGTTACTTTCAGTCTACTTGATAAAGTTATTATTTCTAATATGCCGCCTATTGTACCGTTTTACCACAGAGTTGCACAATGTATTTTTATCGAAAGCGATGCATGCAGTAAATTATGCCATGTTATCTATTTGTCATATTATCAATTGTCATAACAGCCATTGTGACGTCAGAATTAACACGTGCACCCATCTTTCCATGTTATATATTTGCCATATTAAGATTTGTAATAACATCCATTGTGACATAAAAATTAACACACTTGACAAGATTTTATGATGTGGTGTTGTGACGTCACATTGTCTACATTATTGGTAACGTGAAAAATAGGATATTGCATTCGTTTCCTTTCCATATGACATTCATTTAACGTTGTGAAAATTGTATAGCAGAATTCCCTGTCTTATCACACGTGTTGACAGTGGCCTGGGAAATCCTGTATGGCTTTCATAGTGATAGAGCTACCTACAGTATAATCCAAATCCAACCCGACATCATCCCTTTTACAACATGAGCTTCTAATCTTTGTATATGTATTATTCACAACCAAGTGTCATTTCCATGCAAGATACACTTTGACAGCAGCTTAAATTAAAACACAAAGCGTAGCTGAATATAGCACACAGTGCACACATAAAGTGCTTATGAACCTTATTGAAAAGTGTACATCAACAAATCGCAAATGCGGAAATAGTGATTCACACGGAATCTCTTTAAATGTGAAATCATGATGTTTCATCAAAGTGTATTGACAACGGATGTAATATTATATTGTGTCGTTTTAGATTCCTTTTACATAAAATTGCTTCTTCGACAGGTTTATGGGGAGCTTGTGTCGTGCGCTTCCTCCATAGTTAATGTACCATGGTGGTCGTCACAACTGAAATCCTATTGTGTCCTATCTGTCAGAGATCCTGTGATCAGGAACAGTTCTTCTCGAGGGAGAATATCCATGGTTCCACTAATTACCCGTTACGTCTGTATTACCCGCCAACAAAAACACCACAAGATAAGACCCGCCAAAATTGGCTTATGATTGACTAAATAACAAGTTTGTTAACAACCTCCAACAAATATGTCCACCTCATTCTAGCACCAAACGTGATTTGATGTGACACGTCATGATTTGGATCTGAGTGACCTGAACGCTTGGCAGGCACGAGTGAACCCACTGGTCAATCACCTATGCGTATGAGTGACAGTGATGGTCGAAATTAGCCATCGTAATCTACTGAGCGGGGCCACCATTACAAGCTTGTCAGCGATAATGTCTTGAGTAAATATTATTCCCGGCAATCAATACCAAATCAATTACGTGTCTCGTCATCAGATATCTGCAGAGCACTACAACTGCAGTACAGGACTGTTTTCTATAGAAATATTGAAATATGATGTGAGAATAATTAGGGATTTAGGATCAGGGCCCTGATATCGATACGACTGCGCAGGAAATGGAAATCGACATAGAAACCTGCTCGTCTAGGATTTTCAATTAGCACTGTGATGGTATAATGACAAGCAATGTTCTTTTAGCAAGTAAGACAATATTACGAGAGAAGTTTTCCCGTGTTTTTGTCTAGTACTCCGGAAGTTCCTGTTCTGTTCAAGAATTTCGGATTATTCTCTAAGCCTTTGGAAATTGTATTCTATCTGAGCGTGCCAGTTAGTGATACGCTAATGTTGGAAAACACCTCCACCAGGAATGCACTTCTTTATACAACAAGAACAAATATGTATACTTTAAAAAACATCTCTTTTGATGATAAATATCACATTTTACTATCTACTTTGAAATACCATTAATGCCATTTTCTCACCCTGTTTTCCTTTCCTGATAAATTGTGAGTGAGGGGCTGCTCCTCTTGTCAAACAATTGCCATTGACAAGTAAGGTTCTTTTTATTGACCCACTTCTTTAGATTGCACTTCCACGTTTTTGTCTATTCTGTGTTGATAACCTTTGGCCAGGTATCATGGGGGAGAGCATCGAATCAGTTGTTTGATAATTTGAGAATATCATATCAATTATTTGAACGTTTTCATAAATGAAAGCAGTATTTGACATTTTACAACCAAACACTATGACGTTTACATCAGATATTACATAACATTGCATTCAATAATTGACATAAAACTGAGTGATTTCAATGTTTTAATCATTTTAAACAATAGACATATTATCTCATTTCAAATCATCTCATATCATATCATTTTAACAATTCATTTAAATCGTTTGCTCACAGGTTGCTTATCATCACCGATTACAAAAGACATGCAACATTGAAGGGAGAATATTTTACTCGATGAACATTTTTATGTAAACATTCCTTACCTCCAATTAAGGAACGCAGATTTAAGTTTGGTCCTGTGTTTTGCAGGCTTGATGTATCTGCTCATAAAGTCAAGAATTAGAATAATGACACCACTTGATATAAAACAAAGATCGTTTTGTCACCATGACAACTGGGTTTTTTTCAAAGAGAGGAAATTATGCAAATTGTTTTATTGACAATCAGTAATCATACTGCTAAAAATAAACTCAATATGATCTTTTGAATTATGCTCTGGTCATTTTCTAGAGGCATAGATAGGGACGAAGTAAATCCTATTTATCAGTTATATTTTCTGAAATCTACATAAGGTATGACGAAATTGTCCCCTCACTACAAATATATGTGCATGCCTACTTTAAATTAGCGATAACGAATCGACCTCCTCTGCAAATGGATATTACATGTTACAGTTTATACACAAAAAGAAAACCTATTCTAAGCATGAAGAGTGCCACGATATACGGTCTCTGCTGACCGATAAGTTCATTTGACCAAGTTTCCAATCGGATACGCTTCAATCTATGTACAAAAAACACCCGATACATGTAACAGCTAACAGCGTCTACATTGTTTAAATTATTGTTCACTTTGCCTTAGATCGATGGTTCCTGTCCTCGACGGGTGCACCATTTGGTGTAAGAAACGTTTACCCTGGCATAACAACTTAATTCAATTGCAGTGTCTTTAGGGAATCGTAAATATTTTCTCAATTTGGTGTCTCCTTGGAACTTGATGTCTGCTCGTGTCGAATATTAGTTATGGGTCTATTTTTGTGTGATAACGCTGAGACATATGTTTTCTATATTTCAGTTCAGCCAACATTATGGCATTACTCGTGCTTACTACTACTAGTAATATAATTTGAGGTTCTTATATACCGCTTCATCACAACCTAGTTCGTAGGTCGTCTCAAAGCGGTTTACAGATCATTATCCGTGGTTATAGGGCCTTTGCAACCAGCCAATATCTTTCTCAACTCCCTGGAGAGCATACATCCGGTGCTGTCATTTCGGCGTTCACAGCTAGCATTCAACAATTCTAGCACTGCCAAACAACGTACTCATTTACAGCTGGGTAGACTAGAACAAGCGGAGTAAAGTATCTTGCTCAAAGATACAACATCGTGCCGTGACATGATTCGAACCCGTAACCCTTCGGTCACGAGCCCGGCGTCCTACCACTAGACTGCCTTCTTACTAGCTAGTAAAGATGATTTTTCATGCTGAATATCTGGCTAACACATTGACTTATAAAGATGATATACGTTAGAGATATTTTAAGATACACTGTATCATTCTATAAGCTGATGGATTTAAGTCCTATTAACGTCTAAATATCTAAGTATATTCACCAGCCAATGGAAGTAGAGCCAAAACTCATTTCGGGATAGGATTGTTTTTGTTCATCGCATGTAATTGCTGTTGAAGCATACATGGCCCGTATTCAGGAAACTGTTCTCATATTCAAGCGGGGATATTGTGTTCAAAGTTAATTTCTTGCTCCGGTTATAAATTGTCAATGATCTAAAAAACATTTGCAGAGACTTAAAAGCCGAATATTCATTTTAATGTTTATATTTGACTTCTTGATCGTTTGACATGATTTAGGTGAGTTAGAAGAAAGTTAGTTTGAGCACAGAATCAAAATGCTTGTGCATGAGAACGGTTTAATAAGTACGTGCCCATGTCTCTGTGTGTTATAATGACAACGTGTATGTAAACCTTTCAACCTTTCGGCAAATAGTTTGTGGGATTCATTTAAAAGAAATAAGCAAAAAAAAAGCAAAAAAAATGAAAAAACATAATATATAACATTATTTCTTAGCAATTCTCTTAAAATATGTATTCATTAAGTTTATCTGAAAAATATGGAAAAGTAACTCATAATTTCCTTACTATGATCAGAAGCAATTAGCATATCAATTCGACTGCAATACAGATATGCAACAGTAGCCCTCACAGGAAAATGCATTTTTCCCACTTGATTTTAATTGTCGACTGAAATGTATGCAATGCCATGAAATTGCTAGATGGGCAATTCCTCTTCCTCGGAATACGCGAACAATGAACAGGAATCAAGAAGAACGAAATGGATACAGTATCACAACCGAATATGACATAAAGTTGCGATCATGCAGGGGAAAATAGTACATATCTGGTCAAAGACTAAAGATGATAATTTTACTTTCTTTTCGACTTGTTATCAATGTTATACTCAAAACATGTCAATAGGTAAGTTACATAGTTATCTTAACCATACGTTTAGAGCACGAAAGTATTTAGCCTTTTTTACACATAAGATATCTGTAGATAACAATGTCGGAGAGAAAGATATCGACATTTAAACAATATTAAACCAGACAGGAAAGACCAGATACCTATGTAATACCCTCACAATAAAGATAAGTAATGCAAGTCGAAGAAAGGAATAAGTCCATAGGGTTACATAGATAAGCCTGTCTGCCAGGGTCTGTACCGCTTAGAGATGGAAATATGTCTGATTATACCATCCTAAGATAGCTCGTAAATAACAGCTTAAACAAGAATAGATTTTCTCTTTGCCTACATTAAGTGCTGTTTTACAACCTAATTTTGGCACAAAATATGGTCTTCTCATTAAAAATCTCCTTCAAAACACGTGCATGATCTCAATATCAGTTCAAATTGGTTTCTGTGCATAAGCATGATAGCTAACGTGCTTTTAGACTGTATAATCTTCATAAAATCCGCAATTCCTTTTAAAATGGTCATATTTGTACATAAAATTATAATAAAGACATGATATATAATGTTGATGAATACACATGTTGTGTGTTGTCGAAACATGCATACACAAAATAATATTAGCATTGCTTTGGTCAGTACTTACTCTTATTCTAACGTATACACAGTATTCAACAGTTACATGCTTGTTGATATTTATGTTATGTCAAAATGATCAAAGAGGTATTAAGCCTTGAAATAATTGTTATTCAAACTTACACGACATCAATCATATCCTGAATGTGTACTGAATAAGTCGTTTACTAGAATATATATATATACAAATATAGATTCAATTTATCATTAACAGCTGGGCAGACTGGAACAAGCGGAGTAAAGTATCTTGCTCAAAGATACAACACCGTGCCGTGACGTGATTCGAATCCTTCGGTCACGAGCCCGGCGTCCTACAACTAGACTGCCTTCTTACTAGCCAGTAACGATGATTTTTCATGCTAAATATCTGGCTAACACATTGTCTTATAAAGGTGATATACGTTACAGATATTTTAAGATATCATCTATAAGCTGATGGATTTTAGTCCTATTAACGTCTAAATATCTTAGTATATTCACCAGCCAATGGAAATAGAGCCAAAACTCATTTCGGGATAGGATTGTTTTTGTTCATCTGATGTAATTGCTGTTGAAGCATTTATGGCCCGTATTCAGGAAACTGTTCTCATATTCAAGCAGGGATATTGTGTTCAAAGTTAATTTCTTGCTCCGGTTATAAATTGTCAATGATCTGAAAAACATTTGCAGAGACTTAAAAGCCGAATATTCATTTTAATGTTTATATTTGACTTCTTGATCGTTTGACATGATTTAGGTGAGTTAGAAGAGAGTTAGTTTGAGCACAGAATCAAAATGCTTGTGCATGAGAACGGTTTATTAATTAATAGTACGTGCCCATGTCTCTGTGTGTTATAATGACAACTAGTATGTAAACCTTTCAAACCTTTCGGCAAATAGTTTGTGGGATTCATTTAAAAGAAATTTCAATCGTTAATACCCCGAAAGGTCAATAGATTGAATATGGATGGATAACATATAAAACGAACGCAGTATACGTGTGTATACATACAATCAATGTATATGCTGTACAACAAGTTCTACTAAGGGTAGTGGTAATAGATCATTACCATATTTATATCTATTTTACCTATAGTTATCTGTCGAAGGATATTATTACAATCTACAAACTATCGGTAAATCGTCAGATTATTTCCTCTGCCCTGATTAGCACGTTGCGTTACCGTTGTATAGTAAGGACGAGTTTATGCAAATTGAAAACCTACTTACTGAAGGGGGACAACTGTATTTTCTCTCTGCAAATTTAAAGTATACGTTTAACTTTTATTGGAATACCTATATTACCTTTTGAGACGCTGCAAAACGTCGATATATATATATATATATATATATTAGATAGGAAAGACCTTTATAAATAAAATACAAATGTTAAAATATGACCAATAGACGAAATATGTATTGCATAATACAGACAAAAAATAAAGAAAAGAATACCCAATGCAAAAAAATCACATGAAGTAACATCTCATATTATCAGTTTACAATCATTACTGAGTATACTACCAAATTAATATGTAATGAAACAACACATGTGCCATTTAGTATCGGACCACACAATCTATTTTACAGTTTTGTGAGACACCTGCCGAACATGATTTTGTTTATACGTGTACCATTTGATTACATGTTGTAGTAGAAAAAAGATTAACCTCCATGTCAGTAATTTGAAATATGGTATTATCGTAGCATTTTATTACGGCACTGAGGGTATTATACTGAAATGTTGTAACAATTGCATATGGGGATGTGTGAGTGAAATCTTAGGTATGCTACAGTTGTGTTTTAACTTTTTACGATTATATAGTGTTAATAAGTTTGAAGATATGGGATTTTTTTATTATGGTATTGTGTGATATGAATTTTAACGTAACACTTTATTAAGTAATCGTGTTAACGAAGGAATATTAAACCAAACATTTCAATTCTGTAATAGTTTTCTATGATTTTTTTTTTTTTTGTTAATGAACTATGATTATAATGATATGGTATTTTTAAGTACTAACAGATGTTACAATATACCTCAGCATCATGTGAAGGAATAGTATTGCTCTTTTGTAACATGTAAATGAATATGATTATGTAAAAGATAAATCATGTAAGATTTATGACTTTCTAAAATGGTCCGGTAAAGAAAAAAGTAGCATAATTTAGAATGAATTCTAGAATATTCACAAAACTTCTTTTTAACTTGATATAAATTAGTATCATATGCATAATGGGTACCAACAATTTCTTTTACATTTTAAAAGATTGACACAAATATATGCAGTCAAAAAATTACCGAATATTATTTTCGTCAATAGTAATAAAGATAAAAGGTCTCGAAATCTAGAATATTGAAAATTTTGTAATTGAAGACATGTTGTAAGACTAATATTACTGTCATCAGCTTTCTGTTACATAAGCAGGCTACTAAATCGATTGTATGAATCTACTGATGTCTGAAATAACAGACAAAATGTTGTGATCAAAACAGTATAGAAACTGTCTATGAACGAATAATGTTAGTGACTAATTATTATTTATTGCACATATTTACATAACATTTGGGACAAATATCGACATATTTTCCAATTATGATCACACATTTTCTAAACAAAAAGGTATTTGACGTTATAGCTGACAGAGGTCTGTAAATAGCGACTGTTTTGTGTGATAGATGGCCTCGTGTTGATGGTGGATTGGCTCTGTAGATTCACTCTGTTCCCCGTACAAATGCATCCATCTCCGAGTCAGTGATCCGCACAAAGTGTCCCCCGTGGAATATTGTATGCAAAAACTTCATTAACATGTGAACAAAAATTGAAGTATTATGCCTACAAAGTTGATTTACGTTGAATTATTGCTGTCTAGTTTTCTTTTAAAATTCTCAAAAACCTATGTACGATAAATTCGTTATTCGTTACTGTAATTTATTTATCAAAATTTGTTGTTTTCAAATGTGTTTATCCACAACATCACAGCCCAAATATCCCTTTGATGGTGAATTATTGACTTTAATGTTAGGCTTTCTTGTGTTCTTACTCCGATAAAATAATAACATAGATTTTTTTTACTTTGCTTTTTTTTCCCAAATCGGCAAATCTTTTATAGCATTTCTCCGCCTCAAGACTACATGAGCGTGTGTTCCTTACTAATTCGTTTGAAGTGGACAATAGTATCACCGGGTTACTCATAATATTTAGCATGTTCTTACATATCAACAAATTTGGAACAGGTTATGTGACATATCTCGTTAGGAGTATACCTCTATTTACTTACAACCTGTCACGGTCCTTTTCAAGCATCTATTGTCGGACAAATTTGGCCACACCCCTAGGCTAAGATTCACTTGATCATATGAGAGTACTATACCCCTGGGTCAAACAAGTAAAACAGTCTCGGACATAATATAAACAAATATTCTGAATGTTATTGTATGTTATAATTGTATTCTAGAGCTGAAAATATATATATTTGATAATTATTTATGTGAAAATATTTTTATCGGAAACATTGTGAAAACATCGATGAATATCAATTAAAGGATATTACATTATCACTATACTTTAACCCTATAACGTTGATATAATGTATACCTATAATAAAATATAATATAGATTCCATACATTATGTAGTCTTTAATGGAATATATTCTTTAAGATAGTTGGATAATAATTAATGTTGAAGATATCACTGAAAGTTTGAAAAAACACTGCAAATTAATGACACTGGGAAAGGGTAAAAATACCTAATTTTGATCCATTTTCGAAATTTTATAACATCTCTTTCATAATTCGTTATTTAGTATAATACAATTTACATTGAATGTTGCAATGTCTTCTAATGGGTAATTCAGAAGAGGTTTTATAAAATATGTACCATCACTCGGCATTAGAATTCTGATAAAGTTGATTGAGTAAAAAATGCTAACATCAATTCCAAAATAAATATCACTTCCTGTTGTTGTTGTTTAATCTTCGTATCAGATATTTTTTGTATCTTGCTTCTTCTTTTTATTATTATTATTATTAGATACGTCCTCCAAAGACAGCTATTTGATATCATTATATCTTTAGCTTGCAATAGCGATTTCATATATTATCTTGTTCTTTAAATCCTCAATTCGTCATTTAATTATAGTGTATATCACTGTTTTTTAAGAAATACATATTTCATAAATAAAACAATTGATTATTGTCATCAAATTACAAATCGTTTTGAATTACCCAATAAAACCTGTAATTTAATCAAACGTTTTCTTGACCTTTATTGTGTACTTTATTATTTTACATGTGCTAAAGTTAGATAAGCTCATATTTTGGATAATATTAAAATAAAACGATGCGAATGTTTTTTTTTATTTTTGGGGGGAAATGAATACGGGTGTGTATTTCCGTATCATTTCGTGACAAACAATAAACTTTAAGACCCTCTGCGCGATTTCTACCAGGCCAACTAAAGCTATTATTTAATCTTGAAATAAAAGTCGGTTCTAATATAGCTGTTACAAATTTGTTTTTACATACATTGAAACCTACGGTATAATTTTAGTACATTTTGTAAATTAGGTGAATAGTATTGACGTAAAATATGGCATTTAAGAATAATCTTATATAAAGGTAGTTAAATATATTTGTATCTACAAAGTGTCCAAACCAATGTATTTAGAAAAAAAAAACGGTTCTTATTTCTTAACAGTTACCCCTGATTTATATTATATTTAATGAGATAGCGTGTAGTATAAACCCAGTGAAACAAAAAACACGCACATACAGAATTGGTCATAGTTAAAAACAATTAGGGCGTCTAATAGAATTTGATTTTTTCTACAATAACTCGAAACAGATGTTTTGAAATTTTGTAAATATATATATACATATCTAGTCGTAAAACCTGACAAATGAAAGGTCCTCATTACCCGTCTGTATCCATTCGTGCACATAGTCATCGCTTTATACTACTTGTCAGTAATAAACCTCTGCTCTTCTAGTTTATATTAAGCTGGTTCTATTGCTACACAACTTTGTGAGAACTTTTTTCTTTCGTTCGTCATTTATTAAATAATCATTTGTTTCTCACAAACCGGTAATGATTGTTTTTGTCTTCACTTTCAGGGCATGTGTCATCAAAATATTTGATTGGCCTGGTTCTCAGCGAATACATTATTATGCAAAAATATTGCTAGATATATAGTTTTCATTCATATGTTTGGCTTCAATATCCCCTAATAAGGTTCACATGACATGTTTGTAATTGAATTCTAGAAAGATCGTTTAAAACGAGTATATTATGGACATCGAGGTTACATCATATCTCATCAATAATCATATTGATAAACGTTTTTTTGTATGAAATATTTTAATTATTACTTCTTTTTTTTTTTTTTCCTTTTTGTAAGTCAAACACATTATGTGGGGACAATATGTATATTAACTGATGATCAGATATGTTTATGTAACAAGGACTTGGGATATCTTGTCAACTTAAGCGTGTTGTTAATGGTACTTCTATTATTTAAGTGGTGTTGAGTTTTAAAACACACGACAATGTGTATAAAGATTAAATACAAGTTGTCCAAAAGAAATATTTCCATAGGATATTAACAGATTTTATTTCATTTTAGAATTATTTTTATTATGAAAATAAACTTACACAAAATGTGTATTTTTAATCTTTGAAATAATAGGAAAAAACTGTAGTTATTATCATATGAATAACTCTATAAAAATATATAAATACATATATAATACATGAATCTATTTTTAGGATCTGGAAAATAGCTGAAAGCAAAAACTGATATGTTAGAAAATTCAGGAATGTGTTTTAGGTACAGCGATGTATAAGTATATCCGTTTTAATGAATCGATAAATGCATATTTGGATATGAATAGTGTAACTTCAAGTAAACGTTTTGTCTATATCAAGCCTAATTACACTAAGACGAGTCAAGAGTCTGCCTGAAATCCAAATTTTGACAGGTAAACTGTAATTTGCTATGCTCATTACCATCTTAAATATCGCATTCTAATACAGGTTTTATTTTCCATTTGTGTACTAGGAAATAAATATATTTTATATCAAATGAATAAAGCAGACATCCTAAAACATTGTAATGGGGTTAATAGTGTGGGTGTAACTCTTCATTACTTTGATTAAAAGACGTACACATATATGTGGTTGTATTTCTGACAGTGCAAGTCATGTTTGCATTAATAAATATGTATTAAAATGATTCCGGTCATTAATTCTGGGACCAGATGAGGTTCACCTATATTTTATAAACTACTTAAGTTCATTGCTTGTCATGATTAAATTACAGGTTCATTGTGTTATAGATCCGAAGAGAAAGAATTTGACCATTGATAGTAAGACAGGGGATACATGTGGTGTGGGAAATTCTTCTCTCCAGATCACCCGGGTTTGTCAATGTTCTACCTGTTTTACCCTCCGAACAACCTGAGTATATCTTTCGTTTATCTGACCTACTGCCTAATTTTGTCTTTGCTTTACCCTCCAGGCCACCTGGTTTTGTCTTTGGTTAACCTGTTTTAACCTCTATGGAGACCATTTGATTTTCTTCAGACCACCTAGTTATGTCTTGTTTATCTTCAGACCTACTGGTTTTGTTTGTGTTTTACCCTCGTGATCACCTGATTTATTCTTTATTTTTCCTTCTTGACCGCCTGAATTTTACTTTGTTTTACCCTCCAGACCAACTTGTTTTGTCTTTGTTTTACCCTCCAGACCACCTGATTCTGTCTTTGTTTACCCTCCAGACTGCCTGGTTTTGTCTTTGTTTTACCCTCCAGACCACCTAGTTTTGTCTGGTTTGTGTGTTACCACCAGACCACCTAATTTTGTCTGGTTTATCTTCAGACCACCTGGTTTTGTTTTTGTTTTACCCTCCAGATCATCTGATTTTGTTTTTGTTTTACCCTCGAGATCACCTGATTTGCCTTCGGTTTACTCTCCAGACGTCCTAGTTATGTCTTTGGTTTTATGAAGAGGTCTGGATGTCTTTCCAATGGGTTTTGGTGTTTCTTCAACTCAAATTGTTCTCTTTTCCTTTCGAGTTTGAGTTCGGAGTTCGTCATGCTGTGATATAAACATATTTTTTTACTTTCACATAATATCATGTTTTACCTGACGTTAAGGACTGTGACGGTGCTCTACACGCTAACACCTATGTACCTAATCAAGCGGCAATGTGTTACGTGGACATTAGTCACGTATCGATGTCTCGTTGGCTTTACATTGACGCATTCTTAGGTGACTAAGGCTTCAGACCAAAACATTGAAATTCTTGAGGTAACACATTTGTTTTTACCACAGGCTAACTTTACAGTCATACGTAAAACCGTATCAAAGAGGAGCTCAGCGACCGCAAGCCAGTTATGTATTTATGAATAATCATCATAACTCTGGTCGAGCTGACACTCATTGTGATCAAGCAAAATATGGGACATGTTTTTTTTATATTTTTTGTTAATAAATGTTAGGTATGATATGAATATTCATATATTTTGTTTGCATATCTATATGTTAAGTGATTATGTTAAGTATGTGTGGTAGGAACATGGTTTCAATATAAGACAAAAATAAGTAGAGGAAACGTTTGACTGACAGATTATCACAAATAAACAAATATGTATTTTTGTGTCATGTAAAGTATAAAAAGACATATTTTTGAATAATGATATTTCTTGGAAATACGGTGAATTTATTTATTGGCTATGCTATCAAGGTGCTATGAAAATGTACAGAGGGCAATTGCAATGTGCTGAGAAAGTATTGGATATAGTGAGATTAAAATGAACAAGCAATTCCGTGAAATCGTTTTGCTTGTACATCTTGCTTAGACATTAATCCCTTTAGTTTATTCTCCCTAATAACACTAGTTCTATCCAGATGTAAAACCTAGTTTTAAACCCTTATTTACATAAAAATGTGCATTATTTGAAATGCTAATATTTTACAGTCGTACACAATTTGTCTCTTTTGTCAGATTGAAATACTCAATCAACGACATATTAATGACATTTAACGTTCGGGAATATTAAATCAGTAGAAATGTATCAAGTTAAAATTTTGCATGAAACACATTTTCCTCCGACGAATATTTATTTAAAAAAAAAGATTTTCCCGTGAGACAGATTATAAAAGATACCTGATTCTCATCAACATTTACACCTGGCGTGCTTCACCTGTAACTCGCACGTGTTTTGTACCTAACAACTCTTGAATTGATAACCAAACAACCGATTAATTATATCCGAAAGTAAAATTGTACCTGTCCGTTTGAAGCTTACCTTTGATTTACGTGTTTCCAGTTCTTTGGTGCAGCTTTCTGGTGAGAACCATGTATCTCTAAACAAGACAGACATTACAGTACTGTACATGTCTTTACCTTTTAACAAAACAAAACTTACAATGAATCTTCTTTTTTCTGCAAAAACAATTATGTGTGTCGTACATGTCTGAGTGTGTTAATTGTGTATCTTTTTTTATAAAGATTTTGTATCTTTATATGAACATTTTGTGTCTGAGTTTGACAATTTGTAGTATCTCCTGATTTCTGTTTTGACATAATAACTTTGTTTATTACATACTTATTGATACATACGGGTTTTTTGTATATGCGATACGACACAATTACTCTAACCCATATCAGCCCTCGCCGTATCACACCCCAAAACCCGTATCAGCCCCCGCCGTATCACACCCCAAAACCCGTATGTATCAGTAAGTATGTAATAAATAGAGAATAATACACGCCTTTTTTCATATCACACCCAGTATCAACCCTCGACCGATATCAGCCCTCGGACCGACCCTTGTGCTGATATTGCAGTCTCGGTTGATACTTGGTGTGATATGGAAAAAGACGTGTATGATTCTCTATGTCTGAGTATTATAATTTTGTATCTCAGTATGATAATGTTGTTACTTAGTATGATGGTTGGTTTGTATATGTATCTTCGTATAATAAATGCTGTCTGAGTATGATGATTTTGTATCCGAATATGATGATTGTATCTAAGTATGATGATGTTAAGTCCTTTAATGATAATTGTTATTTGAGTATGTGTATATGTGTTTATGTCAGCTCAGTGTTTGTGTTTTAGTGTGACCAGATCAGTTTGCGATTTAGTATGATTAGTCTGTCTCTGAGTATGGTGAGTTCGTGTCGCAATAAGAGATGTGTAAGGATGTGATAATTTTGTGCTTTGGAATGAAAACAATTGTGTCAGAATAGCATATTTTTATGTGTGAGTATGTAATACGTATCTATACAATTGTTTGTCCTGTATGTTAATTCCATATTTCAGTATGATAGTTTTATTACTAAGCATGACCAATTTACATCGGAATATGTATCTAATTATTATCAATTACATGTTTATCATATTGTGTTATTTCTACCACTGAATAAGAAAAGTTTGTTTCTTAGTATATGTAATTTATGTCAGTGACGCATGAATATTCTCATTTTGTATTTGGTTCTCAAAACAAGATTATTTTTATATTGGCGAGACAAATAAGAAGCTTTATGTACTTGCAAATTTCGCAATAACGTCTAAAAAGCAGTATGTTCCTAATAATAAAAAAGAAGAAAACATTTTTAAAAAGTGAAGGAAAACTTTACTAATTTCTTTGTTCTATTTTATTGATATTTGCTAATACTTTTCCCATTACCGAATATCCGTCATGTGAGTGGTCGGGTGGCGCAATGGATAGCGCACTTACCTTTAACCAAGACAGCCGGTGTTCCATTCCCCGATCAGACGTGACCAACTTATTGGGTCACCTGCCTGATCACGTGAGTTGTCTCCGGGTACTCCGGTTTCTCCCAAATGAAAATCTACTGCGAGCTTCCATCCGGGCCAACAAGATTAGTTTAATTATTTTTTTAGAAAAAATTGTTTCATATTATTTGTAAATTCAAATCAGTTTATGTACTATATATCCGCTATCTAAGTAAAGAACCTGCCATTACATCAGACGTGCCATCATAACATAGTGAATAACCCACACTTCTCAGTATATTATATCATCAGCCATTGCAAAATGTCTTCCATTGACAGGGACCCCGTCATCATACAATGTCATAACGAGATCCCCGTCATCATAGGATTGTAATCCTCTGTATACTAATCTGCTTTCACAAGATACTCGCCATCGTAGAATACCCGTCATCACAAGATACCCATTATCCCGTCATTATAGGATACCCGTCAAAACCGGATATCCGCCATTACAGAATAACCATTATTATATGGTGTTCATTCTTCACAAAATAACCATCCTTCACATGATATCTGCCAGTAGAATATACTCCGCCAAATACTACTCCCCGAACACATGGAAAGCCTTCAAAATGCAAACTGTGTATTGGTAACATGTCCCTGTGTTCTCTACGAGTGTAGCAATTATATAATGCATTGATGTCGTTTTTGTATAATATATACCATCTTATGTATACTGGCTACACTTGTTACGTCATCAAGAGTAAGAAACGATGAAAATGCTTAGTTTCACATTTAATGATGTCATGCGTACATTGTACTTTTAAGCTATATTTTGGATTCATACTGCTTGTAGCAAATATCATAGACGTTTTACTGAAGCAGATGTTTCTTCATGGCAATACGCTGTGTTGGGAATGAAGTTATGAGTTTCTGTGGTAGGGCAAAGTACCTCGCATTCGGTACCTACATCGTATCACAATAAACCTTGTTTGAATAATGTTTCTTTTATGCATTGATATCTGTTCCACAACGGTGTCTCCCCACCCCGGCGACCGATCTGCCCCACCGCGGGGATGTAATACTAGGATATTTATGGTATTACCCCACTCTCGGCCTGGCAGGTTTACGGCCGAGGACTGTGATAACGCCCGTTGCTAACTTAGAGGGAAATAAAGTGCTTCGAACCTACATCACAGCAAAGACTGGATCACATGTGTTATGTACAGTGTTTTCGAGAAAAAGGTTGGGAATACTTAGATACGAAATAAGCCCCACGCTAGTTCCCGGCATCGAAAGTGGGTTGAAGTAAATAAAAACGTATTTTCGACATACAAATACATTAGGTTGATTTCAATGACTTGTGAAAGGCTACAAAACTTAATTGTTGATTCGATAAATCAAACAGTCGGCGTCCTTTATACCTGGACTGATTTTATGACGTCACATATGTAGTTTTGGCGATCATTCTTGACCTCCGTCCTGATTCAATTTACGCACTGGAAACAATGAGCTCAATATCAGAATACTGCATTACATATATTATATCAATCTACACCAAGCCTTATTTCTTGTTCTGGTTATAAATTAATAAAAGAAGTCCTATTTTGTCTATGATTTAGAAACAAATTGAATAGAATTAAGGCAGAATACTGTGTTACATGTTTATATTTGTTTTTTGGTCGTTTTACATAATTTAAACACAGAATCCATGATTGAGCATGGGAACGGTTTCATGAATACGGACCTTGGATTTACCTTTAGACAAACTGCATACATGTATATGGTGCAAGAATACAAAATGACCTTCAATATATACAAAACCTCTATGGAGCATGTCAGTGTCACGATGATGCCTTGTGTAATTTTTGATTTTGAGTAATCCAAAAGTAGTACCGTACCGTTCCTGGTAAGTTATACATGTCAATATACATACCGTTACAGATGTCTAACCCTATTATGTGTCAATTACTTGACTTATTTTTCTATCGCTCATCGTTATTGCTAGCATTGCAAAGAGATATATAATTCACGTTATACACGTCATCACCGGCATTGAACTTTGAATATGTATTGAATGTGGTAGATATACGAATATATATATACATATACATGTAATCTGTGCTGTGCGATACGAAAGTAAAATATTTAAAACCTCATCAATTCTATGTTGTGACACGTGAACACACCCCAGGGCCATCATACGTATTTAGATGGAATGATCGACATTTCTCTCCTCTCTACGTGTCACTATTAACCAGTTCAGTTTAACTCTGTGTGCCGGTGATCTAGCATCTAGGACAGTTTAAATGTGAAGACATTCAAAACACCAAATCTTCCATTACAATGCATTGTGCAAATGTCACAATTATACACAAAGTTAATTATTAATAGTGCATGTGTCTTTTTCATTCATATTATATCCAGTTCAAATACATCATTTACAGCTTATGGAAATGTTTCCTTTGTACGTACATGTACCTATTGCTAAAGCTCTTGTTCTGTTGCCATCGCTGTTTCTGTTGTTTTCATTTTGTTTCTGACGCTGCAGCGCATTTGGTCATGTTTTGCTGACGCTGCGGTATATCTTGCCTGTCGCAATGGCGATGCGGTGTATTTCGTCGTTAGGTGTTGACGGTGTGGTATATTTTGAATTTGTTGGTTGACACTGTTCATTGCGTGTGGACACTTTGGAGTGTGTTGTCCTCATTGTTTTAACTTTGTGTTCACACTGTTGTATATTTTGTCCTTTTGCTTTAACTCTGTGGTAAATTCTTTACTTGTGTGCTGACGTTGTTGTATTTTATGCCGTTGAGTGTTGACGTTGTGATATATTTTGTCCCCGTACATTTGTGTATATGATGATGTAGTGGTATATTTGTGGTATTTGTTATATACACTCTTCCTTTTGTGCCAATGATGTGTTACGTAATGTCCTTTTGCGTTGAGGTTGTAATAAATGTATATTTTATTTTCAGTGGCGACGCTGTGGTACATTTCGTCTTTGTGTTTTGACGCTGTGGTATATCCTGACGTTGTGTGGTATTAATAGATTATCACAGTATGTATTCAGGGTTTGCTGTGCAAACAATTTTTCCAGTGGCAAGCACTTGGAAAAATAGAGTGGTCACTACTGCGGACAATTAGACAGTCAATAATCGGACGCTTGGATAGACTCATATCCACGCAAAGACGACTTTTATGACAAACATGCAAAAAATAGAAAGCATACATACAGAAAAAAATAATGTAAAAATACAGATTAGTCGATAGCACAAAAAACGTACGTGCACATTTCCAGCAAATAAACCTACAGAATTTGTACCAAACATGACGTGAGGCACTACCACAATCAAGGCAGGGAAAACTAGTAAACAGAAATGATTGATTATCAGAGGCGGAGAAATATCGGGAAGTCTACATTTACGATAGAAAATGGGACACGGACATAAAGACAGACATCTACAAGTTAAAAGAGACATATCCATCTCGTAAACTTGAACTGGCGTCAAAACCTACTTTGAAAAAGTCATAGGTATCACGGTACTGAAAAGATCAAAGGCTTACATAATTATAAAACATGATATACGTCTCCGGATATGGGCTGAGTATGTAAATGAGGCGGTCGTACGTCATTGTTACGTTGACTGCGTCTACGTAATACAATCCCCAGAAACCCCGGCATGGTTACAGTCTAACTCAATGCACAACAGAGACTGGTGGGTGTGGCCGGGATTCCCGGAACTGCTCGAGATTAGTATACACCAGTGCGCTGATCAATAAGACATTAACATGATTAATGCAACAATGCATAATGCAGCATTGTAGCGCTATGTGCTGGTTCAGGTTGTGTGTTTATGCGGTATCGGCCATGTGTTTTCTATGTATAGAGTGATTGAAGACCATATTTCACTTCTTTGAAAATTATCTTTGACCTAAAATTTAGACTTTCATGGGTTTCGTGCTTAAGTTTAAACATGTAACATTATGGGAACACGTTACATAGAAGTAGATGTCTAGCTCTTCATGTAATTATCAAAATACATTTTTCGAACACGACGTAATCAATAATTACGTAGAATTAGTTTGCAATCAGAAACAGCTGTAGGTTCTTGTCGGCAACATAGTGGAGCAGCATATCTGCAAATCTTTGATGCGTTCCTGCAACTTTTCTTATCTTAGAAGCATTCAATATGCATTAACTTAATAGAGGAATCTGCCAGCACAAGCCTCGAACAGGTTATGTACACATAGCTCGTATCCAACATAATACTTACAAAACCGGAAGTACTCAAATATCCATTCAAGCGGCGCGTAGATCCAAATGCAGATACGATGTGTTTCAAACGTGCTGTCATATTTGGCATTGCAGCTAGGCAGGACGCAGGCGTGCGTTTGAGGCGGAGGCTTTGTGCTTCGGAAAACAGACATGTTCATGTATTTTTCTAATGTCATTTTAATGACACCGAGATATCAATCGGGTGGATAGAGACAAGCATTTAGGTTAAAAGCAAGATTGTTCAAAATCACGAAATAAGCAGTATGTGGGGTATATATTATTATCATTCGTTGTGTGTTCCTACCCTCCGTAATACACTACCGCCAGAGTAAGCCCACCCGTAGAGTGACTAACTATATATTTATCAAGAGAATGTAGATTTCAACATTTTATTTTGATTCGGTTAAAAAAGAAAATTTCTTAATCCATTGAAATATGGTTTTCCATGTCTGATTGTTTTTCTGCCGATAGTGTTACTAACACATTTAACACAGAGAGACGGGCATTTGGACGCTTATACATTATCAAACTCCCAGTGTATCAACATGAAGGTGGATTGAAATAGGCCATGTGTGTATTGTACTTTAGTCGCACGACTGTCAGTCCATTCATGAAGGGCATGCACCGCCGTAACGCATAATATTTTCTCCTTGAGACGGTCACTGTCCCTTGTCTAGAGCGACAAAGACGAAAGATGCAAGAACCTTCTGGTCGTGTGGTGTTTATTATCTGTGTCCGGAGACGCTTGACCAACATCACAGCCCAAGGTGTGAATGACCTATTGAACACAATGCCTAAGGTGTCATACGACCTTCGTGCAGTCACGTGACCATGTCATCAATCATCGCTAACGTCGCGTTTTGCGTCTACCCTAACTCTATATCAGTTCTGCCGTCAATAGCAGGGCCGTATTCACGAGAGCTTTCTCATGCTCTTACTCCGTGGTCTGCTCAGGCTTAGTTTCTTGTTCCTGTTCCAGTAATAAATTGAAAAAAATCACATTTTGCCAATGACTTGGAAGAGTGTTTGAGAGACTTCGGGCCAAAACAATATAAAATGTGTATACTTGACTTTTTTATCGTGTTACTTGATTAAAGAAAACCATAAGATCGTTGTTTTAAGCACAGAATCCATGCTTGTGCATGAGTTCCCGTTTCATGAATACAGGCCCAGATGTATAAATGCTGCCAGTACACTAATTCTTCGCCGGAGTAAATTTTCTCCGTTTCACAGACCAGTTGCTAAATTTTCCCGAAAACAAAGCTTTTATTTTTCATTCTTCAACTTAACCGGCACTATCAAAGATAATGTCAACTTCAGATACACAGTTGTGTACATCCATAGGATCGAAACAACAGCCGGTAATATGATGTTGAAAGTACATGTGTGCTTACAACTAAGCCACTACTCCACTCGGCTCACAAGTATCAAATAGTCTGCTCGCTTGGTTCCTTAATCATCTCGTTGGTGATTATCATTATCATAGCACCTGATCATAAACGTTCGGTGAACTATGCATAAATAACGTCGTTATACTTTAGTTACCAGTTGATGCTCGTTGCTAAATCATCGAGAGGATTTTTATTCATAGTAGCATAATGTATAATTTTCATAATCTGTGTAGAATGGGTAATTTACAACCAGATCAAGTATCGTTACACTAAAGAATAGTACACTAACATGATTTGTCACTTATTTCAAAATCAAGTGTCTTGGTATCAGATACCAGTACATCATATATCACTACATTATAATAACACTTCCACTCTAAGTGCTTTATATATGCATATAAAAAATGCATTCATAGAATTATGAATGCCATTGCTTGCATTGCGTCATTTTTGGCCCTCTTCTCCCGCATCGCATACATGTATCGATGACATGAGGTTATTCAAAGATTACAGTTTACGTAGACGATAATACATTTAATTGATTTCAGTTCATACCTCCAAGAATATTGACGAAAAGAGTAATTTGAACCATATATGTATGCACATATCATAAAATATTTTACCATGGCATTGGGTATCAATACACGTCATCATTATCATAGCGTTATTTATCATGACACCAAGACAGGATTATGACATATGCATGCTACCATACACAACCAGCAATCCTACAAATAACTACAACACAATAAACAATAATTTTACACAAATGTACCAGTCTCTTTAACCTTCACCTTGCCTTACAATTACTGAGACTAGACGGAGCGAGCTGATAGCCAAGTCGTAAAAAATGGCTCCTATAACCTGACGAATGCCCCAATTTACAGAATAAACCTGTTATGTGGCTCGGTCGTAGTCCTCTTCTAATTATGTGTCGGTCGTGTTGACACTCATTAGACACGTTCTCTGATACATTAGGCCGCACGTGTCCGCACGAGGTCTGATGTCACTGACTCACAACACCAACGCACGTGCATGTTAGAGCGAACACTCTGGTAATAAACACGCTTTAACACTTCTGCCACTGTCCTTTTTTCTTTCGTATTTTCAAATAACTAAACAAAACACAGAATGTCGAACTCTTTTCTTTCGCTGTCCTTATTCGCATTGTTTTCATTTACAGTAAATTCATTTTATTCAATTAACAGACTTAATTTAAGCATAAATCTATGTCCAATGATTGAAATCCACAATTGATAATAAGATATGGAAAAATATCTTAAAACGCTGTCAAAAATGAGATAAACTGATTCTAGCCTAACAAAATCAGCTGCCTATACAGTTCTAATGTTTCATAAATGTTTGATTATTGATGCCATTTGTTCAATTTCGCGTCAAAGTCTCTGTTGACTCTACCATGACCTTTCAGGATTGTTACATGTGTATGTTGCCAACATCTGGTTTCGAGGTTATTCGTGTTGCCTCATTCTCAAGGGTCAAGTCTGTGGACAAAGGTCGATTATACCAACCACTACAAACATCGGCAAAGTGAATATCAATAATTCATATGTTTTTTAGTATTTTATTTGTTCTGGAAATATAAATGCAGAGTGATGAAACATTTGAGACATCGACGTAGCGGTTATATGAGAAATAAAGGTTCACCAAAGTGTTGGTTATAGCTATCACGTTTATCTAACTCGAGTTAGTTCATTTTCAAATTGTATAAAGCCACGATGTTAACCGAATGCATTTTACAATTAAATAATTAACTAACGAGAGTCAGATAAACACGATAATAAACAATCACAGGTTTGGGGACTGTTCTCCCACAACTTTTAGAAAACCATGTTTCCGTTCGGAATACAATGTACAGTATTACTGTAACTATGACGTCACAATGGAAGATGACACCGCAAAGCATTGCTATTTGGCGTCATAAATAGAAGTTTAACCATTGAAATCATGTTCAGGGTGCTACCCCAGTTCCTGGCAGGTTTACCCTATAAGTTGGGAGTGAGGACATCTACAATGGTTTTGGGAGGAATAGTGTTACTTAGTATTGGAAACGTATGTAATCAGTCACACAAAATTATATTTCGCATTTCGCCCAATTCAATATAGGAAGCTACTATGTAGGAATGGGACCTGCGCCAAATGATAAATATGGGCGCACGAGTGAATAAATAAGTCCGCGCAATAAACTCGTGCTTTCTGATTCGTTAGAAAAACACAAGTGTGTGGTCTTGCTTGTATCAAATTCCTTCCGTATTTGGTAGAGATCGATACAAAGATTTTATAAGCTTTCATATTTTTTTGCAAATACCGAGAAATTTTCAGTTCGCCATGACAAGAGGATTCCCATAAAAAGTAGTTCTAGCTAGTAGGTAAATACAGCATTCCGTATTGCACATGTGCAATACAGAACGTTGTATTTCATGGTCTGAAAATTGCTTGTAATACTATAAAGATTCAACAGGTATGTGATAAAAAATAGATGATAGTCTCCCTGCAGGAAGTTTTCACAGAGAAAACTCAATCCGAAGGATGATATTATTCATTGCCTGCATACAGTTTGTATTAAGTCCTGACTCGATTTCGTTAAGGATACGTACAATATCAGCACTGCTGTGGCCCCAGTTTACTCGTCTTCAAAGCATGCTGGGGTGGACTTCCATATATTTTCCGTGATATCCAATTTTGGACTGTATTGATAAAAATGTTGAAATATTGGTTTTTTATGCTGCCATCCATTTGTGTTCTGAGAGACAGGGCAACGCGCATTAATGC
This sequence comes from Mizuhopecten yessoensis, assembly GCF_002113885.1. Taxonomy (NCBI): domain Eukaryota; kingdom Metazoa; phylum Mollusca; class Bivalvia; order Pectinida; family Pectinidae; genus Mizuhopecten; species Mizuhopecten yessoensis. Next base: position 185,612 of record NW_018485984.1, on the reverse strand, counting down.
TCCTACAAAATTCATGGCAAATTGTACGAACGCCTGTCAGTCAAAGCCCTCAAATGATCACGGGGTTGTTGTTATAGTTTTTTTCTGTGTTTACGTTTTCATCGATCTACACAAAGGGTCCAGCTATAAAATATCAAATGTTTCGGTCACGGATGGGACACACACTAACACAATCTGAGTGTTTTCTTTCATCTATTTTCATCCAAACAAACATTTACTAATCGACACTAATTTAAACTTTCGTCTCATCAGACATAATGCGAGTGCAATGACCGTGACAGTTGTTTTAAGCGACAATACCTCATTCAACGCTTATTTTTTATTAAGCTGTAAGTAGTCTTCAAAATACCGTAGTGGCCTTTCCGGGTGAAACTCGGCATCACCATCCTTAAAAAGCTGGTGGCGGCGTATTTTGTAAAGAAAACTGTTTAATTTGTACAGTGTACTGACTTTCTGAATGAAATTGCAACAATAAGACACCCTATACACATGTTTGTCTGTAAAAAAATGAAATCGTTGCAACCGAAATAAGGTTTGATCAGTTTATGTTGTAACTTCGAAATTATCCGATGGTTACCAAATGAACGGAAACGGAAAACGATCGTACTTAAAGCGCTTGACATTGATTTTAAATTTTAAGCGTCATTTTGAATCAGGCAGACGACATTGTAAAGCGATGGCGGATCTAGGGAAGTTTTGAATAATCAGAGATGAGATTCTGAACGCTATAGACCTAAAGTAATACCGTAGAAGGTAGGTGTGAAGAGGAGGAATAAACTATGTGGTAGATTTTGAAATTGGTTTGCTGTATGTTCAGTTATTATACAAGTACATGCGCATCTTAAGATGTAAGATTGACAACTTATTACTATTATCATGTTTTTTTAATGACAGTTAGTGTTGAAAAATATCATTTTGAAGTTCATATATGTTAAGTTGTTATTATTTTCCTACAAACTGCCGTTTTACCCAGAATACATAGAGTTAGGTCTAGTCATATCTTATCAACTTGTTGATGTAGAATAACGAAGACGAGACACACCTGTAAACAAACCCGTTGCATTTGAATGTGCATTGGTTTAATTTTGGTTGGTTAAATTTGGAACAGTGATCTATTGAATAAATTAATCTGTAAAAAGAACAGTAACGGTTGCATTAATCCTGATAGAACGATTATCTCCCCTTTGCCTCCTGCATTCTAAAACAAGGGACATCACTAAGAAAATGTCTCCGTAAGTCTCAAATTTATAATACATGTAGAAACAATAAAATATTAGCAGTTACCCCAGGAGCGTGTTATTTATGTTAAAATAGACGTTTGATTAAACTCTGCTCGTAATTATGTAAGGCGTTAAAATGTCATCAATAAAGTGTTACTTACTGTAGCTAGTATGGAGTTATTGGCAACGTCAGCAATAAGTTTCACCTAGTGGTCGGGCTTCATATTGCGTGCTGTATTAAATCATATTTATCGTTGTGATTTTAGCATTTTTTGTGGTAAAACAAATTCTACATATATAAGATGCATTTTTCCAAGCATCAATTCTTACATATAGTGCCATATTCAATAGAAAATTACTTCGTTTTTCCTACATTTTAATTAAACGATCATATAAAAATTAACTTCGCACATAATTACGTGTTTATCTCTGACTTCTGTAAATGCTTGTAACATGAGTTTTATTGAGCAGGCAAGCACATTCATACGTACAGCACACTTACAAGTAAATGTGAACGTCCCAAAATAAACGAGCGTGTTAGTAACGCCAACATGATTCTGTAAGTCCCGACAAGAAAGACCATGGCGGACAAAACGCCGCCGTAAAATAGAGAATGACGTTAATACACCATCAAATGGTGGCCAAATCTAACGAGCTCTTTCCAGTTTTAACAGACGTTGTAAGATGAGACGTTCCGGATGTTCATGTAATTTTTCGTATTTTACTTCAGTGGAAATACGTCAGTTTTAAGAATAAGAGAACTTTCATATTAGTGTGATGATTTGATTCCCTTTTATTTTTGTTCTATTCTTTTACACTTTCAATCTTTGTTGATTTCTAGTGACATATGCGGATTTAAACAAACTTGTTATTCTATATCATAATTATGAAACTGTTTGAAGCTCGTTTCATATAGGTTCTCATACGAAACTCCAATTATATTTATTTTTGCATTTTATTCAATTATTTGATTCGTTTTTGTTGATATCTGGAAAAAATATAACCGTCATTGTAGTTCTCCAAGTTCTACTAATGAATAATTTACAAAATGTATCTATCCAGGTAACAAAAAAAACTCATTCTCCACACTACCCGAGGTATCTACAGTAATATCACAGTTTGGTCTATCACCCCACTCGTTCTTGTCACAGGGACCCGATGACTTGTTACAGTTAATATGCATGTCTAACCATATCAAATGTAACATGTTTCCGGGTCCCTGTGTTACCTCCGTATCCCGGAAGTATTACACTCAAGTAAAGTTTACCTCATATGGCTAAAACCGTCAAAGCTTTTTTCCTTCTTGCCATCCCGAGTTGTGTCCTGTTTTATTACTGTGCGTGTATAATCGAACTGTCCAAGGCAAAGGGTGTAGGGTGTTTCTTTCTTGGTCACGACAGGTAAACTCTATCTGACCAAAGTGACCTTTTTTGGGACGTCACAAATCAAAAGTGAAAAATGATGACGTCGCAATGGACTAGAAGAAAAAGGCGTCCGTCACTTCAACTGGAACTGATTTTTATAATGCTATAATGGTTTTTGGTTTTCTTGCTTTTTTATCGTTAAATGTTGGCAAGCAATACGATAAATTTCCCCATGAATGCCGTAATGATAACATGATTTAAACCCACGGCATGAAATATCAAAGAATAGTATCGGTATCTTCGATATTTGATCCCTGTTGTTTGTATTGCCTTATCTTAACCTCACCACAAGAACAGATGCTATTAATATTTTACCCCGATTCACATGTGTGTCGTCACATTTGGACAACAATTGCGTGACGTAACGAAATCGGGAAAATCCAGGGGTCGCAATGCGGAAAATGCGTTGTAATGGATATTAATCATTAATTTATAAACTGCTAACGCCAGAAAAACGCGATTTCCCCGCTAAATAGGGTAAGCTAAATCTTGCTGGCCGATTTGTTTCTTTTCTTAATCCAAAATTATTTGGGAAACGTTGATATTTTCAAATGGGAGGCCAGTCAAGACGCATTTTCGTGATTTTTAAACTAATTTTGATTATTGGAATGAGAGAAAATATACCTTCATAATCAGGATGTAAAGAAGAAAAATCCATTCCTTTCGAATTTTAAAATATCGGCAAACTACTCGGCAAACTTGGAGTCTTACCAAATTATAATACATGTATCCAAAGGCTGAAATTCCATATCATTCACCCATCGGCATGAAATGATATTAAATATACCATCCAAGTACGTCTCATACCCCTCGTTAACCGTGAATATATTGCGAACTATCATAAGTACGTCATATACAGTTGTAATGGAAGCGGGAAATGCACGTCTAGATGGGGGTTCGAATCGAGGGTCCTCCGATGTCTAGATGGACGCTCTACAAATTGAGCTACCTAGTCGCTGGCCAACGACCATGTCCAGTTCAGTTAAATTCCTCCCTCCTTTTTCAAAGTATTCGTCCCCGAAGACGCAACTTTTTACAACAAAGTTTCGTATATCCCCTTGCCAAAAATTCACCCAATGCTTAAATCAACGATTGATCACAGACACCACTATAACAGGAGATGGGAAAATGCACGGCCATACTGAGGTTCGAACCCGGGCCCCTCTGAACTCTAGACGACGCTCTGCCAATTGAGCTTCTTGAACGCAGACGAACGACACAGTCTAGTTGCGCTACACAGTTATGGCGTCAGCATTCTTTTTTACTACAGTACATTTATTAACAACCGCTTGAAACTCGTCATACACCCTCCAGGAATTATTACACACTATCATAAGTACGTCAGACCCCATTATACGGTAACGACACCCATCCCGGGACGTGTTAATACTATACAGGCGAACTGCGTGTGACTGGTCTTAAACGAGTTTACTCTATCGAATGAAGTTACATGCACGCGTGTGCCTCCATAATCGTTTTCACAAAAACCGGCAATATAGGACACTGGCTGCAAAGACAAGAAAAAACGACATCAGCTGCGCTAGGCTTGTCAGTGAAATGAAAAGTAGGCATCACATAAATGTTTGCTTCGTCAAAAGAATGGGTTTATTTAAACATGGATTGTCTTGGTTATGTTTACTTATACGCACATATTACATTCGACGTATTAGAATAGATATAATCAACAAGAAATTCACATAGTGGTGGAATATATTGCACGATGTACAAAACTGTTGGGAAAATACAAATATATTACCAAAGCGTTCGTTACACGTTTCCTTCCCCCGAGGCTGCGGTGACCGATTGGTTAAGGCGTCTGACCGTCTACGATCACTAGCCCGCCACCACTGGGTCGCGGGTTTGAGGCATACGTTGTGCAGTCGACGGGTACTCGCAGCAGGTCGTTGGTCTTTCTCTGGGCGCTCCGGTTTTCCTCCACTACCAAAACCTGGCACGTTTTCAAATCACCATAGCTGTTAATAGGACGTAAAACACAAACATACCAAACCATTCATCCTAAACATCAAAATTCTCTCCCATGTGTTTATTATTTCTGAAACACGGCATGTCACAGTTTAGAGAAACATATTTTAGGCGTCCCAACTCTCATCCACTTCTCCACTGTGGGAGGTTTTAGAGAACACCACGCTACTGTATGTCACACACAGCTAACCGTTCTCACACTTGTTCCTCTCAAGGCTAGAAAGAAAGCAACTGACCTGCAGTATTCCATTGAACAATTCTAAAAATAATTGGCTTAGTTCCGTTTTTATCCCTTTTCTACAAATGTTTTACAATCAATGTTTTACAATCAATGCATTTCTTGATATCACGGCTTGCCCACGCCCTTTTTATTGGTTTGTCTCTGTATAATGTGTCGGTGAACCGTTAAGATTTTGACAGATAGTCCCTTCCACCCCCTACTCCTCCCGTTCCTCTCCTCTCCACCCTCCCCACACACACACATACACTACCAACACCTCACCTGCAACTATTTATGCATATCCACAATGAATCGACTGCACGTTGCTCATTGTGTAAGCATATCTATAAACCATGAAACAACGAAATCATATATCAGGCCGTGTTTTACTTGAAAGGGTATCACGTCCTGACTTTGGGTTTATTGGTGAAGAGTTTATATCGGACGAGGAAGTAAAATGTCGGTCCCATGTCCTCTAAACAATGCTATACACCAATATCTTCGTATCTACAGGTAAATTACATGTTAATAAATAGTATACACATTGCTCCACACATGAACGTGCCTCACATCCATCTATCCCCTTTGTCTATCAGTGGCAGGTCCAGTGGGATCACAAGGCTTAGATAATTCTTTTTTTAACATTTTTACTCATTTTACTAACCAACCAACCCCAAACTCCCTTCCAATTTTTTTTTATACAAATTGGAGCCCCCGCCCATCCCTAAATCCGTCACTGGCTTTGCCACGCACTGTCTAAGAATCGAACGTTTTTGTGGTCACTTTGCAGTAAATGACCTTTTTTTCTATCCCGTTCGATGTTCCCTTAAGGAAAAATTTTCACTACCACATGTTATGACGATTTTAGTTTTGACGTTAATATAATATGAACGAATATCACTGGTCTATGTGCACATAGTGGTCTATAGTGGCGCAGTGTCGTGGTTAAAACATCCGTCTACAGTCCTATTTTCGTCTGCTACATGTAATGTGGTAAGTTTGTTTCCCGACATAAATAAGTAAGGCTTGTCAATAAAAACATCTCGTTAAGTGTCAATAACATATATATAGCGTCGTGTGCATTGTTAGAAAATGGATTGTGAACATCGTTTCTATTTCGCGTGCGATTTATTTTCGCGTGTATTCAGTAATTGTCGCACTTCCAAACACCCATTGGCTAGTGTTTGGTGCGTCGTAGTGTCTTTGACAATAACACCAGATAAACTTGGAAATATAATACGAATTCTTTTTGGGTAGATCATTTAGGACTACATCAATGTAAATTATACACACCCCTTTCTCGCCATCACCAAACGCAATCCCCACCACACCCCACTCCGAAACACAGTGCTCGTATATTTTGTTAACAAATTAAACCTGTACAATGAAAACAATATTTTCGATCGAATATGTTAATATTGATAGAAATAATTCAGTCAGAAACAAAAACACCATTCAATATCAAGCAAAGTGCATCAAACGGAATGATGGTATGGTGTATCATTCGCTTTATTGTGTTACTTAGAATGCCTGCCATGCCATACATTCGTTTTCATGTCCCAAACTACAACACTGCCTCTTTACACGGTTCAAAACCATTATTACATATTGCAAAATGTATTAATCATATTATCCTTTTAATTATTATAATGAACTACAATTTAAGGAAAATAGCTCAGTAGAAGTTTTACAACGTGTGCCCTATCCCATTGCTGTTGAACGGCAATAAAATATGTTTAAATCAAATAAATGTGCAATTTGCTATTGATTTCTCTTTGAATTAGTCGAGAATTATGAAGATGTATAACCTACTAAGGAAAGTTAATGGTTAGGTTAGAGTATTCATTAAATATATGTTTGACGTTTAGTTCCTCCGGTGCTACTGATATACTCTTACATCCTAGGTATAAATTGATATTTACAATTTGCAAGTGTCAATTCGATCTAAAATGAACAAGCTATTTACATACTAATTGTTATAAAGTCGCGTCTATATTGTGTGAACATGTATATTACCGGTAGTATAGTTATTGACATTCATCACGTAAGTTACTTTTGATTAAATATTACTTAGTAATTTGTAAAATTAAAAATTGAATTGATTATTCACCGATAAAATGGTAACTTTACCTATGTCTGAATGTGACAGTGTCATATCTTTTAATCTTAAATGTTCTTTTTATGGCGTGCTTCCAGCGATATACTTATTAAAATTCAGACCTGCACATTTGTATGTATACCTTATACGCTCAAGGGGGATGGCATCGTCATTTTAGTGACGTGAATTATATTTAGACACATTTATTGATCTAACTAGCGTATAAATAAACTCTTTCACCTCAATTATGCTTTGAAGTATTAAAAACAAATAAGAAAGTTTGTTCGATACGTTTTCAATATCTTTTTTTTATTTTCATTTTCCGAGTTAATTTGTAAACAAATTTGTGTACATAAACTATATCTCGCAAGCAGTGCCGAAACAATTTCTCACACTTTGAATTAATATATCTATTCCGCTGTCAGAATTCCAGTTGTTTATTACATATATTTTCCTATTTTTTGTATGTAAAATATCGATACTTGATCTGGAAGTATCAATCTAAATCAATGTAGTGTATACATAATCATAATTTGATGTCAGCATAACTATCTTAGTAAATTGTAACTGAAAATACAGCACATTTATTTTATGAGTATACGTTAAGAATATTCACCTTTAGATATCTATACTAAGAAGTGCTTCATTTTTTTATTGTTTTAAATATGTTGTATAAGGGCCCTGTGTGTTTATAAACTAAGGACGAGGTATTTCTGTTATAAATCGCATGGTTTCTTATCAGTCAATGCATACAATCCCTCATTCCTAAAGGAATCCTCGCATAACATGCTGAATTACACAAAAAATGAAGTATATGGGGGGGTTAGGTCTCTGTGTGAAAATAGGAAATATAACAAACAGATTTCTTTCAAACGTATAAAATCTTTATTGCCAATAAACATAGCAACACACAAATAATATTTATATACATATATGGTAAGTTACGGCCAAAAGAACTATGTCTTTCAAAGAAAACATTGTGCAACCCAGGGCTATATACTAAGTTTCATTGGTATTGGTCCTGTTTTGTTTATGCAATTTTTGCGTATCACCTCGTGCCAAACAATTAACTTTTCTAAAATAAATAATAAGCTTACAAAATCTAACAACAAACAATCTTATTAATAAAATCCCCATTCAAGCTTACTTCTTTTAACATAGTTACATGTGAAATAATCATACGAAACATTTAAAATGTCGTTATAGCATATATCACTATGACCATGTTCAATAAACATATTTGAAGTTTACCACAGATCAATTTACATATTTGTTTTACAATATTATTTATGAGAAAAATAATACAGACCATTTTTTTTTGATATTCAAATGAAGTAGTTTTTCTGAGTGACAGCGCGGTGATAATGATCTATATTTCATACTTTAACACTGAACACAAAATTCATTTTAACATTAATAAATATTTTTGACAGTTTAACACTAAAATTAATTCATAAAGTTGGTATAGTATCTCTCAAAAACGCTGTGTTTACAATTGTAGGTTTAAACAGATGCCTTTGACAAGCGCAGACCGTGAAACATTTCAAACCCTACAAATCTCAAGAGGTTAGCATTTATAGAAAACAAGTAATAAATGATAAAATTGGGAGAGACAAAAAAAGAAAAATGTCTTATTTCAAGATTCTGTTATCCAAATAAAACGTGACTTTTTATGTCGAGTAATATAGTTTGTTTTGTGGGTTTTAGAGAAAATTGACATTCCATATGATTTCTCTTGTCAACCAATAAAAAACCTTAAAGATAAATGTATAGCTGTGTTTCTCAATGTTTCCATAGCCTACGTGAAAATGTAATAAATTTGGTCGTAAATACAAGAAAGTCTGAGTTCTGAACAGGCCGCTCCGGGCCCGCTTAGCATCTATTACTTGTATTACCACCACACAGCATCTAGCTGCCTGACACACCGTAACCCTGATTTACGCTAGCTAATGTTTCACATTATCATTTTTTTGTAGAAATTCTTCCCCGCTGTTTTGAAAATATGGAAAACATATTCACATCTCTGTACTATGTAGGCTGGGCCTGGCCCGACTTTATGACCCACTGTGAAAACTAAAATAAACCGCCAGTGTAAAACAAGATATTGCGGCGTTTAAACTAGGTTTTCCTCTCCCGTCAGCTCGGAAATACGAGTATTTACCTTCATGGCTGGCTACACGAGATGTAAATCAAAACACAACAGTATAAATACCTTTGAAGTAATCTTTTGTATTCAGTACGGTTGTCAATATTTTCCACGCATTGCCATAGGAACACACGGCAATCCGGACACGTGTGGGTATATAATCTAAACAGTATACATACACAATTACGTCACTTCATACAGGTAGTGTGCACACACCGCCGTTCCGACCCTCCAGCCATGGAGCCTCGGTCTCGCTTGAGTAAACCCTGAAGCATCGCTGTCCCATCCATCAACACAGCGACTTCTCTTGATCTCACATAAATTGGTCCTGATTGGATGAATATAGTCACGTGATTATTCATGGCCTTTCTAATCTTGTCATTCTCCAGTCGTAATTTAGGTTCATTTATTTTAGATTTATCTGCCGATCGACAGCTAATTTGTGTGCCCCATTGACAAAGCTACACAGTTGTTGAATTATGAATTCCGATAACGACTATACTATATGCAACCTCGACTCACATTCGTATGGGAATGGATATACAAATTCTGAAATACCTGGTACACTTTACGGCTATAATACTATCAATAACAGGGCTATAGACACGGGACAACACTACTACGGTGCGGAAAACCTCGTTCCACCGGGGATCTCGGGGGTTGACCTGTCTCTGGGGACAAGCCAGGGTTTGTCCTACCCCGTCAACACACCGGTGATCCCCCGGGGACCGAGGCATGGGTACGAACTTCCCGACCCTCAGCCCCATCCGGGGAATGTGGACCCCTACATGGCAGGACATCATGGGTTGACATTGAACGGTGATGCTCATTTAGGAGGGGGAGGGGGGCTTAGCCTCTCCCCCGGACGGACAAGTTACGTGGGGTCATGTGTTGACACCCTAGGGTCCTGTTCCTTGTCGAACATGTACGGGGCCACAATGTCACAGCCAAACTCCGGACACATTAAACAGGAGCCGACGGCCGCTCAAAGCCTTTCCAATAAACCATTCAGGTGGATGCAGATTAAACGGAATCCCGGAAAAACAGGTAAATATCATTATTTTCCTCCCTAATACAATATTGTCTGACAGGTAAATATCCTTATCTTCCCACCTAACACATATTGTCTAACTGTGATACCGTCGTGTTGTGTACTTCATGTGTTTGTCGGACAATAACATAACACACGTGTTTTAGGGTCGAGGTTTTATGTACACACATAGGTATAATCACTTCATGTAGCTCTTTAAATATCTCATTATAAGACAAAGAAAGCTCGGAAGGTTATCTGTCCGGTGTCGAGGGGCGGATTAATTATGTAAACATTATTTCATTGTATACAATTTTGATAAAAAATACTCTTTATTAATTTATATAATATTGCTCCTCTTCTAAAACGTTTTGTCGGCAAAATCTGTAAAATGTTATGTTACTTGTAGAATTAAGAAAAAAAGATCAACAAATGGTAAAATTTTACTATAAGTTATATGTAAATCATATCATAAATTCTTGATTTTTCATCAGCAACACTTAAAGTATTATATTTAACCTTCGAGTCAAAAACCCGTTCATAATAATAATGACATAAATATATATATATATCATATATATTAAGTAAAGCCCTTCTAAGTTTATTATATAAATACATATATATATATACATTGTTGATACATGTGACAATTAAAGAATATTTTTGTTTTCAATTTTCTACGGTGGTCTTTTGTTTATATAACGTAAAAATCATAATACATAATCTTATATATATAGGCTTATTTCTAAATCAGCAATATACTGTATATCTTTAATATTTAATGTTATAAAAATCGATTGAGCTGATGTGATGATTACAATCCTATCCCGGCGGAGTTGTCAATACTAATACAATCAACATTGTATACCTTAAGCGCGTAACGTCTACTTAGCTTTTGGGATTTGATTTAATAATGTGTGTGTAGATTGATAATCGAAGGGTAATTTATATATCAATATTGAATATTTCCTTTACAAAGCAGAGTCTAAAACCCGATAATTATCAACCGTCATAATAGCGATATCTGACAATTCCTTTCATAATTGTGTCAATATATACACAATCACGGTAACGCTATTTCCTCCGATACTTCCCCAATACTCATTGAAAACCTTGTTTGATCGCCGATAACAATGCTAAACCGGGAATCTCATTAGCTTTAATCCGCGTACGTTTTATTCATTTAATACGTGTGAATCCAAGTGGTGAAATAGGCAATCTAACGGTATATGCTTGTAATAATTGCTAAAAATTGATTGAAACGTCTTTAAATTAACTGCTGTTGGGATTTTCTATTACATTGAATGGGACACTCAGACACGTGGTACGGCCTGTATAATTTGACGGGTTTAAGATGCCGGACACCGATTTGCGCTTTGTTGACAGAAGGCCACAATGTGGTCGGCGTGTTTCAAAAGCTTGAGAAACTAAAACTTCTCAGGTATCTAAACGTATCCGTCTAAAGAACGAGACAGCTTCTGCCTGTGGGCCTAAAAAATCTCAGTTTAATCTCGAATAAGATCAATTTTTTAAATAGAGTTTCATATTCATCTAGAAAACACTTGTCGCAATTTTTGTACAGCTCTGGGTTGGGAATATATCTACAGCCTTTCAATGAATTATTAAAAAGGGCGAGAATATAATTTGTTCTGAGTGTTAAGATGTCTATAACATATTGGAACGTTAGTTTAAAGTCACTTTACTTATCTTAAACGAGTTATATGGCATTTTATGAATTATTCGTAGATATAACATTTCTAGTTTTCACAGTTTATGTCAAACAGGATAAAGAATGAAATTTATCTTCTGATGTAAACATTAAATATCCAAATCGTAGATATAGGGAAATTCGACAGCAATGTTGTCATGTATGTCCGAATTACTTAAGATACGGTAAACATGGCTTTGACAACTTTACATATATAAGTCTTACTAGCATTCACAATTCTTTGAATTGCAATGAAAATATTGTAAATGTATTTTATAAATTTTATTTAAGCAAATCAACATATCTTGATTTGATTCCACCAGCATAGATACTGAGTAAGGGTAACTTATGTCATATAAATATTTCATCTTTACAATGTCATCTAACTACCATAAAACCCAACATACTATTATTCTTGTGACACAAATGCATCCAATATTTTACTTATGCCAGTGTGCACGGCTTATATGGGTATATACAGGGCTAACAATATCATATGATAACATTTATGAAATAAATATATCTACTAAATTGAAACCGTTTTAAATATCTAGATGTCTCGTTCCCATAAAATATCTTGTAAATAGTTCATAGATATTTTATTAGCTGAATTACAAATATACGACTCCTATCTCCTGCGTCTATTCACAATAATACTCTTAATATATGATGTATATTATATGAGTAAATACATACGGGAAAGCAAAATATAAAATAAGTTGTTTTGTATTTTTGGTTATGTTTTAATCAGAAGTTGTCGAATAATATGACTCAGTATTTATCATGTGTTGTATAAACTGGTATAAGTTATATCACAGAGTATGATACTATTTTTGCTCTTTACATATAAAAAACAATAATAATAAACACTGCATACAATACACCATCACTGATCATTCTGGTTATCTACACAGATCTCGCCACGTCAAAATGGATGTATATTGACTAGAATATGAATGACCTAAACATATATATGTGACAAAGACATTATTTTATTTGACTACTCCAAATAATTTCAATGCAAAAATACAGTTATTTCGAGCTAGGTCAAGTCGAAATGATCCCCTAGTGTTATACATAATAAAATGAATATCACTATCACACTGAACCCCGGAAATAAGCCATGATTTATAGTAATGTATTCGCTTTCGTGTAGTTTTACACACACTTTTTGCTTCTCTCCTAATCCAAATATTTCACTTTCTGAATCTTATTTCGTTGCTGTGTTGGATGCTAATATTGGAATGGTTGTTGAATAACCTTGTTGAGATTTTTTACTCGTAACGACCTATTAACGGACGTGTATGGATCCCAGACTTTGTACAACTGGTTGACAGTCTGGGTACATGCATTAAGACAGGTATGGAACAGTAACCGGGCGACCGTTCATGCTCTCACTCTTATAATAATATTTGTTCAAACATTTAGCAATGTATGTGTGTGGAGTGCAAAAGAAGACAACGTACTGTCTATCCCATTAGGGGAACAGATAAAACACAAACCATGACAGAGGCGAGTGTGTTTACTTCCCTACTTCACATAGGAGACATTCGTTATGAGCGAGAGACAGGCAATCTTTTTTGTCAACTGTACTAAGATGTTGGGGTCGACCCCAGTGTGTTTGGACCTGAGTGGCTGGTATCCCGACACACGTGCTCTACCCACACCAACCCAACCCCGTGTCACAGGAACGGGGGTCCCTTGTTTACACACAGGCGGGTGGATGTGTTTGTCCTTACTCGCCCCATTACAGACCTGTGCTTATAATCCTGTTAAACAGCCTGCAAACCTTATTAGGTCTATTTAAAAATTTACCTTGCTATTACCAATGTGAATTGAGGGTCTTTTGTAAATTAGAAAAATAAACAAACTTCAGGTATAACGGACTCCACTGTCTGTTGACTTAGCGCTGACTGTCCACAATCTCAAACATGCATATTGTTCTGTAAATAGGATATCAATGCAATATCGTTCTTACGTCAGAAGAGACTACCAATGTGTTCATAGTGAATTAGCAATGTCCCCAGTTCTGGCTAATAACCAGTGTACTGTTATTGTAAAGAGAACTGAACCATCTGATATCACAACACATACAACAAGTTTATATAAAATTATATCAATATATATCACAATGTTTCTTTGTATTTTAAGTGCATATTCTGTTTTCAATACCAGCTTTATTTTTGTACTCTTCCAAGCTGCTACATATCAATACGAGTATTTAACAGTAAATCATAGACATATTAAATCTATTTATTCATTTCAAATGGTTCTGATAACCTTTCGATTAGTTCGAATTTATATTCTCTGTGTATGCAACATGTCGTTTCAACAGAAACACCCGTCATACTTTGAAATAACACAAGACGTAAAATCAATTTAGGCACTGTTTAGCGACCCCTAAATCCCCTTTCCCAGCGTCTGTACGGGAATAAGTGAGGGGGAGAGTGACACCAGATACAAAATCCCCCCTTAAACCTCCATTGTTAGCCTCCTCTCAATCTAAACAAGGTGAATAGTCACAGCAATAACACTCCAGAACGTCTCAATGTCCCAACACAAAAGACTTTGAGATGTCCCTTTCACTTGCATGTGTATTTGTGGTTAAATATGCCTCCACTGTTTTTCATTTCTAGCGTAAAGAGAATTCTGATAGCTGTTTGTAAATAAAACTGCTATTTCTGTTAAAACAAATGCAGATTTGCATTAAATATAATTCTTTTATAACTATTTGATTTTCCTACAGAATGCTCATAATATTTAACTAAATTGTATAATAGTTATAATGTAAGTTTTGTCCATACTAAAATCAGAGGCCTGCTTGGATAAATAAATGATTATTTCATTTAACATAGGAAGTATGTTTTAAATAAATGATATGAATGTGTTCTATCAAATAAGGGCAGGGAACAGTAAATTATTTACAAGAACGATCACGGTTCGTTTATTCTTAACACAAAGTGAAGTGATAATAAGACCTTTTAGTGTTCATAAAGAAATTGTCTGTCAATCACTGCTGCTCTATCCAAACATAAGGTTTCTTCCTGTCATATCATATAAACCTCACATTCTAGCTCAGAATCTATTACTGCAAACACGTTCACAGATAGTTACCCCTCCTTTCGACCCCAAGGAAAAAACTTTGACTTTGTCTACAGAACTGCCGTCTTGGGAATTCTTGCAATAGATGGGCCATTAATCACACAGGATTCCGATTGTCAAAGAACGAGCGCGGCCATATTTATGTTTTCCGAGTTTCCCGTGAAAATACAACACTCAGCGTCCGTAGCGTAATTTCCATGCGGGACCGCGGGAAACCGCAACAATCCTTATTCCGCATAAAACAACGATAAAACTGGAATAAAACAAAAACATGACAGATAAAAATGTGTTAGTGAACAAACCGGAAACGTAAACAAAGTAGAAAAAGCTATCGGAAAAATATCCCGATCGCTTTTTCAGTATGTTTCGTTTTATCGATATTTTTCTTTGAATGACAGTGGGCTAATGGGAAGAAGTGTTGCTGGAAGAATCTCGGACGGTGTCGGTTTACAATTATGTGCCGTCGGCTTCTCATTACTGCAGTTAATGAGAAAATAAAGAAGGACAAAAGAACAGCTGGTTATTTCTAAATAATGGAAATTGATTAGAAAAACATTGAAATCTATTGCAGGGTCTCATATTTGCTAAATATTCAATTACGACTATTTACAATTGTACATTTTCAATTAAATTATATATAAAATAATTAGAAAATTGATTATGAAATTTTAAGACGAATGATTTTGTTAGGCTTTGTAGTATCTATAATTTGATATATTTATGTAAAGGAAATGAGTGAGATGATTTGGACAATTGAAATTCTAGAAAAGGTTGTTTATATGATATTAATTGTAATAATTCGTTTTTCTTTGATCTAGATAAGTTCAAACAAACTTCATGTTAGTGTTTACTAAGTTACATCAATAGTTATTGTTAAAATATTTCTAGTTAGAAAACATTTCTTCGAAAATTGAATCAACATTGTTAGTCTGTTGTATTTTTTGTTGAAACCTCAGGGACGTTTTTATTATTTAACCAAAGGCGGCCACGAATTAAATATAATATTTATAGCTTTAATTCTATTATAAACTTCCGTATATGTATGTGTGCGCCAGGGGATGTTGTTGTAAATGTGTCGTTGTGTTATAAAAGAATCATCTCTACCTAATCGGCGATGATCGCCTCGACATTATCTCTACATCGCTGCCTCGGGTAATATAGTTAGGATAGTTAGGGGTATATATAATATTTCTGACATAGGCTAATCGCTAACGGAATCCGCGATACAATTGTACCGTTGTCGCCGTGGTTTAGCCTGTCATGCTGCTAAACTGTTGCACAATTTTACATCATTTAGTGTCAGGATCACACACGCCAATCCCACTCTTGGTCCTTAAATTTATGTTGGTTTATAATCTTGCATAAACGACCACAGTGTCATAATGTATCAACCATCTTTTTTCACTAATCATCCATAGCATAAATGCGTATTTAATACGTAAAAAAGATGTATGTCTTCATACCATTTTTGTTTTCTTTACTAAAATTTTAACATCAGATCGTGAAATATTTGGATACTTATCAATATGATTTACCAACATCCAAAACAGGAAAATAAGTATTTTTCTTACTTTCTCATGTTTTATCTACTTAATCATTAGTACTGATATATAAATCATTACATTCAGTGTATATGTTCTTTCTAATCTAAATGTAAATGTGATCGATTATTAAACCGAAAAGAAAAAAATACTTAAGAATCTGTTATAAGTAATTATCTTTATTCACAAACATTAATTACTAAGTTCGTTTAAGCTGATCTTTTTACTTTAGATTGATAGTCTATTCTAAATTTAATGTTTTTGTGACTTTTTACTAAAAAAATAAATCACTTTTTAAAAATTTAAGTATTATGCAAAATGCAAGAGAAATATTGCATTTGTTTAATTGGTATGGATGTGCCAATATCCGATAACGGGGATATTTTCACTACATTTAAATGATTGATCTAGAAAACAGCTGTTGCACAGTGCGAATGAAAATTGTATTTATTATTTATTCATATCCCGCGGTAATTCAATTTCCTGTATATGTTTAGAAGAATAAACAAAATATACATGCGTATGTTTACGTTGATTTTGTTTGCAAAAACTATCAAAGAAATTTCTAACATTTTTAAATCAAATGAAACTGAAATTTTGATAGCTACATAGCAGCAAAAACGTTTTGCCATAAACGGACTTAGATAGTTATGTTTAATTGTTGCAAATACGTTGCACATACTGATTATTTGCAATAACATTAAACTTTTAATCAAAACGCAAGTTAAAATACACCATATAAACGTATATGAAAGTGCCTATTGTCATGGATAGGATATAAAAATAAAATATAATATATTGATAAAGCACTTTGGTCGAGAGTCGTTAAGATTACTTTAACTTCCTTTCCATTTTTAATTGTGATTTCACAAACACTTTAACTTTGATGTTTTTTGTATTTATGATGATCCTCATTCGAACACTTGCAAATTAACAGAATGCACATGGTTCCTCTATAACCGAAAACAATATTGATGCTTTTTAAATATAGTATTTGTACAGTAAATAAGGCACTCCTTTGCAGATAAATCTCGAATGATTAGAACATTTCTGTAAACAAATGTATTTTTCATCGTGCTTATGATACTTGCAATTGATTAAAAAGCGATAACCATTAATTGGAGAGATACCAGTAAATTGATTAACAATAGCTTAACACTCAAACGAGAAATGCTCTTTTTTGTTAATGATGATGAATTAATGTAAAAAAAAGGGATCTCTGTGGTTCATTTAGAACTAACTTATGTTTACACAGACCTAATGAATTGATTTCCATATCAATCATATACGATATGTCTCAATATGGACCATCAAGGCATTCCATGTAACTAGTGTCTAATATTTGGATATGCATATTCAATCATATCCACAATGTCTTAATACAGAGGATGGAAGCCTACCATGTGTTTAATGCGGGTGATACCCCGTGTCATTACGACACTGGTAACACTTGAAGTATGCTTGGATCTCTAGCCTCAGACTCGGGCCATCCATCACGGTTTTGACTTGGACTGGTCACTCCACTGCCCTATGTGTATCGCTCTTCATGAAGAGTCTAGGCTGAATTTATGCAAAAAGATAAAAATGAAAAACCATAACCTTCCATTTTGTGATTATTTAGCTATAATGTTGTCATTCAAAATCTGGATATTTGATTTCTTGGCATTTTAATACAGTTCTCCATATGCAGAATAAACGAAATGAATTGGCGTGTAATTCATAAACAGAAATATTAAATTTAGCACACGAAGAAAACAGCATGTGGTAATCGATTCTAAGAAGAATACGGCATAAAGCAAGGAGTCGTTACTGATACCGTAGTATTCTATACCATGAATACGAAGTAAATATATTATGTAAAATGGACACCAGAACTTGTATAATCCAGAGAAGTATCAGATGAATGTAAGACACATACATAGTTGATTTCATCTTTATAATTTGGTAATAGATACAGTATACCAACAATGGATTACACTACACCATACAGCTGTTTCGTCCTTCTAGGACTCATCGCTGATGCTAGGGTAGACCCCAAGGAATCCAAAAACTTTTATTTCAAAATTTTGTTTGTAGATGCAGAAAGCCCGATACAGTTAACATTTTCCTACATCATACAAACATTGCTACCTAGCATATCTAAGTAGGAAATACTAATAATTAGTATATCTACCTTAAGTTTTTTTCCCAATATTTTTTGCATACAATTGATTTATGCTTTTACCATATTTACCAACCAGAATTTGTTATTTTCTTTCTTTATTGTATTATGAATTGCATTAATGATTAAGAAAAGTTAGCAGTAAGGCAATTAACCATAGTAATGTATGAAAATAGGCAATAATCCTACCGTTCTTTTATGTAAGCGTTCGATTCTAGGATGAACAAAGATGCATGCATTTATCAAAAATGTTAGGCATTCTGCTTTTTATGCCGTATTTTAATACTTATATCATGATATACTGTATTTCTTATGCTATTATCAATACGTTGATGTACACATGCTCTTTAAATATTTGGCAAACCAGAATTTATTCCATTACGTAGAATAGCATTTGATAGTGTTTCAACCCTGTTGCTAACATGCATATATATATATAAGATATCCTGATTAAATCTGTACCGAACATAAAATACAAACCATAAACATTTGGTTTGCTGGATTACAGAAGCATAAAGATATGCGGCCTGGTCTTTTTCTTATCTAAACATGACACGTGATCTCTTATACAATTTGCATATAAGAATTATGCAATAGGAATTGCGAACAGTGTACAAAGCGGCGCTGGGTCTGTGGCTAATTTTCCTCTCCGTGTGAAGCTTGGGCTGTAAACCATAACTAACCACGTCCCTATCAGCCATTTCCTTTCAAGCCTCTTACGCCGTAATCCGTAGAATTATTCTGGAGTACGCTCCAGTTCCATTAAGTATGATTTATGGGGTTTCCATATACAAAATCTATCACTTAAGTAAAAAGTTTTAACAGTAATCAACAACTGTGAAATTTATGAAAAAGACTTTAGTGACATATTTCAATCAGGACATATGTATAACTTACCATCGTATCGCTAAGTTTATGGCTTTCCTTTCAGTGCCCACTAATAAAGGCAAGCACTGCTAGCTTTACTGTAAAGTTAATCATATTTCATAGCTACCAAACACATGCGACCACTTGAAATCTCCTTTAAACATATTCTTTCGTTTAATGGCAGGTAACACAAGCTACTAGATAACATAAAAGCTGTGTAATGCGTTATAGTTAATGTCACATGGTGTACAAAATGTAGCAGAAATGCAACGTTAAAGTATGTTGCATGTGCAATAAAAGTTGTTAATTACATTTCCAGTATTTAAATTAGTAAATTTGCGAAACTCCCGCTCTTTCTATTTGAAACCATTTTTTACGTTTTATAACTTATAATTAGCTTCATCACATTTTCTTGCTCAATTTTTTATTACACCATAAACTTTTCATATTAGCAGATTTATGTATTCAAGCGCAAGACATATATTGAAATATAAACGGAAAATTAGACATGGATAAGATTAATAGTCTTCTGGTGTGTGCCCAATTTAAAGAATACATTTGCCCGAATCAAGACGTGTTTATTCTGATATACATATGATAACACCTGTTGAATGTATAATTATCAAATAATAATTAAAAAGTAATTTATAAAAATTAATTTATATTAATCGTATATCGTTGTCTAAACCTGATGTTTTGGTTATCGTATCCGTCATAACTCGTTGTCAATTTGTTGGTCGATTGATTAGTGTTTTTGTATCAAACCAGTATTAATGCTTTGAAGACTTTGTATGCAAAATCGTGTTTCTAATTAAAAATGTTATTAACACATTTATAAAATACTGTTTAATACAACTACGAAGTTGAAGGATTAAGTCTTGCGAGCTGCTGACTGCAATACTACCAGATACTTACTCAAGTACTGTCAGATTCCAACTACAGCACGGCGAAGTAACTACTGTATTGTTATCTTAAACCGCAATACTTTCTTATTGTAACTAAAACACTATCAGTTTATACCTAGACTGTCAGATAGTAACTAAATTACTTTCATATGATATATACAGTAGTGTCGGAATGCATCTCAGATGAAGACTAAAGAACTGTAGTTATATAAAAATACAAAAAACATACCGCCAGATAACAAATACATCAATAGTACAATTGACTGTGCGGCACCTAGGTAGATGTATTTCAAACACTCTTACATAGCACAATACTTACTACTTACTTGTTATTATGTTCTTTAAATACAATTACTGTTCTCTCGAATTGCACAGCTTATTTTTATATTCTCTTTCCTCTTCCGCCTAGTGATCGACCAAATTATATATCACACGCTAATGGGACAGGAAGTGATTTGCAATGATTATTAGGGTAATAGCTGGCGCCATATTTCAATGACGTCACGATTGGCGACAATTTGAATGTACTACTTAAAGCAGATCTACTGTTTATTGCTGTTAACTAGAAATTGTTTTAGTTAATGTCTCAAAGATTTACCGAATCAGTCGCTTATTCTATTGTCGCTTCATCTGCATTTGAATTAAAAAAATGGAAACCGCGAATTTGAATGAAGAGAATAGAAAATACCATTCTGATTGGACAAGTCAGATATTTTTTTCAGTGAGTAAAATAAGTCACTTTTATAGCATGGATATATCTTTATATTACAAATAATGCTAGCCATACGGAACATAAAATATACCAAGGCTACATAGCTGATCTAGTAGAGACAAATACCATGCAACGCCGCTCTTTTATTTTTTATTGGAGTTTGCATAAAATTGTACATTTAGTGTACCATTACATAAAAAACCTTATGGTATACTAATTTATCAAATATTAAATCAAGATAGGGATAACTAAATGCTTTTCATAATAATCTTATCAAAAACTGTTTTCCTGCATAAAATTCTTTACATATGAAGTACTTTATCATTGGATGATAATCGTACAGATGGCGCACTTCTACATAGAATATAAATTCTTCTTGAAGAATGGTAAGTAGTAAACATTTATTTGTTTTCAAAACCGTGAATTTATTATTGTCTTTGAATTTATTATTTGTATTGATAGTTGAACTTGAGGCAGGTCTACACAATATGCATTCTTTTCCTTATCTACGCAATGAAATTTACATATAAACATGTATATATACACCATCAACAGACAATCATTAATGATTATGTCAATCATGCCTTCAATTTTGATAACATTTATTTGATCATTAATCATTTAAACTTTTCTTATACTGGATAACAGATTAAATGCAAAAGGTTTACGTAAGGTACAAAAGTTTCAATCAATCATGGATTGAACATTAATAATGCGCCGATGGAGTCGTGTTTTGCCTCGTCATACATAGTACTACATGGTGTTAACACCGGTTTTCACTCACGTCTGTATGATATAAGCCTACACCACCCACCTATCAACACCTGAACTCTTCCGTACAACACATACCTGTACTCTCCTCTTCGTTCTACAACGTGAGCCTGCGTAGGGCCAGGATGACTCAGTATAGTTTTACGATCAACCTTTATTCTTTATACCATTGTTTCTCGAGAACACAGATCATGCCTATTATATTTATGTTACTTTTATTACCTGGTAGTAGGTAAAAAAATCCTGTTCTTCCTTCTGATCCTTTCCTCTCTAGTATCAGGTATTCTGTGTAACACTGTCAATGTGCTTCTTTGTTTTTCGGACCCAAATACCGAAGAAAATAAAAGTGCTAATCAGGTCGTTTATGTTTGAAGTTAAAATTCCTCATCAATGAAGCAGAATAAGATCAAGGCAAAATGGCAACACTTAATGTTGATGTAATGGCTATAGCTTCATTTGATTTGTGTGTATACTAAACGAGAGATGTAACACCAGGGCTAGTAAACATACCTCCATATAACAGTAGTCGGTAATATACATGTCAAATGATGTTAGGAATGATAGTTGACCTTGGCCATTATAGATTGTTTATTCCTATATGTAGAGTTACAACAATAACAAAAATACGGAGGAAGTTATTTATGTACGTGATGGTAAAAAGATATATTATGTAGATAGTATATATGTATGGATTAAAACAATATCAAATAATGTATTTACTTTATCTGTATCTATTGTATTTCGTTCGTTGTTGGTAGTTCACTATACATGCTGACGCCATTTAAAAGATTATATTTCATCATTACCTAACATGATTGTATACAAAGTGATTGCTTTTGGCAAATCTATTAACTTCATTTTCTTATATTCTCATACGGATGGCCTTTTGTATTTACAATAGAACTGCATATATTTGGTTATCTTAATTCACGATGCATAGTACGCTTATGTCTCGCCTGAAATCTACAAAACTGTTACGTCAATGAAATATTTAATGAATATTGAAATTATTGAGTAAATAAAAAGATAAAAAATATAAGAATAAACGTGAAGATCACTTCGGTGAAAACATGTTAAATTTACATGAAACTGATTTTTAAGAATTATAAGTTGAAAGAAAAAGGATATCGCTGAAGAAATACATTTTTGAAAAAAGCTTTGTAAATTAATATTGTTTCAGAATGATAATTAAAATCTTATTTGAAGTTGAAACAAATATTATAATCACATGAAAGTTAATGCTTTGCCTAATATACCTATCCAATCAAATCCTCCTTACATATGTCGTTTACGTATGGTAAAATAATACGCTGGTCTATAGCCTATTCTAGGTATCATAATTGTATAGATTCGGCCTGTTAAGAAATAACCCAGTTTGCCAGGGGTTTCTACATGAAAAGGTTCAATATACGATGAGGAAGTTATATGGTCGTCATCATGACCTGGTTTCAAACTTTGTTGATTTCAGTCTTCACAATAGTTAAAGATTTGTTCACACATTGTTTCGTAGATAATTGGTGACCTTTATTTCATCGGGTCATGTAGTGGACTTTCAAATCGAAATCGTATTCTCGAATTCCACTTACACTATTACAATATTCAACAGATCACACTCTAGTACAATGTTGCACACCTCACACTTACACTTATACAATGTTGCACAGATCACACTTATACTAATAGAATGTTCAACAGATCACACTTACACTAATACAATGTTCCACAGGTCATATTTACAGATTTACATTAACACAGTATTACACAACTCACAACTAAGTTACACAGTGTTCAACAAACTAAACTTAACTAACAAAATGCTCCACAGATCAAACTTTAACTAATACACTTTTTATTCTCAAAAATAATTTATACCTTTACTTAGTGTTTTCCAAACATACTGCATATTCCAGTACCAGTTACACAGCACTTAACCTACAATACAGTATCTGTCGAACTGCATTCATCATTGATTTTTTTATCCTTTAGTATCACTGATGAGTCTGAAATGCACGAAATGGCCACATGACGCATTATAATTACACTTTTGCTTGGCTTTCTGCATCTACGTTTCGAATTCTCAAAAGCCGATTTTCTAGTGATTTTCTTACGCTAAACGATCATTCTACTGATTTCACGTACAGTCACACAGTATTCCAAGTGTAACTGTACCTGTTTGACAAAAAGTAGAACAATGAATTCCATTTACCTATTGTTAGTTTTTACCTATCCATGTCTGATAATTATGCATTTTAATGCAGCACGGGTTAGCCATATCAAACGCTTTCTGTCACTAACAATGCATTGTAATAACTACATCAAAGTCAAAATTAAAAACATGACTCCATATGATCTGCTTTTATAGTCCGTATTTTCAACTATTTTATATATGTCTCCAAATTAGTAAACTGTGGTTTCAGCCTACTTATGCATAATTTGAGTTTTATGCGAAAATGACGAAACTTTCTAAAATAAAATTCAGCATAAGTAGTAATTAAGAACTAAAACCTTGCTTGATCACCTTCCCTAAAACAATATCCTTTGATACGACAATATATTGATAGATAAAAACCTAGCGTCATACTTGTACATATCCAGTAAATCAATAGTAACGATTTACAGGCGATGTACAGGTAACGAATAGAGGGAGGTCATACAGGTCGATGGCTCCTAATAATTCGTTTGATCTGCAGAGATGTGATTCACAACTCCACACTGCATACCTATCATTTTCTTAAGCTAACATAATATCACCATCTCTAACTTATATATCACCTATACCTATATCAATGTCTATATACGCCTGACGTCATTACCCGCGCTTCGGAAGATAGCAGACGACCAACATCTCACCTGTCAATCGAGGAACCCGGAAATATTTGGTTGGTGGTTTGACTGAGTGTTTGTTGCTACTTGAAGTGACAGGTGTACCGCCTCTCCTAATCCTCGCCAAGGGTCAGTTCAGTCCAGTTTATTGAACTCTCTCGATGTAGACACAGGGCAGCAAACATGTGGTCACCGCGTAGTCTATGCTATTCGGGCAAGCGAATGTTATTTTCTTGTTAGGTAGCAATATTATGTAGAAAGAAAATTAGATTCAGGACAACATCTAACAAAATCTGTTATTGATTTAACATATTTATACTTGGAGACATATGAAGTCTGTTTTCTTTCTAGAGATCGTTGGTCTCACTTTTTATTTGCAAATCTAGTTTGTTTGTTTTTAAAGCCCCTGTAGGATAACTGTTTAAAGCTCGAAGTTTACCTTACGACATCCAAATGTTTGATTGTGTATAAGACCGCTTTGATGTTGTGTTTAAGAACACAAACAAAGAGAAAACCACAAAACATCTATATTGCCAATGCAGGCAATGATGTTTGAGTGACGTTGCCTATCAACCTTGTCTGCTATTGATCTGTGACGACTGATAAAAATGCATGTCATTCTTCTAAATTAAACAGATATCAATTATAATTTATTCTAACATGGAGTCAATTGCACACCAATTCAATGTGTGCGATCCATGAAATACAACGTTATGACAAGGAACAGAACACATGTTTTTCAGGTACTGGCACACATGGACCTCTTCTTACAAACCCATACACTTGCTTCAAACATGTCTTGTCTCGAGTATACAGTACTAAGAAAATGGCGTGTTTATTGCATAACCCAGAATGCGCGTACTTCTGTGTGTTAATGTCTCATGTCTACAAACTCCCAGTTTTATGTATTTCCTATGACCTTTTAAACAAGAGAACATGGATAGCAATATTAGGATTTCAAATTAAAACGGAACTTTTCTGCTGTACATCAGTAGACTTTTGAATGGTGTTAACAGTTTATGACGGAATGCTACAAAGTGAAGTAGATGATATATGTCGACACACAGTAGGTAAAGGCCCCTCAGCACTAGCAATGCATAAACAGTAAATTAAAGTGTCTCCCTGCAACACAAGTTACACGTGCGTATCTTATTTATCGTTGTTCTGTATACACGAACTATGGGTATATTGAAAGGCTAACGGTAGTTTTATGTTCTGCTCCCCAGGTCTTAGACTTGCCATGGACACAGATATGGGTAGAGTTCCATTATTCATTCTTCTCTTCAGATAAAGATGGCTTCCCAACTAAAACCTGGCCATAAATATTTAACATTCGAACCAATTTGGGATTACATACGCGTTATTTGACAGTGTTTTCAAATTAGTTCGTTTTCATCATATATGCACTTCATAAATGCATATTTTAATTTATGCATACAAATTATAATGTTAAAGAATTGTTCCACGAATTCCCGTTTTGCAAACTTAATCGTGAGAAAACCTCACCGCAAAAAAAGAAACAATACAATTCGACAATAATGTACGAGAAGCCATGAATTGTACAGAATAATAGATATCAATTTACATAAATGACTAATAATAATCAATTAACAATTGTTTCATTTTTCGAAACTGTGCTTCGTGTAGTCCGTGCTTTGTTAACAACTTTTGTCAGAGCATCGTATGAGGTCGACTGTAGATACTTCAGTCAAATAAGTAGCGCGATACACATTTCTAATACAATTCCGATTGATAATTGTTTCAACCAAGGCAAGCAGTAGATCGCTCGTAATGGAGGTCTGCCTAGCGTTGATAGTAATCGTCTTTGTCACGGGGAGTGATAGATGGCGCTATTTACTCGAGCAGACGTATTTTACAAGACTGTAAGCGCGGGAAAATTGTCAGTGCCAATTCAGACAATTTTTTGAAGATTTACTAATATTGTGTTTAATTTACAACCGTAATTTCATTTGGACGCTTTCTAACCATTACGGATTTCTTGTATTCTGCATATCGTTATCCCGAACATTGACGATGTGACATGGCATGTCACCTTCTATGAAGGACCAACCCCTGATATGTTCCACAGATTGCGTGCGGAGGAATCCGGCAAACCAGTCTTCAATCATAATGCTTCGTAGTTTTCAAATGCCAACACTACAACAGACAGGTCTAACCAAAGAAATGAAAGAATACACTATAAGCCAGGCGAAATAATCTAATAATAAAATATCGACAATTTATATACAGATTTTTTTTCAAATGAATATACTTGTTTAATGTCGTCTACACATCAGAAACCGTCGAGGGACTGGGTTTTGTTAAAGCAATGGTGTATTTGACTTTTTTCAGCATTGTTAACGAATCATCTCAAGCGGCATATGTTGAATATTGTATACAGCACATATTATGCTTTCTTCACAATCAAAACCATCAAATGTTCAATGACGTTGACATATGAATTAGCAAGGCTCGCACGTTCTCCGAAATCATTAACGCTCATACGCACGTGTAGTCAAATTAAGGCCACTGATATTGTACAAAGTAAACACAATTTACATTGAAATCGATCTCATTTCACGCCGACAAGTGCGTGTCCGCTGTAGTACCGCTGTCAGACAATGTTTCCCAAGAAAATACTTTTTATTAGACTACGCTATGTATTTCAAAAGGACATATTGTTACTGGATGAAGGCGAAGTATGTCCTGCAAAGACTTTACAGGTGAATTGGCTAAACAGTTAATTAAAACACGCACGGAGGAAATATGTTTCTTTATCCCGCTGGTTCAACCTAGTCACCTTTTAATCATCAACTTCCTATTCTGTTTCAACACTGTTTCAAAGCAAATTTTCAATCCGGTTTGTGATCCCTGCAGTAGTTGATCATGAGGTAACTTAGGTTTCAGTATGTTATGATCATACTTTAAACGTGATATTTTCAAAAACATGTTTTAGCTATTTTGAAATGGATTATTAAGATAGTAAATTCGCCCTATATACGTAGTATATTCTGTTCATAATACAGCTATTCACAGTCATTGCTGCATGTCCACATTACTTTTACGAGATGTCAAACCTATGAATATGATTCATCCATGGATGCAGATAGTTTAAAGTCATTCCTCAATAACTGAAATCATTTTGCTAAAATATTTTAGTGAAAAGACCTCCCTAACACGCAAACCGGCATGCTACTTCCGCCCTTTTACCGTTTCCGCAGACAAAGTTGTTACGACAGGAAGATATAGTTCTGATTCCCGCTAAGTGAGAAGACGATGATTATGGTTCCCGTACGCGCTTGTCCGCATGATGGATGGTCTTCCGAGGCGCGCATCTATGAGCTGTCAGTTCACACGCCGTAATTTTGTGAGCATTCAAAGACACTGAGACGAGTGTCAATCTCAACACAATGTAGGATGTAAAGAAATGTTTCTGCTCTTTCTGTCCAGCCATTTTGAAGGTCTTGTTCTGTTACACGATTTAGTTTCAACTGAATAGAGGAAAAATTCAATTCTTGCGACGCATTCTTTGGTTGAAGGGATTGGATGGTTTCGTGATAGGTACACTTATAAATGCAGATGTTCCCAACTGTCAATCACTTGGCAATATAAAAATTAGCCTCAAGCCCATGACTCCTAGGTGAGAAATTTGGAATAGATGACGATATCAGTACAAGAATAAACAGGAAACAACTTCTACGTGGAAAATGTTGTTTTGAAGAAAACAAAAGATGCATACTCAATATTTAATTGACTGCTGTGTTTTATGAATTTCCTTGAGTTAAGCACATATTTATTCGACTTTTGTTGAGTTGCTATCTGAATGTTTTAGTGAAAGGGCTACATCTTACTATATGAAGTTATCTGTAATTGGATAGTTTGTTACATACAGGGTGAATCAAAATATAGTAATACAGCCAGTTTTCAGACAGTGCAATTGAAAATACAAGAAGGTATATTACCTCATTATCCATAAGTCCGTCTGTTGTCTATTACTGATGCATGGTCCCACAATTATTCGGTTTAATAATTGAAACAAGATTGTGTCCCAGACAGTTTAGCGCTATTTTAGCGTTTGTACATTAACGTGACGTCATTATTTCGTCCTTGACGCCATTCTGGTTTGATACAATTTTAAGGAAAGTGATTTGAACATTAAATTCGAGAATGATGAGTAAAGTTTTCCTGAATATGTAACATGCAAATAGAAAACTTGTGTATGCAATATTATTACTACACATATGCGTTCATCAAAAGTTTCAGGTTACATTCGTTTATTGCACAAATATATGAATCTCACGAGAGCTGTATCCTGAGTGAAATACATATATACGAGCAATATAATCGCGCAAGCTTAGAAATCAGAGGAACGCATGTGTTAGGGATTGTCTATTTGTCACCTAAAGTTGTATTTAGGTAGATAGTTTACTACTATATGATTCATTATTGGTTTTACGAGAATTACACACAGCTACGTAAAACTAATAAACAGTTATATATATAGTTTACTACTTATATGTTATTCTTTATTTGTTTTACAAGGATTCAAAACAACTGTGTAAAACAAATGAATATGACTACATGAGGATGTGTATGGCGTAGTTTCAAAGTGCAATAGTACGACCTGGTTTATTATTACGTGTGTGACGTTTTAACACATACTAATAGAGCATAGATACCATCACACATACAAATAACAAATCAGCATGAACTTCAACCAATAACTGCGAACTAATATGTGGTTACCTGTCACCTGTTTATTATTATAAGAGACTTTTTATGATACTAAAAAGACGATATCATATTTGCAAATAAACAACACAGTAGATTCTGTGTTTAGAAACATGATCTTTATACGTGATGGAGATGTTAAAGGGAACTATATAAATTTCAAGAAGTTAGGGAATGATGATCGTTCATGGCATGATTCACTATATTTATTATGATTATCTAGAATTCAATAGCAGTAGCATTGAATCATGAATTGCTTAACGAGCTTTAGCAGTATTACTCAAAGTACCAATACCGTTTTCATTATAACGTCATAATTATATAAAATATAACAATTGGACTGTGTTGTTGTATAAATCGTACTATGTATACTATCATTATTTGGTCTGTTTATATTGCACTGTAGTGATATCATGCAAATGTAAAAGGGTTCAAAAGCCAATTGCCTTAGAACAAGTTAACGTAATTGTGTGGCTCTTAAAACCAACTGACTAGTCTGTTAATGATCACTACCCCTAAATGAATAGGATAAACAACATGAAAGTATCCAGCGACACTGGAAGAATGTTGCCTCCGTTTCCTTGTTGACAAGATCCACTTGTTTCAAACTATTGACGTTTCAATCATGTTAGTACATCAGTCAGATGGGAAATGAAATCAAAGTGAGCCGTAACATTTTTATGTTATATCTTACCCAGCAAAAGTGCAATCTGTTGACATCACGTCTTAATATAAGTAAGTACCTTTCGATAGGTTTAACCAATGAAGCGTGCGGACAATGTAAACTGTCGCCATTGTGCCTGTGTTCCTATGTAAGTGTCATATTGATCCCTATTGTTTACCTGTCTATCCCTCTCACCTGTTGTGACGAACCTGTCATGGTCCTAATGTTCATTACAACTGAGGGGCTAAAACACCGATTACACCTAATGTTGTCATTAATATCGGCAGTCACTGCATTCATACCCCCCTCGGGCCTAGCCACGTAATACTCATCAAATGTCGACTATGTAAGAAACTCCAGTTGTTAGTTTCCTCTTCAATATATAGGTGTGTTGGTATTTCAAAACGGGTATGTCGGTGTAGTTGAAAGTTATGATTGAGCTAAATGTTACCTGACAAAATAGTCAGTTCCTATTTTTAAACCCTAAAATATTGTATTTTTTAATTAATGAACCAGCAAATTACGTTTTACCCTAGTTCTGTGAAACTAGGGTAACTATTTTTTTGTTATTGTTATGATCAATATCTGATTTAATATCGATTAATATCTATATTACTATTATCTTATGAAAACATCTGCATTCTGCCATCTCGATTATCGTCATATGTAACGTATTTCGATACTTCGTCGTCTATATAGTTTTTTGTCAAGCGTAATTATACATCATTTTGAATAGATTTCATATTTTGTTTTATTTTAGTATTGAGTTGAATGTGGCACTATTCTTTAGGACGTAAACAAAACTCTCAATAAATACATACCCTGAATCTTTCGCAATTTTGATATGAGTGGTGTTTATGTTTTTAATATCAACATTTAAATTTCGACACACTTTTAGTGTTAAGTATTCATTCTAGCCTGTATTATCATCCTACGCATGACCTCTTGTCGTTTGTCTGTGGTTAGGGCCATACGCAACTCCTAGACAACAACGATATCGTTTGTTTTTGTACTACACGATCAGGCTAGGAGACTGGTATTATAGAAACCCTGGTCCTGATGTTGTTTGGGAGACAATGTGACGAGAAAACCTTGTACTCAGGACATGGCAGGGATGTGGTCGGTCCATGACAGTAACTATGATGAATGACCATGATTTCATTTGCGTGGAGAAAATTCTTTTTTGTCCTCTTAATCATGAATCTCGCCGGTTAGATTTCCACGTAGCTTTGCCCGAGATAGCACCCATTCAGGGGATTTCCGTGGCATATTTTTTCAGATTTCACAGGAAAAAACTGGATATTTTTCAATTATATTAATTAAATCCGACTTAACATTGCTATTACTTGCCCGCTAGCAGGATAACTCGGTCCTTAATTGCTAGCTTGTACTGTGTATCGTGGTTCAAGAACCAGACGTACTATTTACAACTAAGTTGCAAAAGAAATATTGGTTTTTGGTCAAGCAATTTATATGATGTCGGATCTACACCGAATACTTTGGCTTCTTGTTAGAATGGTCGGGCAATTTCGTTGACATTTTTATCCGTAATTTGTTGTATATGCTACAAACGTGGACAAATGCAATTGACATCATTATTAAAGAATTGTAAAATTTCTTCTTTTCCTTTACAGAAATAATGATATCTAGACCATTTACGTCTGAATTTCCAAACAGAAAGTGCATGCTAATGAATATATTTTATAACTCGTTTTCTCAAATTATACATGGAAACAAAACGGTCATATGGAATCGTTTTTGTTGACAGCTCACTTTACAGGATGTACAAAGATATCTTGACTTCTACAATACTGCTCACAATAAACAAGATTCAGTTATATCTAGGGCCATTTATTTGAATGTTTTATCAATGTGAATTGCAATATGGTGAAATTGGAATTACTGCGATTCATTACGATTATTTATCCTGAAAGCAAAACATTAATATGATTCGACTCAAAATTATTTCATGAAATGCTCATTTAAAAATATTATTTATGTTTAAGATTTGTTTTCAAATAGAAATGTTTATATATAACGTTAAGTTAGGGTGATGTTTTAATGGCACAACATACTTAATTTGTTCAGACTTGTTTTTATAAATATCATGAGTGAGATTGAAAACACTTTTAAACTTTAATATTTGCTATACGTTTAATATTAATAGTATGCATTCTTTTTGTCTTTGATAATTTAATTAAATATTTTCTTATATAAATGCGTGAATTCTGTTAGAAATGATAACAAGTTGTGCATAAAATAAGATAAGACAAAATAACGTAATTCTGTTTTCATTAATATCAATTTATAGAATAAGTCCTATATTGGGTGGATTTTATAGTTTTTGACTGCGACAGAAAACATATTTTACTAATTGTGTTACAATGGAAAAGTTATCTCCATCTCCAGATTTAACCAGAACAGTTTCGCTGCCTTTCGATAGCAATCCCAGGGAACGCACATTTTAGTAATCCTTCGATAAATGATACAACTTGATTTTAGAGGTGTGGTTTTCTAATTGCAAATATTGAATTATTCTTGTCGTTTAAAGTCTCCTGTGAGAATTGCCATTTATTTTTCTAATCTCGTAAATCGTTCATTTTCACCTCTACCCCATCATCTATTTATCATGTCTCAAGCGGTCCTCGCGGGATATCCAACGTAACAAAAGGTCGCTTAGGGACATGAAAACTGTCACCGACACCCTCGCGATGTGAGGGTAAATATGGGGTCCATAAAGAAGCGGGTTTCCAAATCACTTCATCCATTCTCGCATTTTTGACATTAGACTGCTTTCAATCAGAGAAAAGGTCAAGTTAAATAAATAATTCTTTGATATTAAAAATTTTGATTCATTATTTAGCGCTGCAAAGTTTTAACACGTATTTGCAAAGGCTTGCACCTCAGGAGAAAATGTCAACAAGGTTGAAACTTCCCGAGATGAATTATTTGAACATTTGAAAACCCGATTTTAAAAATACTGTTGTCAAAAAAACTCAATTTTGATTAATGATTTTCGGACATCACACCTACGCCGATCTTAGCACGGCCGTGGTACTTGTGTGTTATCTCGTGGGGTTGACACCGACAGCCTAAAATTAAAATTCACCGGATAAAATTCTACATTTGCAATTAACGTGAAATTAAAACCGCTAACCATGTACGCGCTTTTGAAGACTTGTAAGAAAATAATAGAGGTCGTATAATATTTCTGTATGGCGCTGATTTTCCTGTTGGAACACAGGGTGTCACTAGTTGGTGATTTGTACGGCTAGTACGTGGACTTGAGCGGGTAATTTGTCTTGAGATCATCACGGACAATACCGAGTTCTGTCCAATATGATATTTTTGTGTCTGTCTGACATGATGCCCTACTTAGTGTTTAGATTATTTTTCTCATATTTCGTTACTTATCTTCCCAGTCAGCAGGGTGTTCATTTATCAATATGTACAACTTTCAGCTATCCCGAGAGAAAGGATACTCTGGCACATTTTGTAATATCATCTTTACAGAGAAACTGCTTCGCTCTTCACATTTAAAATCGCTTTACTGTTGTTAATCTCTTTTCGGAACTGACCGTGTTTAAACCATAAATCTTACAGCCTGGCGTTTCCGACAGTTCCCATACTCTGGAATTCAAATCTTATTATAATAGATACCTGTATACGGTTTAACACTTATATAATAATTCTAACAGTTTTGGTACGCTTTTTGCACACTTGATTTTCCTTGGATTTCAACGTTAAGTTTTTTCAAGTAATACATCAGGTATAATAAACATTTATTCAAATGTTACAAGGTATGAAAAGTTTTGCTTTCTTTTTCCTGTAAGTCAAAGACATATCTGAATCTTTAAAATGTTAAGCATTTCATTTTTTTATCAATTTCTATGATATTCCAATTACGAAAAATAAGAAATTATAGAAAACGAACAATTTCTTAAACATGAAACAAATATATCGAAACCCTAATTAATAAATCCAAAAAAAGAACAATGACGCTACGTTAAAATATGTACCAAAGATATTAGACAAAAGGAAAATATAGAGACCTCAGGATACTTATACCACTGCATTATAAAGTAAAATAGCTACAAAATGACTAGACTAGCTAAATAATGTGTAATAACTCTACCCAATTTACCACATACACATTATATAAATATACTTGTCGTGTCATCCCAGCAGTTACTATCATTTTATTTATTTTCATCAAACATTCCAACGTTCTTCTTTTGATCTGCTTAGAGATCGTGATGTAATAATGTGTTATTGTCATATCGGTTCTTCAGTAAAACGAGCAGACAAAGTCCATACATTATCTAAATAAGTCGTACTTTTATAGAATCAAATTACAAAGATACATACTTACATATCTACATATAAACCCTTCTTGAGTTAGCTGGTGCTCACTCATAATCTTATTATATGGAGAATGAAAATGATCCCGTACCAGCCACGGGGAGATGCATCGATAAAGCGTGTCTGTGCCTGATTGTGGAAAAGGCAGTAAAACATATAAAACGTTAACTTCTTACTTGTGAGCAAGTAAAACATTAAGTGGTTATATCTACAGTAGATGTTTTGTTAACTTTGAAGTAAAATCCTTACATTTTTCTGTTAGAGTGAACTTTATAAAGAAAACAATTATCATGTGTGATTGCAGATTGTGCCATATCACTGTGTCAGCACACAGGTCGTTCAAAACATTATCAAAGTCTCCTCGAGTCTTTCATCAATTCTTGATTTATGGCCTCAGAGGTTTCTCTCGTCATGTATGAATTTATAATCTTCACTTTCTGAAATTTTGATAATATAACTTTTAATAAACTGTTGTCTCGGTGACGCGTTCGTCTCCCTACCGCTCAATAACATGTCTATTCCGGCGTCTATATCAAGCGAGCGACTTTTTATTTTGCATTATCAAATATATGCGCCGGGTTGACTATATCAGTAAAATCTACATTCAAGATACAGCTTTTACGACCCGATTTTGTAAATTTTATTCCCATACAGTCACTGTCATACTTTCAATATCATATGTCGTCCTGGACGATCCCGATAAATGATCAACAACAGTTTCATTCAGCCGTATCTGGTATACTCCACCTGCCTAGTGCGTGGAGCGTGCAGCCGGGTCTCCTACATGCTCCCTCCTCTACTTATAAACACTTTGAAGAGAACAGCTTCTGTAAAAAAATCAATTAAAATAGCAAAGCCTGTTTAGACCGTATTTGACTGAGAACACCAAAATGATAGAATAATCAACAAAAATGAACAGGAAAATTGGAAATATCGTCCTGCTATAACTGTGCAATGAAAATTTGATGTAAAAAAAAAATACAAACGTGAAACCTGTAGAATTGCTATAATTGTCAAAAGCAAAGAGTATCATATATCTGAATATTCAGCATATTGTATAAGCAAACTGTTGCTATCATAATTATCATCAGATACTGTCTCCACTTCAGTGTGGGGCCTTTTAAAATGTTATAATAGAAAGATCTATACATTGTTAAGCTTGTGTTTGTGATGTTTTCATCCTGTCGACAACTATGAATAACTTCATGTCTTGTGGATACTTAATGTAGACTCGAATCGATTATCAAACTTAAAGTGATATATATAAAGATCAGTATCATCCACTCGACTTTAACTTAAGTATATCTGTTCCTATAATGATTGAGTTTAAATTCGAATATTCTTAGCTGATTAGAAATCAGAATTTAATCATACTACACGTTTAAACAAGTTGTTTTACTAGTGTTTTCACTTGGGCATTTTCGGATGTTTTATTAAATAATTGCTACATTGTGTCTGCTATATACCTAAAACCCATATTAACACCGGTTTAGATTGTTTTGACTATGCTTAATTGTAGATCTTTTACATTTTGTTAATGAACATGCAATGAAAAAACAATAATTCATAATCATGTTCTTTTATGACTTAAAGCATAGTTTCGCTGAGCCTATTACAATTGATAGTTTTTCGATCGTTATGTATTACATACATTTTTAGATCTTTGTCTTGATATACTTTCAAATCATTTCAAAAATAAACATATATAACAGATAAATGCATGCCAACAGTAAATTGAAAACTCAACAGTACCCTGTCAACAGATTTTTTTTATCAGACTTTAATATTGTGCAAACATAATATTTGGGAATAAATATGCTTATGTGATTATACATAGCGTATGTTAGATGTATTTTATAATGGTATGGCAGTGTACAACATAAACAGTGTAATAGAAGGAAAACGGCTATGTATACAATACAAAATATAGCAGTTGTTTCTCTATTAGGGTACTAATACTAGTATTAAATATAGCTTCATAAATGGCTTTATTTCAATATAGATACATATGAGTCCATTGTAAGGTTTCACTTGATTTATTTATTTTTTATTGTTATTATCTAAACTAGTGTCCAGTTTCCTCTCTTCCGACTAGTTCATCAAAGATGAACGGGCTGTGTAATTGTGTCTTTTTAGAAGGTTCATTATTCACGAATATAATCAGAATATCTCATTCGGTATCTGTTAGGCGTGCAGATCCGTCCGACATTCAATGTATATGAAAATCACATTAATCATGTGCTGTCAGACTGTTATCCCCTTTCGAATACCGGACCGGATTTTAATATTTCATGAAGAGCAAAATTAGTAGTTTCCGGTCAAAGAGATTTTTAAATTCTCTAAAACCTTCAGATTGTTACTATAATGATAATGACCCTGTGTGACCCCTGTCGCTCATTCTGTGATAAAGTACACACAGGACCGGGATGATACATCTGCTTGGAAAATAGAAAATAGAAATAAAATCCTTGACAGAACCATAGGACTGTGCCCACGAACAAACCCGGTTGTCTTGTCCTAAAAGAGGTTGCCTTCGATGACAATGATTCACATATGTTGCAATGTTTATATCGATAATCCTGGAGACAAACAACTTCTGGATTTGTATATTATGAAAGATATATGTTTCATATTTCCTCTGCTATGTTCCTTTAATATGGATATTTTGCCTGTGGCATCTGGTAGATATCAACATATTCAACATGATTCCGTTAAATCAACTTCTTCTAATTGTAAAATTGTTGTTGTTGTTGTTTGGACCTTCTCTTTTATTTTAATGTTTGTCCTCATGAATATTGTTTTTCAATTGTTTCTGAATCACCCTAATCATATATTCCTGGTATATCTCCTCCACACAATCCGCGTCACCCTCTACCCTCCTCCTGTCTCCTCTACCCTAATTGGTTTGCCTGAGATCATACTGGCCTAACAGCAGGTGAAGTTTGTTAGGATAGCCTTGTTAGTCTCTAGCCCACTTCCTCGGCCCCTGTCACAAAATCTCGGCATGTCAGGGCCAATTGGTACCGGAGTCGCAAAAACGTCGACAGTGGAACTCCCGGGAGTCTCCGCGCTCCTGCCAGGGAGACCCTGCGATATGTGAGAGGAGCTATATTGGGTTCATTACCACTGCCAGTTCGGGAACTGCCTCCGCAATTTTGACATTTCGGGTCTTTAAGGAATTTTCCATTCTTGATTAAACTAATTCGATTTTGTTCATTTTTTGGCATATGTCTCTCAAAACGGCGCCTTGTTTCTCGCCCACAAGACCAAAGCACACAGGAATCTTCTGAAAATACACTTCACCTGTCCATCTCTGTTCTCTCCTTTTGGTCGCCATTGTCAATCCCAAAGACAAATAAATCGAAATGATTCTGCAAAATAAACACAGGAAACCATGCAAGCGTGATTTGGACTTCATGTTTTCAGACATTTGCATTCTAACAGGGGTATGATTATTTCTAGACCAGACTCAAGAATGTCAAATCTGCATTTTAATGTGCACAACAATACCAGATCCTTCACTATGATTTAGACTGGTATGTCAAGTTAAAGCATTTAATCGCTTTCCAATGTTGTTCTAAAATGTATCATATAAGTCGAAATTGACATTTCCATTCAAAAAGCTGTACATTTCCTTCATTTAAACATGTAATTCAGATATGTATTTATACGTTTATCTATGAATCATGAAAGTGTCATTTTTCCATTGTTATATATATACATACTATACTATTCTTTGCCCATATATATAGAAACTAAATATATGAAAACGCTAGGGAGGTAAAAAGAAACTATTTTCATTTTTTTTAAAATAGACATTTTCCCCCTGATGAACATCTAAAGAGTTTTAAGCGCTAGGAGGTACTAAGCAACTCTTGTCGATTTCTTTTATTATATATCTGTATTTATAAAGGGGAGAAAATATCGTTTGGGATTTTATACGTTTTTTTGCTACAGATTTTTCCATATTGTTAAAGAAATATTTCGCTTCGTGTGCAATCTGACAACTGGAGTTCTACATCGCCCTGTTGTCACTGCTGGATTTCAGATAATGAACGCCACGATGTACTATTTTGAAAACTATCCAGTAATGAGTGTAACATTTGGAGCTAGATAGTTAGAGGTCAGACACATAGGGGACAATGTAGCAGCTGTTAAATTATCACCGTGAGTAGGATACGGTTTATAATACGGCAAATAGGGGTAAAACACATCCTAGTTAGCGTGAAATGAGACGCCAATTTAAAACTATTATCATTTGCTTCACTAATGCCGTTGTTTTGAATGCTGTGTGCTATTCTATGATGTATGAACTTTGTTTGCTATTATTATATTTACTTGATAGATGTTTTATTCCTGATACAATTATTTTCAAGATATGTTGGGGTGTTTTCCTGCCCGATATGGCTTATGAAAATATTTTTTTAAATGTATTAAGATTGTTTTTATATCTAATTAATGACGTTTAACGTTTTTTATTTGTTTGATACGAACAGCAATATAGCAAAATGAGAATAGTTATTTAGGTATTTAAATATAAATACAGCAAATAAATTTATATATATATGACACAGAAAGACGTGATATACTCTTATTACATATATATTTGATATCAATGTCCTTAACCTTATCATAAAGAAACCTATATCACATTTTTTTTCGATACATAATGCTGTATCACGTAGCTTGACCGAGAATCATTTTCTTGGCTGGAATTCATCGGTTGTTATCTACT
Source organism: Mizuhopecten yessoensis (assembly GCF_002113885.1). Lineage (NCBI taxonomy): Eukaryota > Metazoa > Mollusca > Bivalvia > Pectinida > Pectinidae > Mizuhopecten > Mizuhopecten yessoensis. The sequence goes on along the minus strand of NW_018485984.1, from coordinate 146,409 downwards.
GATCAAATCGACAAATGAACACCAAGTATTAATTCCGAATGTATTAGTGTCTTTTTCACTCGCTATTACGTCATCTATGTTGTTCTTGTTCTGTTCGCCAATTTGGTTCGTTTCGAGTTTTTTTTAATAATAGAATAACATTTATTTGGAATAATCTTAAAACGTATATGGAAGAAACTAAAACATGTATAGCATGAACAGCTATAGTTGTGTAACAAAACCAAAAACACACAGTTAAGTATCTGACGTCACAGACAGCACTCCTGTATTGCACAGATATTCAAATATACTCGTGCACGGGTGTTTTGATACATGTTTAAACAATTACAATTTGTATTTCTGCATCATCCTATTTTAAAACCAAAATGAAAACCAAACTAAAGCTAGAAATGATAGGTCAAATATCAGTGCACGAGTTGGCAAAGAAGGAACAATTTCCTTGTCAGAAATTAAACATTACATTTTTTTCTGTGATAATAATATCAATCAGAACTGGGCCAACATAGGAGATTACATCTGTTTAGTAAATGCTAAAATATAAACATCTTCTTCCGAATAATCTCATACAAACAATAAACCAAAATAACGTCTAACCCGACATAGACGTATTGCACCGACACCAGTTAAGATATGTATTTAAGTTGTTTAAATATATATAGGATTATTGGAAATATGCCATGTTTTCTGTAATCATCCAACATAAATATATTAATTATCTAGAAAGGTATGTCTATTGTCATTCCATTTATAGAAAAAATCATACTCATTTCAGTAAAACCTATAATAGCTATTATTCATATATACTACATATATTTTATACGGAGAAGGTGTGGTTACATTATACATTTATTATATAAATGGTTTATGTCAAATATGCCTGTCAATGCTGTATTTGAATACTAACGAGATAAATCAGATGAAACAAGCGCTTTGATGTCGAAGTGTGAATTATTTGTAATAAAGTAAAACTAACATGGCCGATAACATTGCCGATGATCAGGGCGAGGCAGTGATGATTTAGCGAATATGAAAAAATTGGACTTAACTGGAGGCCATAACTTTCTGTTATAATTGGCGGATCTTCAAAATCAAATAACATCATGGCTTGTTATTCCCGAGGGTCTTTAAACAGCAAATTGGTTTATTGAACACGGGTCTAAGTCAATGTTAATCGTAAACATGTATAACGTAATGCAATGTTTAAAAACAATCATTGAGGTAGAGTGTGATTGGGCTCTCTACACTGTTACGTTTCGAGGTTTAATGCCCCCGCGGCTATTCAGAGATCAAACATACTGGATCCGCAAGTTATCGAATAAATGTCAAGTGGTAGAATACAAATCGGTTTTCCTAAACAAACCTTATTGAAACGTTCACTACACTTAAAGACAGACTGATTTACTTCAACCATGAATGAAAGCCACACATATTTAAAAACTTTTGGGCGGAGGAGTATATTTATTGAACAGTGTGATTTTATTGAATACTAATCCTTTCATCTGAACCTACTTACACCAGGTAGTTATTGCTGAAAAACCACAAGTTGTTGTTCAAAAGCATGTGAAATTACCTGGTGACTATTACTAACACGCTTCAAGAGTGCATAGCTCCCATACTGTGGTAGTTTTTCTTTTATTTTACATATATGCTTTTTCCTGATTGGTTTTAAAAAAGATAGATTTTTTTCATTTTTCTTTCGTATCTTTCTTGATTTATGTGGTATAATATTGTGAAATTTTCTTTTAGATTTTTAGTAAAATGCATAATTTGATTAAATTGTTAAATGTATGGGAGATAACTCGAGAAAACAAATTATACTTCTTTGAATTATTTGTTTTAATTTATAGCGTACCGGTAATAAAGAGTTATGTATCTATGAAATATCTACAATAATTAGACTATAAATCAAAACTTTAGTTGCTGTTCATGAGGTATGCCCGAAATGTTTCAATCAAAATGCTCCCAAAAGATACCATGTAACCAATAGGTCAAATAGATTATTAGTATATAAAATATGCTGCAGAAATCGCAATATGTAGGAAAATGGACTATTTAACATTTACCAATTACAATAACAAAAGTATCCATTCTTTTTGCTTCGAAACGTAGAACTATGCATCTGTTTGGTTTTATAACATTAAAAAAAAATATTGAATTCTTTCATAGATATCTCTTATTTTGTTGTATAAATAATGATTTTATTAATATCACCCTTTAATTCAAACCAGTGATTCCTTCTGCCGTTGAAGAAGTAAAGTACTACAATGACTCATGCTTAGTATGATACGAGTACTGAATACTAAATCTAACAAATGTAAATTATATGTTAAATATTGTCAGTGTTCATTATACGAATTGACGCAAAGAAATGTTCACATTCATGAAATTGAGGAAAATTTAAAACTTTTGAACATATCTATTTATTTGTTTATCCTGTAAGTGTGTTACGTTCAACTCTTAGTGCTTTATTTTGGACTTAAATAAACCAGAAGCCACGCCATGTGAATGCCAAAATATCTATTATAATACATAATCAAATATATATAGCATAATAATGTGATAAAAAGGTTATATAAATTACTTAAAGAAAATGGTTGCTGTTTCAGAATGAGGTTTGGCATCTATAACTCTGTGATTAAACATCAATGGAATTACGAATTTATAGCTGTGGCAGTATTTCTTATTTATTTGTTTATTTTTCCACATTTAAACACTTTATCCTTATCTATGTGTTTCTGTGTTTCAGTGCCGACGACTACCAAACAAGGGGATTTCGGTTTCACCACCGCTGTTACCACAGCAACACCCCAACAGCCAAACATGGGCCGTACCAACTTCACAAACAAACAATTAACAGAACTGGAGAAGGAATTCCATTTTAATAAATACTTAACACGTGCTCGACGGATAGAAATAGCTGCCTCGTTAGGGCTCAACGAAACTCAAGTGAAAATATGGTTTCAAAACAGAAGAATGAAACAGAAAAAACGGATGCGTGAAGCTCAGTTTGAAAATTCAATGCGAGACAATTGTCAGTTGAACATAGACGGACTTGGAATGACCGCCATGACACTATGTCAGGAAGGGCGGTAGACCTCTAGCCCCAGGTGGCCTGTGAAATACCTCGTTGTGAAATTCTTATGTTTGTTTCTACACATGTCAGAATTCTTTTGGTCCTAAGGACAACGTTAGAAAGTTGGTATACTGTCGATAATTAGTGCTTGAAACCAAATTGTTGTCAAGACAACCGAACTGCGTTACTCCTTCATTTCAAGTGAACAGAAGTTGTATCCTCTTAAACAGGATATTTGTGGAACAACGTTGGAAAAGTCCCCTTGACGCAATGCATGCTTCCTGAATTTCGACTTAGGCTCAACCCTGTCCTTCGACCTTTGGTGTGATTATTACATTGTTATCATTTATCGTTCATGTGTTATTGAAAGTTATTTCTCAGAAAATATGAAACTGTTTTGATGTTTTCGTATATAATGGGCAACATATTATTGTTGGCGTTTTTTGTCATTGCATTTTGTGACATGGGTTGGTCGAATTCCCGTTAATGCAAAGCTGGGCAATGAGCAATGTCATTGAATTTTGCGAGTTTAAAACTCTAAGGAAATACACTGGTGATGTAAAAAGCCAAATATCATTTATTTATCTGAACACTCTGTGATGTTCTTAAAATCATATTCAGGCGACGTGTGAACAATTGACCTAGTCATTTTATTATACAGCGTATATTTTGCTTTTATCTAAATCCTTTGAAGGTGATATGAATATGTAATATGTAACCCGTGAATAATTTGCATAATGTTTACTTACAGGAAAATGCGGTCTGTACTTTTTTATGAGACATGTTTTCTTTGAGTAGGAAAGTGAAGGTATCCATTTTTACTAATATCTTAACTACTTTTCGTCATCCATTGATGTTTGTCTGTGTGTTACAAGACTACATTCCACTGAATCAGTGACTTTAAAACAATATCTTGGTGCATAATAACACACATATGTAACGATGGTGCTCCGGCTATAATGATGTCTGTAATTTAATGTCAATGGTAGGAGACTTTCACTTCTAGTTAAAAGGAAAAGATGGAGAACCTCCCTTCTTGGCTGAAAAAAAGCAACGTCACCATCATTGCAAAATACACTAAAGAATATAGAATAAGAAACGTTTTCGTATCATTGTTGAACATTTCTTCCCTTTTGTGCATTTCTAGAACTAATTTTGTCAATTAAGAAAGAACACACATCAATTTTGACCTTTGTAGTATACAATATATAATTTATACTTTGAGGATTTGTTATATCCATCTATTAAAACATGAAATTAATTAACTCGATGAAATCAATACAAAGTTTATATAAATCATGTGATTGACATTTCCTGCTTGACGTAATGAAAATATCTATACACACATATATGTTAATTATGTAACAATTAACGTACAATTAATTTATTAGTTTTATTTATAAAAAAAGTCAAATCACTCCTGCAAGACGTTATATTACGCTATGTGCCTTCGACACACATATTGTAGGCCATATAGGAAGGGAGGTAACCGATTATTGTTTCGTTCAAATGTAAGCCGTTTTAGCCACGCGCTGAAAGTGCGTATTAGTTTTCTATGTGTTTTTTTGTCCCATTTAGAATAAATATGAATAAGTCGTGTATGTGAATGCTCAATCTAGTGTCATATTTATTGATCGTAGGTGATGACTAATCGTTTGATTATTTATGTAATGTACATGAAATACGAATATTCTAGACAGAAAATATCTTTTTCAAAACATGTTTATTTGTACGTTCAAAATTTAATGTTCGTACGAATATGTGTTCATTCACAAGCATATTACATATTACCTGAGACATGTACTAGTAGGTCCCGATTTGCAATATTTCAGGCATTGTTTGTGTACAGCTGTCGTGCGAGACAAATAAAGTGACATATTTTTGGTGCAATACATAATGAATTGTCAGTGTTTTATTTGTATGAGTAGAATCTTTAGTATTGATATACTAGAAAAAGCCATTGGTTTGCACCTTGCTGCACATGACTCAATACCCACCGGATCCAGAAAGCATCTTTCTTCGTGCATTTACAGATCAATTATTGGGTTTGCAATATAATTAATTGCATCTGACCCATTTACTGCTATTAAATAGCTTAAAATGCATTCTCGAATAAGGATTTCGCAGAATGAAAATAAGCTGCATTTTTCATAATTCTTCATGACTTATATTATCAAAATTATAGGATCAACAAGTGAAACTTTGATCAGGGTGAAAAACGTAACTCCACGACTTGTCTAGATAGAAAGTCAAAGTTTGATTATATAACTCTTTACTTGTAGTGTTAATTGATAAAACATGTTTGACACTTGTTCGGACAGTAGTACAAAATAAAGTAAGGGAAATTATCAATAATACATTACTTCACAGTTTAGTTATACAAGTTTCTGGAAGGTTGAAGAGTGTGACCTTAAATGCTTCTCTGACAAACACCAATAGCAAGGTAATATATCATTCCATCATCGCTTCCCTTGTTCCAAAACTACCATCATCACGGAATGACAACTTTTCTTTAAAGATTATATATTCAGCTGGATTGTTTTGTAAATCAAATTAGAACAAATAGTTAAATGTATTGATGCAAATACTATTGATTAGCAAATTGGGAGGAAATAACGGTCAATTATGATAGCAATTAGTTAAACATCATATAGAAAATGTTTAGTAAATCTAATTTAGAACCATTGTGAAATAAAATAGTATACCCCATAGTTCGTTCTCACCTTCCTCAAATGAAAAAATATACATTTAAAAATTGACCATATCTAACTTAGAACTTTGGGCAATAGTTCTCATTTCGCAGTGACTAGAATAAACAAATTAAAATTACTTGGATAAGCGAAACAAATATATATTGACCAAGCCATATTGAAACGTCTCTGAAATATCGTGTTAACAGGCAGCTTCATTAGGTGACATGGCAACGATGGGATAAATGACATGCTAAATAAATATAGACGACAGCTTGAAAACTAGAGGTAAATTTCACGCGTTAACATCACAATGTATTCTACATTTAAATATATTAATCAGCTGTTGGTCTTTTGACATTTATTCACAAATTGTGTTGGTTTGGCTGAATATTAACGCACACTGTATTCGCCTATAGTTAAAAAATCTGGAATAAACTGTGAATACCACAGACTATGCATAAAGGGTATTGCAATATAAGTGTGATAGAGAACTGACAAATTCAGCATCGAATATGCCATCTAAGGTAACATCGATAATTTGGACGTGGAATGTTTAGCAAAATTATGCTTATTCCATTATCATTAGACATCCAATTGTGATAGCGTGGTTTCAAATACCGAATTCATCATTTCATTAACAGTCAAAGAAAACTGAAGGTTTCTTATTCATTTATCGTGAATATATAAATCGTTAAAATAATAGTGAAAGTGTCTACTTTATTAATCAAATATATCGATATACTTTTGTCGTAATGATACTGGCATCAGTATACAGATAATTACTTCGGCTACAAGGGCCAAAGTGTGTATAATGTCTTTGAAAGAATCATCGCAATGCTAAACAGCGTTAAGTGAACATTACCATGATGACTTACCAGGAAATCACAGAACAGGAATCTAAAAAAGAAAGAGAAAAACATCTTAAACAAAATCAATTATTTCTACACGACACGGCTCCAATTCCGCCCCTGAAAATTGAATTTTGAATTCGAATTATGGTTATATGGCAATAAAACCACCATTCGAATTATGGTTTTTATTGACATTTCGGCATTTTTTTGGCCATAGTTTTATCGATTTTGAGTTCGAATTATAGTTTTATTGACATTTGAGCATTCTTTTGTTAGCTACAAGAATGCCGAAATGTCAATGAAACTATTATTCAAACTGTGTAAATTTGCCATGTAAACCTAAGTCGAACCTAGGTAATGTCATGTTCTCACATCAAGAACAAAACCACAAGGTACTAAAATGTGCAAATTTAAAAAACCTCGACCTTCATACCACAAAAAGAAATGGCATAATTCTCTACGATATTCTGATGCTGACCATACAACTTGCCCATACTCGTTGAAAATCCTGTGCTGTAAGTTTGTCCATCATTAGTCGACATCTATCACAGAAATTGCGATATTCGGAGCAAATAAGATAGAAACTAGCGGGTGTTAATATCAATATATAACAACCACAAGGAACAGATGCATGAAGACAAAAATAAGTGTCATGATTACTTGAGGGAAGTATACTTCAAACAGATTGACACTACACTATAAGTTAATTTCATTGTTTTAATCAAATGCAAAACTGATATCTATATATGGTTGTTCTACAACTTTATTTCATATAGTTTTGATTCTGTTTTAGTTACTGAATATGTAATCAAGAAAAAATGCGTTAATACATTTCGGAGAATAACAGTTATAAAAGATAATGCCTAAAACATGTCTGATGCTGTCTTGCTTGTGTAAAAAAAGGCTTTCTCTAGCGTGGCTGTGTTCAGTTTCCATTCAAAGACAAAAATCAATAACAACTGGAATTTTAAAAGATTCCCAGACGCACGTTAATGTCTTATGTTGAATTTGTAATACTTAGCATTTAAATAAACAATAAATACCAATAGAAAGAAGTTCGTTGCTTGCATCCTGTTTTGTTATTCTTACATTTTATAAGAATCCATACATATTATTCAAACAAAATCAATAACAACTGAAATAAAACCAAATACCAGACGCACGTTACCATCTTATGTTGAAATTGTCATTCGCTGTTAGCATTAAAATAGACAATAAATGCAAACAGAAAGCAGTTTGTTGCTTCTACCCTATTTGTCGATACTTACATATAGTATGAACTAGTATTTAAAGTCAAAAACATTATCCACTGAAATAAAAATATCCAAGACGCACGTCAGCGTTTAATGTTGAATTTTTCATTTACTGTTAGCATTGAAATAGACAGTAAAAACCAACAGAAAGCAATTCGCTGCTTATACCATATATTGTGATACTTACATATAGTTGAAATGCAATGTAACTGCATTTCAGTGTGCAATCCAAAGAGCGGCCGTCGTCCTGACAATGTCAGGAATTTATATAATCTTATAATTATGACTTCAAAATATAGACCATGGCATGCCTTTTTGTTGACGTTTTGTTGAGTTTTATGGGAATATAGAATTGCATTTTCAATGAAATGATAAATGCATTTTGTACATTAAAACGATTCTTTCAAACTTCGTTATAATTCATGTTAGAAATGATTGTCTTCGTCAGTTTTTTTACAATCAATTACAAATTATGCAGTCACACATAATGTTCAATATAATAAGTATTTAAACAAATCAAACTTTGCCTGCAATATCTCGCAATCAACTTAGAACATGCACATTCTTGCCAAATATAAGCAGGATAACCTGACCAGTCCATGGTGATGTCATGTGTGATACAATTGTGACGTCATATCAAGAATAATGATTTTGATTGTAACTAATCCTGTAGTTTATACTCATACATTTCTGAAAGTCGTGGAAGATAATGATTTGACAGCAAACAGAAAATAATTACAGCATTTAATTTTGTTTCATAATTTAGTCGCTCATCCATATTTGTTTTATCTATTATTCATTCGCTCATTCCTATCTGTTCATATGGATATGCTTTATGTTCGTGTTACTGCCATGTTTATTTTTTCATTTACAGAAGTCATTATCTAATTTCAAACTACCTATCTCAACAAAAAAAAATGGATTTTTTTCTATTCTACCATTAGTATATTTTATTACATTTCACCTGTGTTCACTTTCTTCATTCTTCAAATTGATTGAAAAAGACGGTTAATTATACAACTGTGTAATGACATATTACTAAATGTCGCCATACAGGAGTAGTTAGCTTTCTAAGTAGCCTGGTTCAGGTTTGTGATTTGAGTTAGCTGAAGGTTAAAAAGGTGAAGTTGTCGAAGTATATGTAGTGATGCATTGAATATGGAAATGTCAATCTCATTTAATTTATCATGTTCGAATTAAAATCGTCAAAACATATAACTGATAATAGAGGTGACGCCATTTTGCTCTTAAGTTGGCCTTCATTATCACTGTTCGCTTTGCAACTTTTGAGGACTTAACTTTTAACAACCAACATCTCATCTTTTTAACAATCTGTTTAAAATATTACCATCACACCACCACACAATTCGTCATACCATATAGAAAATAGAGTAGAGTGTAAACGTCTTAGTTGTTTATTATTTGATTGAGTAGAAACACGTCCTCAAAAGGATATATACGGCTGGCCTCGTGCGTGATTTATATTGCTATTTATTGGAATATATAAAAAAAAAAATGTTGACGACTGTTATTCTTTGTTTAGTAACTGAAACTGTTTATATCCATAATAATATGTTTTCCGAACATTCAAGCAAAAATCTATCAATTACTTTGCCGTTGTATTAAGCTTAAAACATCATTTATCGGGCGTTAAAAAAGTCTGTATATTTACCTACAAATGGTTGATTAGTACAATGAAATACAGAAAGATGAAACAGACAAAAATGACACTGGGCATGTTTTTTTCCCCAAATTTGTGCATTTTTTTACTAATTGCAGTATAATAACCACATTATTAGTTTTTCATGAGCATATGTTTGGATGTCCAGCCATCTGCAATTACAACTGCGTACCCTCTCAGTGGAATACGTGTAAAGACAAAAATTAATACAGGCTACCTATTAGTTAAAACCACCGAAGATCACTGTCTTAGAATTCAGAAATCTGGCGCTTCGTGCAAATGAAAAATGATCGTTTCCAAAGTCGTTAGAAATTCCCACCGTGCCTGGTCGGCTATTGATGTGACCGACACCTCTGTGTGAAGGTGATTTACGGTTGATAACCTCAGACTTCACACGACCTCAACCACGTCATGCACATGAACGTCGACCATGCTTAGTGAAATGTTCACTGTGATTTACACAAATGTATGTACGTTTTTCATGTAAATATTTCTTAAATTATGTCATAATTTGTGTGAAATAAGTATCTTAATGGAAATAAATAGTCAGCATATGAAATTACTTAAGGAGCATGTGATGAATGACATCGCTGGGCATCTTACTGCATATTCATGATATCATTTGGGTGTCTCAGCGAAAGATTTTATAAACAATTGTTTTACTTATTTCTCTACTATATTCATTCTTCTGCATTCAAAACAAAATCTTTGGTAACTGATACACATAGATGATATTCATGTATTTAATACTTAGTGATTTGGTCTTGGAGTTTCACATGCTTCCATTTGGACATTTCAGTACATAAGAAACATAATTGTATACACTAAACATCAAATTCAAAGTTATATTTCATACGTGAAAAAAAAGTAAAAGTTATTTATATTTTATTGGAACCCAGCATCTACGCAATCATAAAAGGTTGGCTTTGTGGCATGAATTGGGTTGTGATTCTTTTTGTGCTATAATTTCGAGGTAAGTAATTAAAATTGTAAGACTAAGCCGATTGAATTAGTGTATTTAATAACACCAAAACACCAAATGTTATCTTTACAGTCTTTTGTATATAAGGAAATTTAACACATTTCTTCCATTTCTGCACATTGGCTAGACTGTGTGTTTATTAGATATATCGTTCGTCACCATTTAATGTACTTTTAACAAACACGGTACTTTACGACGTTATACGAATGTGGTTTGTTTGAATGTCACCATTCTATGCAATTTGTCCCAAGCTAATACTTTTAGGAGATGCTATCAGCGTTTTAAGATTAAAATGATTGGATAACATGTTTATCCAGCTCTCATATGATTTTTTTTAATTCGAAACACTCGTTAGAAACAAATATCACAGTGTCAATACACAAAATAAGAACCGAAAGCAAAACCGATACGAAAATACAACATCAGAAACTGAAAAGACACAGAACCAAAGCATGGCAACATTCACCTGTTCGGAAACCTGTAGAATGACCAACATGAATGTAACAAACAAAATTGTATGTTTGTTACATTTAGTGAAACGAAATGTTGATACTATATGATAATAGAAACATTAAGATCTGTGTGTAGTCAAGATAGATAGATATATATATGTATAGAATACTCAACCAAAGACAGCAGAAAAATGTATATCTACTTAATAACCATAAACTGGGAAAATGAATAATTACACACAGGACGTAACGAATGCATGTTAACTTGATCAAAGTTTTGGAATTATGCCCGACGTAATTGACTGGAGAGATAGACAACACCATTGCGTGTTTGTGATGTTCATACTTAAAAGCAACGTTTTATGTCTTGAAACCGAAGTATATAACAAAGAATCCCGTTTATGTATTATGTATAACTGACAAATCCTTTGTGATTTACGTCCCTAAGTAGCTGTCATTAATGTTAATGATCATCATCCATCTCACGGTTTTATAAATAAAGAACATATTGACTTTGTAGCAACCATCACATTTCATAAATTTTATATCGTTTCTGCGTTAAACATTGTTCATAAATTCCATGCAGGGAATCTACGAAATAAAATCTAGGTGTATTTGCCAATAAATACGAAAACCATAAGAAAAAATCGTGTGTGAATTGCATCAGCAAAATACAACAATTTGCCAATCGACAATTGTGATCACTTGGTTCTTTTAATTTGTATCAATCTTTTAAACTTTGCTTAACGGTATTGCATAGCACCACCATCTCCTTCCGGTAACTGTTTCTGTTCTTTAAATCAAATTAGTCTATTTTATAAACATAAAGTGGATTTCGTATTGAGTAAAATGTTGACATTTAAATGTGATATTCAAATAAACAAGTGATGTTTTATCATCGATTTTTTTTTATAAAAAGGAAACAACATGGTAGCAATTCACATAAAAAACTATATAGTCATTTCAAGGATATAGGTAACATAGGTATTTTCGAAATAAACACATTTCTACCTACTAAAAACGATCAATCCTACGCCATCAAATCAAAATATTGAAGAGTACCAAGTGAAAGATAAACCCAATTGGGCATCGATCGCACCGCAAAGTTCACCTGTACTTCTACTTAAGTGAGATTAAATTAAGAGTACAAAATAGCATTTGCCCTTATATTGATTATTAAGTTAACGCGGTCTGGGAATTATTGTGTGTGTAGTCATCAGATACATAGACATGTATGTAATAGGTTTTTCCCTTATTAGACCTAATACTTTGCTACATTTATCAAAACATCGGATAAGTAGCAGCGATGTTGATCGATGCATTATCCAATGGGTGCCTGTTGTCTGCATTGGCACGGTGTGCTTATTTGAGAAGTGCGTGTGATGTTCAGGGTAGAAACCTTTGAATCAGCATAATTTTAATCTGTTCTATATCGGTGCTATACGCAAAGAAGTTTCTATGATTTCCGTCGCCAGTTAATCATCCACTTCTATCCCAGAGAACACGTTAATTTTATTAGAAAAAGTATGTTCGTTCACATATATTATTTTTCGATATTTATATTTTAGATATGATAGTAAATAAGGACAATTTCCAGTATAATATCAACTGATGTGAAGCAAGTAGAAATTGACATTAGGACTATATCACAATAGATAAATTTATGCTTAAATATTTTAGTGCAACAATACTACATTTACTTTTTATGTAATTTATCTTTTCTTTGCATTTCTAAAGGAGCTATCAATGTTCATCTCCTGTCCGTATCTTTCAATTCTCACATTTTGCAATATTACATTAAAATTCCATTAGCCGTTATAACAAAAACATCATATTATCCTTATTTTTATCAATTTATCTGATCATATTAAAAGATGAAATTCGCTTTAACTTTGTTTCAAAGAACGACGCAAAGTGCATCTCTTCACCGATGTTCTAATCCCGCTGAGTTACACGAGTGATACAATGCACTGAAAGCTATATGGGAGGATTGCGGTCAAACTGCTACATTATATACGTCAAATTGGCAGTCTAGTGGACAAAAACTTATGTCATGAAGACTGCGTATAATGTCTAAACGGACACATTATTGACTCACAGTTGCGTTAATGAATCCCTACCACAGCTGCATAAACGCAAAATCCTTCAACCACGTGAAAGTTTTGCATGAAATTCATCAAATTTGAAATGCAGATAAAAAAAATGTACGACAATAAAAAGCAAAAGATAGGAAACACTTTGATATTGCCGAATATACAGGAGGCTATCATTTACTAGGGACGTTAAACGTCAAGCCTAGCGCACTAACTGACATTCTCAGCTAACGTCAAACGGGTTGTTCGATGAAGACAGGGGCTTAGACTTTATACCCTTGGACACACAAAGTATGGCTTTCAGGATATTTATTGACATTTCTTTCCTTTAATCTTTATGTTAACCTTTTCTCTTACTTTTTTATCTTTCCTTTTCAAAACGATTTTATACCAAAATGTCGATATATTGTATAACAACTACTTATTTGTATTAATTCAAATAAGTTTTATATATCCTGATTTTCAGAAAGTTTAGATTGCAATTTAAACTCCAGATGCAAATACAAATACAACATCAACAACAAGTGAAAATGTGCATAAGCATAAAAAAATGTATATCAACATTAATTCAAATAGTATTACCTTTTCAGTAATTTAATGAGTTCAAACAAACGCCTGTGTTTGAAATATCGTAGATTCAAAATACTAAGTACATGTACTGACATATCTAATGGTAAATGCAGTTTAATAGCCCCTTTTTCAACTTTGAATATGTATCATGCATAATAAGTAAGATTGGCAACATTAACATTATTCAGATGTAAAACGAGGATAAGATATCAGTACAAATTATGTAAAAAAGTTAAATTCATGAAAATTTTAGAATTGAATATCAACTTAATTTACACAAAATATTATCTTTTTAAGGATACTGTTAAAAACAATTTCCTTTTTTACAGCATGATCTTTATTTTCTTCATATTTTATCACAAATGCAACTTTTTACATTCGAAAAAAGGACATACTATCGATAAAGCATATGCCTTGATATATTTCAGGCTTTTCTTCACCTCTGCATTTCTTGATTTTCTTACAAAACTTCTGTTTCATTCAAATGCCTTGGACGAAGAAAAAACATTTCAACATATTCAATATAATCAGTTGTTTGTAAATGTGTTTGGAAAATAATAATAGTTCTTTGCAACTTAGCGTGTATATGTAGTACACTTGAGGTGATTTATTGCTAATTTATTTGAATGACATACAAGAAAATACAGATCGGTAACAGACAAATAAGAGTGAATCAGAACAACTAATACTAGTACAAAACTAGGAGGGGTGTTAGTCGACAACCTGCTCTTCGAATAATGTATTTTGTATATAGAGAAAACATATACGTAAATTATTTACATAAAAATGTTGACTGCATAGGCCAGCAATAAAGATGTTTTAACTGGACAAATATGAATATAAGAACGTTGCGTTTTTGCTGTTTTGCCGTTTTGTTTTAAGGAGTTTTCTAGCTGTTGAATACTAATAAAGTGATGCAATGCTAATTAGTAAGTACTATCAGAATTACATTGTATCTAAATTGAGTTTAGAGGCGAATCAAAAAAGCTTTCAGTAATGTAAGATATCAAGACATAAAATAGTAAATTAATGTGGTGAAACGAGAGAAAAAAATGGTTGTTATACAAAACTTACTTTTTATGTTCAGAATATTAATGATTTTATTTGCTTATTTTAATGAAAAAATTCTCGATACTAGTATGCATATGAATATGAAATGTATGATCCTGGCAATAAAAAGAGTGTGTCTAATAATCTTGTACCTAAGGCAACAAAATAGGCCACGCCCTAACTTTATCTTATGTGGAGCTAATGGGAATAATTGCAGATATAAATGTAATGCAATGAACCTGTATTCTAAATGATAAATATTTGTTTTTTATCGAACAGAAGATACCAAATTTAATTCAATGATTACCTTATCTAATGGTATGAAAATAATTCAAATAATGCTAGTTTAAAAACATATCATCTGTTTTCCGATGTTATCTTGCTTTTCCATGTGTAATAAAAAAAACAATTTGACAAATTTAAATGCAGACTTTTTACACGGCATTTTTCATGGGTTTTAAAACTCTTAAAAATACTATATTTGATGGTCATGCGATTTCTTTGTATTTAATAATTAATAGCTGTAAAAGTAAAAAAAAATATGCAAGTGGAAATATGCCTTTAGCACGTTACAAAGTCACAATGTTTTGACTTAATAGACCATTTACTCTCAAACTATTATTTCATGTGAACCGTGCGAGAAGAAATTCCAGCTACATGCCAACCTCAGGGACTGCAAGTCCACCAGCAGAGTCAATCGGTTTATAATTTCAACAATCACTAGAAAAAGAAAAAGAACGTACCTGTTCAAAACTTAAGCATATCGATACAATAAGCCAGAGAAAATTAAGCGTTGTTGCATCGTTAGGCGCGTAGCTAGCCCCTTTACCATGTGTAAGCCCCGACATGGGGTTGCCGAACCCCCCCCGAAGCGCGAGCAGGGGGAGGGTACGGGAGTGGGTCTTCCCCCTCCCGTAAGGGGGGTCTGGGGGGGTCTCCCCCATGAAAATTTTGTTTTCTAGAACGTCTCAGGAGCCATTTCCCACGTCCTGATGTCTGAGATAATGATATGTTGTAATTTATAATATAGTTTTAAAAAAGGGGCCGGACTTGCCCCGGTCTCCCCTACACATGTATAATACATGTGTAGGGGGGACCGGGGCAAACACGGCCCCTTTTCTTTTTTCAAGACGTTATGGAAGGCATGTACTATACTGTTGAAATGCATATTTATATATGCCATTTAGAAAAGAAATGTATTGTCTTTCATAAACTAATAACCAAATCGTAAACAAGACCATATTTTGGGAA
>NW_018485984.1:118609-129788 GCF_002113885.1 Mizuhopecten yessoensis | reverse complement strand
CACATTGATTGTCTGTGTCCACTGTGCCATACTCGGAGTCGTTTGCGCCAGGCGTGAGTTTCTCAATTTACTCAATCGAGCAGTTTAGTTCCGCCTGGAACTGTCCATTAATGCAATGGACATTTCTAAACTTCATACATTTTTGTACTAACTATTAACACTGTATCATATCTGAGGAATTGCATATGTATACTATATATTCAAAACTTAAACTCCACTGTATAGTATCAGCAAGAAAAAATAATGTCATGAAAACCTATACTTTTCAAAATCATGTGCAAGCCCGGGCTTATTGGCTTACATGGTAGCTACGCGCCTGATCGTAAATGACCTAAATAAAATATGAATGATCTAACAATTATATATAGTAATTATACTTCCTGGAGCTCGCTTAAAAACATCTTTTATTTCTTAATTGCTTTATGTCATATTATTTTCTTTCGTGAACTTTACTGTATCACAAGTTCACTAGTATATGTTATAGTACGGAATAGAAATAAATTTAAAATATTTTACTACAATTATGAGGAAAAACTGCATCAACTTAATTACTCTTGTTGGCCCGGATGGAAGTGCGCAGGGGATATTTTTGTATTGTAAAATCTTCTTACTGATAACAAATGTTACCAAATCCGACTCTTTGCTGATAGAACAACCTTAAATTATATGACATTTTCATATCAGATGGAAAACAAAGTGTAGCTGTAACTTAATTCCGTTTACATATTTTGATCAGGGGTGGGGGTGTCGTTTTTTATATTATAGAAAAGAAGAAATATCACAGCATCGAATGTTTTAAGAAAAGATAGCAAATTCTAGATGGGAGTCCAAAATAAATGGAAAAAAATGTAGCATAAAATGATGCGGAGATGATAAGAAATTGTACATAGGATAAATGGCACAAACGTTTGACAAAGGTAAATACAACACCAATTACTCCTATCATTGTTATATATTGTCATCATACAAAATGTACTGTAAAATTGACGAGGTCAAGTTACTATTACACTTTGTATCATTGTAGGGTTTTAATTATCATACGGACGTTCGAGTTGGTATTTAATCAGAACTAATCTTAAACAGTATACTACCTAAACGTCGCATGTATGAACTGAAATGAACTACTGTATTTTATCTATAATACTTCACGTGGTAGTTGGTTCGTAGTGTATAACTAACAGGATTAGTCGCTACAGTAGTTTCATAAGACATGTCCCTTGATTCGTTTAGATAACAAAAGGATGGAGAATTAAGATGAAAGATGGATACATAAATAAATCACGTAATCTTCGAGGCAGAAAATTATATGTATTTAGGTAATTCCTTCAAATTAAAATATGCCTGATAGTAGAAGTAAGCAGACATTATATGCGTTTTATTTTCTTTTAAGACATTGCAAATTAACGGCAAACTTTGATTCATTATTTCTGTATCTTAATCTTGCTATAAATTTATGTGATGCTGGATTCCCATCCCGGCGGCTACGAACTCTGGACAGAGAGAGAGAAAAATGAGATACAATTATCACATGGACCTGTGAACGTTTCTGAAGTCTTAATTTATCAGCGGGGAGCAATTCAATAACGACAGCGCACACCTCTCGGCACAGAGACAACATACCTCGCCAGCCAGGAAACCTTCTCTGTCAGCTATGCCGAAAAAGACTAATTGAATAAGTTGGTTACAAAGATTTACGACTTCGTAGCTAGTTGTATAACTTAATAAAGACATTTTACACATTTACAAGTATTTGCAGTCTTTCAGTCTCTAATGCTAAGATTCCATTTGTAATTTTCTGTATCGAGTGATCGTCTACGAGAACACAAGAAAGCTTTTACAATATGTATTTCTACTGCACGGATTGTTTGGGCTAATTGAAAAAAAAGGCTTTGTTTACCTTCACATATAATTATATATAAAAACAATAGCAATTTCTACAATAAATGGTTTTGTATTTGAGATTTTATGCATTTATATTTCTTAAATGTTACATATATTTGAAGAAAAAATGTTTTCCGCAATGTTTTACCATTTTGATACCGTTTGTAAGTAAAACATCGACATGGGAAATGCAAAACATTGTGTGGATTAATACACCTTCAGACCATTATCGCCAAATAAACATCAATTGTTACATGTACCTATGTGTTTTTTTATAAATTCCGGTGAATAAATTGTTGGTATGATGATCAATATCACTAGGAACATATTTATTACGGAAAATGCGAATGTTTTGGTAATTCTGTTGTTTTCTTTTGTGATATATAACTGCTGTCGTTTTTAAACTCGAATATAAAATCGGGAGATGATGAGATACAAAGCAAAATGAAATAAAACATGAATCTCACGAACACCCGGAGGTTGTTTCAGAGGGGACAGCGTTCTATGAGCCGAATGTTGAACCCGCCACGATGTCTCTTGTCAAAACCTGGAAACCACGTCGAGCACCAATTATCAAAGCAGCATCGAATATTTTTTTTTTATTATGGTAGACACTGAAGTTTCAGAGTTGGAAAGTTTGCCGTCGAAGGTCGAAGCATCTCCAGTTGGAAACCTGTGGCAGGTTAGTGAGGGGACATGAACAAATTCGTTAAGATGTAAATATCCAATCGTTCAGTAATAATAAGAATGTTTTTTATGAAACATGAAGATGCGCAGAAAATATAATGGACAGAAAGAAATGGAATTAACACACGTCTGTATCGATAGCAAGACTTTCTTTGTGTATGACATTCATCCACGAGTATGTTAAGTGTTGTATTGATTAGGGGATTAAGTACGCGCAAAAATCGAGTACCGTGACGTCATATGAAGACATATGTGTAACATAACTTTCATTTCAATCGTTACCTGATTCTTTATGCATGTTATATTCTGCAAAATAGGACTCGACATCATTTCGTATGATTTAATTTGTTTCCCGAAAATTTAAACCGAATGACCCCGCTGACATATTGACGTCAATATATAAATATAGCTAGGGAAGATATAAATTCAGTAAATTACGTAAAAATGTAATTAGATTATTAGAGTTAAAATTCAGTTACGCTGTATATCATTGAATATGCTTTCTTCACATTATGAGTATGAAAAAACATAGGTACATGTGTCTATACAGTTTATCATTGCATACAAGATACAAGAAACTTTATTTAACGTCGCATACAGGTAAACAAGGAACATTAGCTCTTGAGAGCTATTATTGCGACAAACATATGTAAAAATAACAATAACATATTATATTACAAGTAAAGGGAGATAATCACATATATTAATAATAAAACAGTAATAATCATCAAAGAAAAAGAAAGTATACATATCCCAGGTTTCTAAGTGATTGGGAGTCCCCTACCTTCAAAGGCCCCCGGGATATATATATAAAAATGGTGTTAATCTATGAAAAGCATTAAATGTAATCACGGATAAGTCAAAGAAAAAGAAAGTATACATAAGACATAGTTAATAGTGAATGAATACTTGTATATCACACAAGAATTACTTAGGACTTAGGATTAAAACACTATGAAGTGGAATATACATACAATGCTAATATAGCAAAGAATAAAAATTGACAGAAAATACACTATTATAGTGTGAACTAAAAATGAAACCGAAATCAATTAATAAAATTGATCAAGTTTTGTAAAAATTAATATTTTAGAAAATATGGAATTAAAATACAAATAAGATGCAGTAAAAATATAGAATAGAATTAGAACATATAATAAATGAGATAAGACAATAAAAGTATCACACAATGCATCATTAAGATTACTTAAAAAAATCAGTAATAATTTTTAATAGTATCAATTAGTATTTACCGGCGCTATTAGCGTTTAGTCTTCGATATATATATTCTTATACATGTACCATTGATATCTTCGGGATTTTTTATGAGTCATTTTACCTTTAAATGATTTATAATTTCCGATAAAATGGAATCAATGTACATTATTGGATATGTCACGAGGCATATTAAGTAATTACCGTTGGTTCATTGTCCTTTACTATACGACTACGACCGTGACAGAATATAGAGATACCTGAAGTCATTTTCTCACGTGATGCGAGAATGTACAATTAAGTCAGAAATCCCGAAACAATAAACGTGATGGGTGGAGCAAAAAAATGCGAGAAGGTCATAAATAAATTATATGTCGTCCTGCTACACCTGTGATCGTACGTGTTTGTTTGAACGCAGAGTAAGGCGTTAGACAACCACACGAACAGGTAAACCAACTGACGGTGAAACATCGGAGGCGACGTGCATGATTGGCGATCATCAAAGTAAAACAAGTAATGATCAGCGATTGTTACAAACAACAACAACACGTGAACGGAAGTATGGGTGTGATGTTAAGAATACGATATTATAAAAAAATGTTTATTCTATGACAAAACCGAAGGCTTTCTCCGCGACACCTTGTGGGTGACACAGTTACCTAGTTACTCTTTCAAAAATATTGCGGCTACGTAACGGTAAAATTGACCGGCTTTGAAGTTCGATGTCGCTCCTCTGTAATACCCAAACGACAGGTATCAGCCTTGAGATTGAGTTTTGTGCCTGGAAACAAATTAAATAACTCAGCACGAGCAGAGAGGATACATGTAGTATCTAAATCGAACCCTTATCTTTCGAGAATGCTGTACCCCTGGAATATGCCATGACAAAATCGAAGAGTTTGAAACTATCTTTTTGAAAGCATCCGAAACAAATCTTAGTCTAGTTCCGCCCGGTGAGAATAGTAGTAACAACGTCATTCCTTTTAAAGTTGAAGATTGACATCGTTAGTCATTCATATGATAAAATATCTAAAGGCTACAGAAAATCTGGTTATTTTTTTAAAGATATTAGGAGCTTTGATCCTGTTAAATAAAGTAATATCATAAAATAACTCAATACATATTAACTTTCCTCGTATAAAACGTCTACAAATTGTAAAAATCCAGACAAAACTTCAAGATACCTCCTCCCAATAATCCTAGAAGTCGGTATGCGCATGACCAGACAGGCTGAAAATCAAATACCTTAAAATCTGTGTAATCTAGAAGTAAGCTTAGTAATTAGTGGTTAATGGCACCTCCGAAATCCAAGGGTTCCGCCCTAGAGAATGCATGTCCTCCATGCACCCTTAGAATATGCCATGACAAAATCGGGGGCTCTTTAGAAGCCTGGTCTGTCCGCCGAAACTAGATTTTGGCTGTTCCATTATTGAAAATCAAACATAAATTAAAATAATTTTAAATCTTAATATCAATTTGTTGTCAAAATCAATGGAAAACATAACTATAAATATGTAATGCCGTTTTGTTCAGAGTTATAGTCCCATTATTCTAAACAGGTTTTTGCAAACAAATCGAATAACGCGTTAGCGCATTAGGTACATTTGTTTGCAATTCTTGAATAAACAAGAGTTTATTTACTTTCTTTTACTCTTTACCCAAAATCGGTATTTAATAAGAAATATTACTGCAGGGAAATGCGTTTCAAAATTCTGAGGTTTCTGAGTTTTTTTAACTGATTCTTTATTCTTTTTAATGAAAAATCACAAATTACGCTGAGTGATACAGAAAATAATCGGCTCTCTTTTTAATGTTTTTTATCAAATTTACTGTGATTTGCTGTAATTTTAATCCACTATAATGCTATTGAATATGAATGCTTATTTTAAATGCCTAAATGTTATTATCAAGCCAAATTTCTATCTTACTAAGCATTTGAAATGCCCCAGATTACATCAGAGCGCTTTCGTAATTCAAGTTATTAGTTATGTCACCTGACGTTCCTATATGATACCTTTGCACGCGATTATGAAATGTTGCGATTAAATATTAGCCTATTAAGAAATGGATCGGTACCCAAAATAGATCACTTTTCGTTTGTAGGATGCAACATTCTTATTTTATAAGTAAATTGAATCTGTTTTAAATCAAAATTGATAAACGTGTCAATTTGTATCCGACGGCCTACATTATACCTCTTATTATGTTACCACGGAATTAGATCTAAGTCCGTGATATTACTAACTCATTACTAAATATAACTTGATTAACTATATCAACTTAAGTTTTAAATACTTTGTGTCCGATATATTTGCTTGACATTAACATATGTTTAAACTAATTAATGGTACCACGGAATGAGATTATCTAAGTCCGTAATGGTACTTATTAACTTGACTAAACGGTGTACCAGCCACATGAATTGTCAAGTATCAAATCCAATAATGAAAAATATTTTAGGTCTATGGTTCAAAGCACATTGACTTTGTAATGTACACCTTTTCCCGCCGATCAAACGTTACCGGAAGTTGTTATATGCGACTGCGTGGCCGCCTACCTTGACCTTGAAAAAGACAACACAGAAAATGCAGTGTGGACGTCCTCTCAGAAGCTTTACAGCAAAAGCTGCAAAGATTTTGTCACAACAGAATGTTGTGATGGCGAGACGAGGTTTTTCAGGTGATTGTGCGCATATGTACCCATTGTTTAGATTTAAATGGAATGCATGGTTAAAAAATGCCGGTTTCTTACGTTGGTGACTCTGAGCTACTGTTACTAGTACTGTACTGCTGTTTGTCTACATGTACGTGAGGCATGCATGTATAGGGTACCTACCTGGCCCACAGCTACAGGTTTTATAGCAAAGATATAGCCCTTGCCCCCTGTATTAAAGTTTAACTTGTTGTCAATTTATGTTCGACTTTATCGCTATAAAATATGCAACAGACTGACAATCTTATAAGGTTTGGATCTCTCATAGGAGGGACGACTTGACTGCCTCGCTTTACAGAAATTAAACCACACGGGTTTGGCTGTATATCAGTAAAGAACTTATAGTCTAGATTGAAAATACACAATGTACTATAGAAAAACATCAGGAAATGCATCGCTGAGCAAAAAAATGTCACCACATTTAGAAATATTGCTGCAGAAATTATTTTGCTTTTATTATCACACATTTATAAACATTAATAACCCATCTATCCGGTTGACACAAACCTGTCGGAAACTGCATCCAACAATCCACAAATACTCTAATACCCATCTAAAGTATAGTTTTGATACAATATCAAACTCCTGTGCAGAAACACAAATGATTAAAGTCATATAGGGTTCCATTTGGAAATATGTTCACATATTTGATACAATAATATATATCTACACATTAATTAGTACACAAAAATTAAGTCAAGTTAAATCATTTAGATTTTGTGCTTGCGTAAGTGAGGACATTCAGTCATGACATTCATCCAACCTGTTGATAAGTTATATGTAACAAACTGTAAATAAGCTGCAGTCTCATGATTATATAGGGATAGACTCTAACTTTTTTTGTTTGGTAGTCCACAGGACTAGTTGAATAAATTGTATTACTAGTCCAAGATTTCCTGATAAGGAAACATCTTGATCTACAGCACAAAACATCAAAAGTAATCGATTGTAGAGGACTTACAATACCTACTGCCATACAATTATGGGGAAGTTTTAGGTAAATTTTGCCGATTATCATGCAATTTATTTTATTTCAAGCAGTTTTCTAAATTTTAGAAAGTAATATTCTTATTTTATGATCAAAGGACCAGGTTAGGTGATTCACTAGTCCTTGCTGAAATCTACTAGTCCAGGACTAGCAGACTAGTGTTAGTGTTGACCCCTGTGACAAACTCACATTGCTTCTTTAGGTCAGCAATAGATACTTAAACTTTGGGATGATCTACAACATTGACAAATCCCAAATCCTTATGTAACATTGCATGAGACATCACAACTTAACATGTATATTCATCATAATTTTGTAATGGTGATATATCGATGTCAGTTATGTTGTCATAAACTGATAAAACACATTTGAGATTTAATTTGCCATGTGAAGATAAAGGATACTGTCATTTCTAGCTAGTATAACAATATTTACAATATTGATGTAACAGGAGAGGAGAAATGCACGGCCAGACCGGGGTTGGAACCTGGGACCTACCAAACTGTAGACGGACGCTCTACCAATAGAGCTATCTGGTCGTCGACGATTGAACCAGTCCAGTTCAGCTACATTGATACTATCTCGCAGTTACTATGATATTATTTTTTTCTTTTCATTTCATGTGTTTCCCCCTGGACCCTTGCTTGATAAAAGTCAGTACCAGATGTATGGTGAGTTCCTTAAGGATAGATACTCAGTGTACAAAGTATTTGTTAATCAAATCTTTAGCCATTAGTGACTTTGGAAAAAATATCACACACAAAAAGCATAATTTTGAGAAAATAAAATGTTTTTTTTGTATTGATTTTTTGGGCAAAAAATATCTATGAGTAGGCTTTTATAAGGCCCCAAGTTAACTAAAATAAATCACTGGCTATATCTCGCTGCATGCTATGGTAAGAGGCAATTAATGGGATTGCAGTTGGAGATACTAAAATTGATCTGTTGCCTCTATTGGAAAAGTCGGGATCTCCCATCTACATATTCTTGGGCACCCTGCAGTGACTTCATAAGACCTTAAATGTTGTATGGATGCACGTGTTAACCCCCCCACAAAAAAAGCAAGATACCCCACATATTACATACCTGGTATATACTTTATTGTACATAATTGTCATGTGATCACGTAAAAGGATAACTAACAATATTTTTTTTCAGTTCAGTGGTATTGTATCCGTTCTTCTTACAGAATGACACAGTAGGATTTATAGGACTGGGAAACATGGGGAACCACATGGCCAAGAATCTGATCAGCAAAGGCCACAAGCTGTTGGTGTGTGACGTGTTTCAGACTGCCACAGACGGACTTCGTGCAGCAGGTAACGGATAAACTGAATAGTTCCCGCCATGACCTATTACTGGTTCAGTAGTAGGATGGGTGAGGGGAACATGACCTGTTACCAGTTATTTGTCCGGCGTAAACTTTTGTTTGTCCGGCAATCTCCTCCTACATTTTTTGACTGAATCCTTTGAATACGTTATAATCATGAAATGAAGTTGTGTCTCCCTTAATAGAATTTTGATTCGACAATTTTTGCAGAAGTTATAGCCCTTTGTTCATTTCATTATGTGATTTTCTTTGACATTTTTTATAGCATGTCAGTTAACCAATCTTAGAATGATGCAGATCTTATTTCAATGTACATAACACTATATGACATTCGACAGGCGTATATTGTTCCGCCCTGCTGTACTCTTGTTTGGTATAGGTAAGGGGATGTAGTCAAAACTCCTTCCATCCTATATTTTATTCTGGGTATGGCACTTGTTAGATTTTTTCAAAGTGAATTTGGGACAACTATTCCGTCTTTGTGTATTGCAGAGTTATCTGCTCTTGTGAACAGGTATTGATTGTTACATCATTTGTTTGTGAGAGTAATGTCATGAATTTTTGAGAAAACAACGTAATTTTCTCACACAAGCCAATGAATGGCGTAACAATCAATACCTGCTCACAAGAGAAGATAACTCTGCAATACGCAAAGACGGAATAAGGCCCTTTCCCCTAGTAACTTCAAAATCAATACAATATTCACTTTATTTTCCTAAAAAAATGCTTTTTATTGGTGATGTTTTTCAAAAGTCACAAGACCTATAGGCCCCTGTGAAAGGCTTAAAGGTAAAGTAGTGCAGTCAAAATATCCTGTATAATTTTCTGGCAGGTGCTGATGTGGCTAGTTGTCCAGCAGAAGTGGCAGCTGGATCCAAGAAGATTGTCACCATGTTACCTGAAACGCATCATGTTGATACTGTTTACTCAGGCGCTAAAGGCATCTTCAGGTATATGTTCTGTCTCAATTTGTGTACAATATTGGTATATATTTGGACACGAATGGCAACATTACTGTTCTTCTGGTATTAATGGTGTAATGATACCCTTTAGGAGAAGGCGAGAATTGATAATTTATTCAGGTATTTTGGAATATATGTTCATATATATGTATTCATGAAACCGTTCTCATGCTCAAGTATGGATTTTTTGCTCAAGCGTAATTTCCACTTATAAATTACTAAAAAGCCGTTATTTTGTCAATGATTTGAAAAAAAGATTTGAAGAGACTTAAAGCCAAATACTGTTTTCAATGTTTGAATTTGACTTTTCGATTATTTGGCATGATTGAAGTGAGTTACGAGAAAGCACAGAATCCATGCTTGAGCATGAGAACTGTTTCATGAATACAGGCCCTGGATTCAAATTGGGACAAATCATTGGCAAATAAACGAAAACTGAACTTTTCAAATATTTTTATTGATAATTGAAATGCATTGTTAAATTGTGTTATCAATTTAAGAATGTCTGATTCTCAATACTTGAGATAAATCTTAAATTATAATAATACGACAAACAAATTATAATTATTAAAGGATTGTTTTAGCAAATTAATAAAGGTTGTTCCATAATTTCTTGTGTATTAATACATTGTGGGTGGTTGGGTTTAAGTCAGATCTGCCTACCATTCCTTATAGTAAATCACTATGAAGTGCCTTCCACCTGTCCCCTACATTTTATTCTGGAACAGCCGCAACTTATGGATAGTTTGAGAAAAAGGAGGCTTTTTTTCTCTGTTTTATTAGGCCTAAAAGCAGTAAAAGGATGTCCATAATCCCTAGAGCGATTTAATAAACCTCAGAAATGGTAGAATTTATTTGGTGTAGTCTGATTATGATGATTTCTGAAATATTCAAGAATTATTAGATTGACTAAAATCAATTGAAGCTATGATCAATTTTTCACAATTGAAAGATTTAAGATGATCTTAAAAAATTAAGGAGTTGTAAGGTGGTCAGGTACTTTTAATAGTTCTTATATCTGGGAATGTTTCATAGTCTGTTTAGAACATCTATAAAGAAGTGTCATCGAGTGTGTTGTACTAAAATGCACTTATTTTATGTATGTGGGCAAGTTACAGGGACAGTCATCTCGTTCAAACTAGTCAAAGTGATTGAGAAACACTGTTTGATGTGGAGAATTTGTGGAAGTTTTTGGTGTAGTTTCCTGTATGACCCTGAGGTTTTTGTGATACTTTTAGTCAGGTGCAGGATGGGAGCCTGCTGATTGATAGCAGTACCATAGACCCAGCCACTTCCCAGGCCATGGCGCTCACAGCCAAGGGACATAACTCAGTGTATGTGGACGCTCCTGTGTCGGGAGGTATGTTGAGTACACTTGTCAAGCCTGATTGATATTAAACACAA
>NW_018485984.1:116702-118005 GCF_002113885.1 Mizuhopecten yessoensis | reverse complement strand
GGGGGGGGGGGGGGTCTGATGAGCACTATTACTCCTTGGCAAAAACCAAAGCCTGTTGAGCAAGGGTTCTTGTGCCAAAGACACAAAACGAAGCTAAAAGGGGCTGGGGCCCTGCAACTCCTGGTGGAAATTTTGGTTTTTTTCAAGCATGATAATACCTTGAAATAGTTCATATAGCAGGGAGACAAGTTTGAAGTCATCATCACTAATTGATAAAACTTATTCAACATAACCATGCACAGGCACATTCATTGTGTTACAGATCTTTTCTAGTTTATTTATTTTGTGTTTCCTTTGCAGGCAGCCAAAATATGTAACAACATGTTGTTGGCAGTATCAATGATAGGGACATCAGAGGCCATGAATCTAGGCACCAGGTATGTACAGCTATAAACATCCTCGAAACGCCAGGAGTTCCGCTTACTTATGTTCTGTGAACACTTAGAGTTTGTCATGAAAAAAAATAAGGCTATGTATGTGTGGATAATAAAGTAGACTAGTTTGATCCTGTGGTGTACATCAGTAAAATCATGCGGCAGTGTAACGGTATCATTGACTGAATTTAATGTCTGGATGCCTCTCCTCAGTAATCTTTGAAGGACAAGTATCAACCTAGCGATTGAAACCAATCAAACAGCTACCCGAGTTTGTTGTAACATGTTTCAGGAGTGTAGAGAATATAAGTGAGCGTAACCCCTGGAATTTTGAGGATGAAATCTGAACAGACATAGGGCATTCAATTACATGGTGCGGATAAGATATCTGTAAAAAATGATCGATTTCTCCCCGGTATTTTCTATGCACCTTGTACAAAAATTTCAAGAAATCATAGCTTGAGGCTCATATGTTGATCTTTTAAGTACCAGTATCAACGATATCTTGTGGCACTAACAAGAAATTGACATAGTAGTGTGCCCATGCCAACAGCAAGTATTTTCATTTTCTCATAAAATCGTCTGAAAATGGTATATTTTCTCTGCATCATTTTTAGGTCACCTGAGCTTTGCTCAAGTGACCTATTCCAATCACTTTCCGTCCGTCGTCGTCCGTCGTGCGTAAACTTTTTACATTATCAACTTCTTCTCAAGAACCAGTGGATGGAATTTTTTCAAACTTGGTCAGAATCATCCTTGGTAGATGAGGCTACCAAATTGTAAAATTGGGATTCCTACCCCAACCCTAGGGGCCAGGGCGGGGCCCAAAAGGGAAAATTAACCAATATTTCAAAAATCTTCTTCTCCAGACTCAGAGGTATTACAGTCATTTTCTCTGCATGGATGGAAAGATCATCAGGGGCTTTATT
>NW_018485984.1:20550-111199 GCF_002113885.1 Mizuhopecten yessoensis | reverse complement strand
ACCAGAATTTTGTACTGCGACCTGTATCGTACAGGTAACCAGTGCAACGAATAGAGCACAGGTGTGATGTGCTCTCTCTTTCGAGTACGAGTAACTAGCCGTGCTGCAGTGTTCTGGACCCTCTGCAGACGACTAGTTAGTTTGTCAGATATACCACAGAGCAGGGCGTTACCATAATCCAACCGAGAGGTAACAAGTGAATGCACCAAAATCTTGCATGCATCTGCAGTTAAAAACTGCCGAATACAGCCGATGTACCTGATCTGGTAGTAGCAGGATTTGGCAATAGCGTTCACTTGTTTCTCCATGTTCAGTGAACTATCAAAGTATACCCCTAGGTTTTAAACAGCTGGAACAGTCTCAATAGTTCTGGCACCGACCTTGAGCTGGAGAGCCATTGTTTGCTGACACTTTGAGAAAAAGACGATTAGTTTTGTCTTTTCCTGATTAAGCTTCAGCATGTTGGCGTTCATCCAGATACTGATATCTGTCAGACAAGCTTCCAGACTTTCTGATACGGTTTTCCAACTGTCCTGTGGTTTGATAACAATGTAAATTTGTGTGTCATCGGCATAGCAATGATAGCGAAGGCTATGGCGACGACACATCTCTCCAATCGGTTTGGAGTACATGCAATATTTTCGTGGTCCCAACACCGACCCTTGAGGAACCCCAAAATCTAGTACTTTGTCATGTGAGGTGGAAGATCCGATGGCAACACACTGTCGTCGTTCACTCAGGTAAGACTGTATCCAGCATAGTGCGGTATCAGTCACTCCATAAGAGTATTCCAGACGTTTATAAAGTATGCCATGGTCGATGACGTAAAATGCAGCTGACAAGTCCAGCATGACAAGCACAGCCCTGCACTTGTTATCCAATGCAGAAGCTATATCATTATGTACACGTAGGAGGGCCGTCTCAGTAGAGTGTCCCATGCGGTAGGCCGATTGCATGTTGTCATGGAGACTGTTTGCATGGAGATGAACCTCTAAACGCCGGGACACAACCTTCACCAAGATCTTAGACAGAAAAGGCAAATTTGAAACTGGGCGGTAGTTTTTCAACTCCTCCTTGTCCATCCCAGGCTTCTTTAACAATGGTCTGACATGTGCCTTCTTGAAACATAATGGAACCTTCGACTCAACCAGTGATTTGTTCATGATTGCGGTAATCAAAGGAAGCACTGCTTCAAGACATTGCTTTAATAGGTCTGTAGGCAGTGGATCAAGCTCACAGGACTTTGATTGCGAGGTCATGATAATGTTGCGCAACTCGTCCTGGGTTGTTGGTGAGAGATTTGCCAATGGTTCCCCATCAAATGCAATGTCAGCAGTCATGACAGAGATGTCAATAACAGCAGAGGTGTTCACCTCGGTAATATTTTTCCTGATTGAGCTGATTTTATTCAGAAAGTAATCACTGAACTTACATACATGTAACGTTACAGGGAAAACTCAATGTTATGATACTGTATGGTTAACTGATACAAAACATGAATATTGTATTTTCTATTCTCCAAATATTGTAGTTTCTGTTACCCGTTTACCACTTCAACCATCATAAACGTTCAGATTCAATAGCCATGCAATCATATTATAGGTAAGTATTTCAGACTTTCAGACGCAAATATTTGAGTCATTTGTTTATTGCATATAAATTGCGTAAGTCAGCATTATTCTGAAAGATTCCTGTATGTTATGATTGATAAATCATTTTATTATCATCATCTAATAATTATCTGCATCAATTATTTAGGAGTTCATCATCAAACTTCTATAATTCCTTTTTTTCTGACGAGACCAATATTTCACAAAAAATATTGCATGAACCGAATGAGAGTTGGTCCGAAAATTTTGCTTAAACTATACACTTCCTTTTGATAGTCTGGGATTTCCGCGAATTAAAGGTCCATTGGTTCGACTTCTTAGTTCTAATTTTGTTCATTTGCGTTTCGACAGCTTCGACACAAATATTGTTCTAACACAAGAACGTTTTAAAAAAATCAGCAACACGTGTTCTGTACATGTGTTCTACAGGTACGTATAGCACTTGTCTCAACAAGATCGTAAGCGAAGACTAATTCTCGCGATCTTCGTGTGTGTTCTGTGTCAAGGGTACATACAAGAATGTATGAAAATGGCCAGACCTCTGCGCCAATTTCGGTAGTCGTGTGTATCTTTGCCTTTTTTATCCATTTTTGTTTGACATCAAGGTGTTTCAGATGAGAAACAAAAGCTTAATACCGTTTTGTAATGTATGACTCGTGAATTAGGAATTTCAATCGATATTTAGATGAAGAAAAAGTTCGTCGAACCCACTGGTATAAAAATGAATGAGAAATCGTTATTTTAATTAAGAGTAATTATAGTATCATAGTGTGCACAAGTATATGGACTCGAGTGCCTTGTTATACTTCACCAATGCAAGGAGAAAGGGGGGGGGGGGTCTTTTTCTTCTTCTCGGTTGGGACAATTATAAGAGACCATCGATTACCTGTTACCGCTATTATGTTGATTCAAATCACTGTAGCGTAGATTTACGTAATACTAAGTTACAAGTTTATGCCATTATCATGAACTACATGTATTTTATATATATATATTATAACGACATGTTAATTGTTGATATATAGAAAGCAATGGCATATTTGTGTTTATATTCTGCTGTTGTATATTTTACATTTCGTTAAATATGTTGTTTGGAAACGGTGAAAGAGAATCACACATAATTTATTCTTCATTCCTCGATTTATTAAAGATTTATATATAGTGAGCTTAATTGATATTGTTATGCATTCTCAGATATGTGAAAGGATTAGAATCGATTACGCGCATTCCTTTAACATTTGTAACGACTGTACTTTTGCCTACCTGCTATAGTCTGTGTATTGATAAATAACTTCGTTATTTGTCTACTACATTTATTATCATAATCAAACTGTATAGTAAATGTCTTTTAGTTACAAATTATCTAATTATGATACCATTTAATATTGTCTCAATTGAAACAGTTCGTGTTTACAAGTTTAGAATCATCGAGTCGGTGATGTGTTTACGTCAGTCGTGCGCTATATTTAGAATCATGCTCTCACATGGACTCGCATGTTTCTGTTCCGTACGGCTGAAATAATCACTTACCGACTCGTAGATACAACAGCCTAGTATGTTGAGAACATTCTCTTTATAGGTTGTAATGTTGTCACTCATGATTTGTTGTATTTTGGTTATAATCCATGTTTATGCTATGCGAAGCCTGTCAAACAGACGACTCATCCGCCATTGCAGATGTGCGTTCGGAGCTCTCGGGCTTTAGTGAGTTATTTAGTTATAGTGTTCTGTGCCGAGAGACCCGAATATACTAAATTCTGATTGGTCAGAAGTTTTGGAGAAGGGTATAAAAGTTGGATCCCGCGGCAGATTCAACGGAGTTCGCCCATGATCTCCTAACCAAGCGGCCAGGCTTTCATACCCTCCTACACAGTCCAAGCAACCAAGCTTTTCCAGAGTCCAGCTAAACACCAGAACCATGGAGGTAACTACTACCGTAGTGACTAAGTAGGCCTACCGTCTCCCGTCTCCAATACACTATATATAGATACAAGTCTCCTTAATGACCTTATGTTATGATACGCCAGGAATAACACCAAAATATATTCTAAGTCCGCCTAACCACGGGTGTGATACTTAGCTATTTTGGACTAGTATAGTTTACTTAGACATACATTAATGTTCATTATTTATGAAAGGTCTTAGATAAAACATATTCCAATATTAAAACCTACTTCGGTACATCCACGTCCGAAGTTGTTACAATATATTAAAGGACACTTAGCCTTTACTATTTTTTAGGTATCCATTAAGGATACTTACTCATCACTTTTATTTATAACGGCACTCCGTCGTTATTCTCAATTTCTATTATATATTAATTAAGGATGCCATTGTGTACAGTGTTTGAAGATATGAAGTTGGGATTTGAATAAATATCAAAGTTAAATTGTATTTCTGTCTCGAGTTGTTGTTGAAGTAGAGTAGTTAACAGAACAACCCAAGGAGCCAAGAGCCAGGACCAGACGGATCCAAGATGGAGTAACCAGAATATACCTTTGATCAAAAAGTATACACTAACACTGGAAACACACTCCACGACGTTACAAATTGTTATATGTGAATATACCTAAGGTAATATTCGAGTTAGTAAAGAAATTTAAATGGACGTATATGATGGCATGCTTCATCTCTAATTTTAATTAATCAATACAACGATCTGATTGGTCGACATTTTTAGAAACAGTTGCTGAGCTCTATTTAGACGCCATATATAAATATTGCATTAATAATTGTATCTGATGTTGTGTTGTCCTGAAATGTGCTTATATTTGACGATACATCGGGATAGTTTATGTTGTAGAAGAGAGTGAAACAGGTATGTAAGAAAATGAAATAGTATGAAAACGAAGATTGCTTTTTATTTTGTTGTTATTAGTATACGGCGCGGTATATCATTCATTGGTTAAAATGGTTTTACGGGATTAATCTATATTTTATACGGTGAATAGGTGAATACAGTTTAATGGGAAACTATGATTCTTTTTAGGTCACCTGAGTTTTGCTCAAGTGACCTATTCTAATCGCTTTTCGTCCGTCGTCGTCCGTCGTCCGTCGTGCGTCGCGCGTCGTGCGTAAACTTTTACATTTTCAACTTCTTCTGAAGAACCAGTGGATGGATTTTTTTCAAACTTGGTCAGAATCATCCTTGGTAGATGAGGCTTCAAAATTGTAAAATTGGGATTCCTACCCCAACCCCTGGGGCCAGGGCGGGGCCCCAAAGGGAAAATTAACCAATATTTCAAAAATCTTCTTCTCCAGACTCAGAGGTACTACAGTGATTTTCTCTATGTGGAAAGAAAGATCATCAGGGGCTTTACTTAAATTGTAAATTTCAGGACCCCCGAGCTATTCGTTCTCCCTTGGGGAGGGGGTAAAGTTTACTATAGTTTATATAGGGAAATAACACTGTTCGTATATATTTTATCCATTTTCAGCAGAAAATTGCTCAAACTTAGTCAGAATCATCTTGGGTAAATGAGAGTTTTACTTTGTAAAATTAGGATTCCTGCCCCATCCCCAGGGGCTAGGGCGGGGCCCCAATGGGAACATTTACCAATATTTTCAAATTCTTATCCATTGATGACATGACAAGTATTGTATTTCACTTAGTTTACATGCTGATTTCCACATCACATCTCAACAATAAAATAAAGCTACCAGTACCTATGATATAACTCAGGTGACCGCTAAGGCCCTTGGGCCTCTTGTTTTTTATAGTTGTATATTCTTTGTTGATCATAATGTATGCAGTGCGCGTGTACATGTTATGACTTTTAGTGTACTAGCTACGACAATCTGGTTGGTTGACTTATTTAGATAACGCAAACTGTGTCGTTGCAGAGAATATATGCGTCTCTGGTCGTAGAACGGATACATTGTCATGAAAATTGCCTTTGTTGCTGATCTTATAATACAATAGGATACAATAGGATAAACGATGGATGCAGGTAGACACTCTGCCTCTACAGTATATCCATATCTTTTAATATATTTTAAACGTATCTAGAAAATATTATTCATTAATTGTCATTTCACAAGATTTCTTTATGGCCGGCCAAATGATTGTATTTCAGTTCAAGATTTTTAGCTCACCAGCGTCCGTCGTCCGTCCATCCGTCAACATTTCCTTTAAAACGCTACTAGTCATGAACGACTGAGCAGATTTTGACCACATTTGGTCAGAAGTATCCTTGGGGGAAGGGGAACCAATTTTGTATAAACGGTGGGTGTGGCCCCCCTGAGGGCTGAGGGGCAAGGGACCCAATAGGGGAAATATAGCAAATTCTTTAAAATCCTTCTTCTTCTGTAAGAATGAAAGGATTTGTTTCATATTTGGTCTGCAGCATCCCTGGGTGAAGGGGGACTAATTTTGTATAAACAGTGGGTCTGGCCCCCAGGAGCCTGAAGGGCAGAGCCCAATAGGGAAAACATAGCAAATTCTTTAAAATCCTTCTTCTTCTGTAAGAATGAAAGGATTTGTTTCATATTTGGTCTGAAGCATCCTTGGGTGAAGGAGAACCAGTTTTGTATAAACCGTGGGTCTGGCCCCCAGGAGCCTGAAGGGCAGAGCCCAATAGGGGAAACATATCAAATTCTTAAATGGCAGGATTTTGTCAAAATTTGGTATGAGGCACTCTTGGGTGAAGGGGAACCAATTTTGTATAAACGGTGTGTCTGACCCCACTAGAGGCAGAGAGGCGGGGCCCAATAGGGGAACTAGAGGTAAAACTTTTAAAAACTTTCTTCTACCATGGGTATTAAGGGATTGTATCCTTATTTAGTCTGGAGCATCCTTGGGTCAAGGGGACTCAATTTTGTATAATTGGTGGGTATGACCCCCTTAGGGCATAGGGGTGGGGATCTGTTTGAAGTTTGTTCTAGCTATATCTCAAGTACTTGATGGATCTTTCTGAAATTTCATATGTACTTACAGCACCTACCATGGAGTGCTATATCTTTACTTCATACCAATTATTTTAAACATATATTCAGGTGAGCGGTACAGACCCTCTGGGCCTCTTGTTCCAATGAGTATCAAGATTAATTTCAAAGTCCTTAATCGTTCGCGATGTATTAACATATTCGGGGAAACTGTTCCAGATTATGACAACCCTAAAGCTAAATGAATATGCTTGCAATGGGTTTTTTTCCTGATTTTCTGTGCATGTCCTCGTGTTCTAGATGCTTTATCTAACTCGAAGATTAATTGTGTTACCTTCTGGTCATGTTGGTTGTTCATTATTTTCAAAAACATTTATGATGTCGCCTCTCAGTCCCCGGTAATATCTATCCTTTTCAAGCGCTCTCGGTATGGTACATGTAACTCTTCCAATCCCTGGTAATAGTTTCTGGCTCTTCTTTGTACCTTTTCTATAATATCAGAATAATCATCTTACATATAAATTTAGGAATTGTGCAAACACAGTTGTAATGTATCTCGTATAAATGTCAATGTATATTTAGAATGTGTACATTTATATATAAAAAAAACAGTCTCTAAAGCGCAATAGTAGTATAAGATTGTTTGTAAGACACGTACATGTACATCCTCAGACCTGAACGAATACATTAATTACATTAATGCCTGTGATATCGATAGAAACCAGTTATTGAAACTAAAAGTTTGAATTCATATATATTAAGTATGTTAATCATATGTATCTATGTCTATGCATGCTTGATATTCTAAATACGCATGCAAATAAATCATAATTAACATTATGGACAACGATCAAGCAATGAGATATCGACCAAAATCGTTTGTATTGTAGCGTTTCCATTGGATGATTTAATTATATTAATGAACTCCCCAATCCAAATTGAATGTATGGAGTGATTTTCAGTAATTTTTCATTTGCAGTGTCGTGAAAATAAATAGATTTCAAATCAATTTTTATCAAACTCATTTAAAAAAAAAAAGAATTATATCAATATATTGTAAAACATATATATTTTTCATGTATCATATCGGTTAATGTTTTAAACAACGTATTGTAAAAAAGATACATTCCCATTGTTACTGTATAATATTGGCTGTTGAATCTTGGAGCTTCATCTTTCTAGCATGTTAAATGTCTATATGGTGGCTAAATAGCATTTGACCGATATGCAACAACACGTAAATGTAATATACTTCATGCAATTACAGTATTCAATTAATAATGAGGGTGCTGTTTGATAAACTTAAATCTGGACCGATTTGTTCAAGGAATGTATCAGTCATGTTTCCGATGGTGAATATTTAACGAAACCTTACTATATCGCACGGTGTGCTTTGTCTGGGATTTAATGTTATCGCAAAAGCTAGAGTCATATGAAGACGGGAAACTTCCGAAAAGCGAGAGCAGGAAATGTGAGAAGAAAATTGTAGATCCTGCGTTTTGGAATGAGGGCGGCAGATTTTTGGTTTTGGTTTCTTAAGTCTCTCCCAAACAGAAGACTAAAACGTGTAACTTTTAAAGATTAAGTATAATTATAATTATCTCACAAAATTCTAATATAAATTGTACACAACTATGAAAAACAGGTTATATATACATTACTTGATTAACTCATGCTTCTCTTTTCGTTTCTTATTTAAGACAAAATGCAAAACCTAAAGCTTGTGACGGTAGGAGATGGCGCTGTCGGGAAGAGTTGTCTGCTTATCTCATACTCCACAAATTCCTTCCCAAGTGAATACGTACCCACAGTGTTCGACAACTACTCAGCAAACGTAATGGTGGACGGAAAACCTGTAAATTTGGCTCTTTGGGATACAGCAGGCCAGGTAAGCCAGAACTATATCTTTCTCGTCACCTTAATAGAAACAATGATATGTCAAAATATATTTATCAAAGTAAGCGGGACAATATTGGACTGCAACAAAGATATAGAGGATCTGTCATAAGTTTCCCTTCATATTACATTTATGATACAAGTTTTGGATTTTTTAATGTTTGCGAGCCTCTGGTTGAAAAATCCAAAAATCTAAATATAATATAATGGGAAACCAATGACAAATTCTTTTTATCATATAATACAAAGTAAACTGTATAATTATGATATATAACAAATATTTTGCACTTGGCCGCCTCAGAAATGATGAAAATGGCATCCGCTTCACAATGACTCCAATTCGATTGTGACGTCATTTTCGGAGTGATATTACACACGTTACATAAACATAATTGATGTGACGGCTTTATGAAACTTCATAAAACAGTATTAATATGATAAAACTTATTGCACTTTTTGCATATCACGTTTTCATAGACTCATTACTTCTGTAGTCTTTCGATGTGTATTAGACGTGTTTGCTTTGTTACGCTTTCAGGAGGATTATGACCGTCTACGACCATTGTCTTACCCACAGACAGACGTATTATTTTTGTGCTTTTCCATAGAGTATCGAGCATCCCTCGAAAACGTGACAGAGAAATGAGTTCCTGAAATCCGGCAATTTTGTCCAGATACACCTATTGTAATAGTTGCATGTAAAATAGGTAAACATCATTCAATTATTTTATCCAAAAATATACTGAGAAATTTACATTTTAAGAAGTACGTTAAAATCACTACGCCGCAAATAATATCATGTTATGGAATTTTGATGTGTTTGTAAAAGTATCGCTCAATCAGTTGAGAAATACTTCTTGCAGACTTAATCGCTATAAACACTTCACGAGAGGAAAGTTTTAATGGCGAAATTGGTATAACTGCCCAGATCTGCACATTTTCTACGATTACCTCTCATGATAAACGACATGTTAATGAATCTGACCGACTTTTCGGAGTCATAACGGCATTATTGGTGGAAAATGAAGTAATGGGTTCACCTTATTATTTATAATACAATAGTGCTTTTGTTAATTTTGTAGATTTGCGCCACACAAGTTCACTTGACCTGGTGACAAGTGAAGAGTGCGCAGAGGTTGCCAAGAGTTTGGGCTTGCGTTACAAAGAAACCAGCGCATTAAGTCAGGAGGGTTTAAAAGAATGTTTTGAATCAGCGGTAGGTTTGCTTTTTTCTACCGTACTAATTTTTTAATGAACATTTAACTTGCTTTATAATATATCCTGTACGCCAACCATTCCTATTCATCGTTCAGAGACACACATTCGTTGTCAGAGATATCTACATTGTATTTAAATATACCAAATACTGGAATACCATGTGTCAAGTTTTCTAGCCATTCTACCACGAAGGAAAAAATCACAAGTCAGTTAATTGTGCAGGTCCTTTTAGAGTGTCAATACACGAAAAACGGGGTTGCTTTGACTCTTAACTGTGCAAATGAATTTGCTTGGGTATAGTGAAAAGAAGAAAAGATGCATGTTTGATTCATTATATAGTAAGATGAAAACTAATTATCAACCCTAAAAAAATTGTTGTGGATAAGCATCAGTTTATATTTTTGTATGCTAAAGAATATACATTTGGACCAAAGACTCTCATACATGTAAAGTGTAAGTAAGAATATGTATGATTAAGACATTCAGATACCATAATTGATATTTGAATTGACATGAATTATTCTTTATACAGTTAATATGTCTGTTTATGTTTCATGTGAAATTGCAATAATTTTGCTGGTGCATTTTATTTTCAGTGACATAAAGCTGAATGCACGCGTGACCTTATCAATTTTGAACAATACAATATTATGTTGTAGATCTATGAAGCGTTGTGGTTAAATTCAAAGAAACCGAAATCGTTTGGATTTTCTTTTAGTAGAAAAAAGCGAATTCCTGTTCCTCCAGTGATGCCTCCCGCTGGTAAGTTAATATAATATCTTAAAATATAAACTTAACATGGCATTCTTCTACAAAAAAAAATAATACATGAATATTTATAATCATTATTTTCGAATATGCTTTATGTAAGTATGTTTTCTTTTGTAAGTTACTGTATTATCTTTATTGACAGGGAAAGCCCGATGGATTGAAATTGAAACATCCAGATTTGCTGAGGATTGGATGGCGATGCACGAGAACATGCTGACGTCACATTCGTACTGAGTGGGCAACACAACCTGGACGGACATAAAAAAGTTCTGTGTTCAGCCTCCAAATACTTCAGACGAGTCTTTGGAATGATGACGTCAAATAAGGTAACATTGAACTCGTCTTTCGTTATAAGGAATTTTATATTTCTACTAACTTTCACTACAATCTCTCAACATTGTCAAAAGGATTTCCGTCATTTTGTAATGCAATATATTCTATGAAGATTATGAAAAAAACACCTTTAATACTTTGCATTCCAACCTTTGCTGAACCAAATGTCCGTTTAAACTTTTGAAATCTCCACATCTTTCATACTAAGTTTAATAACCTCCCGAGGTTTTGATGCATATGTCATTTTCATTTAAATCTGGCAAATGCAGACACAAGTTAAATTGTCATAAAGAATGTCTTAATTCTGAAAAATCACGCTGCTAGCTGGACAAAATTACCATTTGCGACCATTATATTGAAAGAGTATTTCATTAAACTGTCTGTATTCCATTAGACAAATACTGCATTACTCATTTCTGTTGATGAGGGGAAACAAAACATCATATTTCCCTGCTAATGTAGGCCTCTTTCTGAACCTTTCTAGAAAACATAAGCCGGATGCACTACGCCTGAGTTCCGAGTGATTGAAGCAGACGACAACAATGGCACGTTAACTTGATTACCTGTACTGCTGTGATATTGTTATACTTCAGGTGTAATGAAATAGTCATTGCCCCTGTGTTAGGGAAACGCGATAAAATATGTTTCCCTCGATTAATCATGTTTCCCTCTAGATTTGTCTTCGTTGAAACATATTTAATCTCGGTAAAACAAAGAATCGTGTTTCCCTAAATCAAGAGCGATTAATGTATAATGCATCATATTGTAAATGTATTCGCTTCCTTAAATCATATTCCAAGTATCAGGGGTTTAGCAATTAATGCGTTTTCTTAACTAAGATATTGCGTTGTTAAGAATTTTTCACGTGAGTAAATCAAATAATCGTTGAAGAAACTTCTTTATAGTCGTCAGCATCGCTTGGTTTCCGAGTACTGGATATCAGATGTTGTTGCCCTTCAACATGATTTTACAGAGGTTCATGATATTATGATGTTTGCTTCGGTGTTGTTCTTAATTCTATATTACACTGTGTATTGTCATTATGGTTATATTTCAAACATTAAGCTCAGTTGATTGGAGTTTAATTTACGTTTATACTTTAAGGATGTACTTTTCTGAGGTTTAAATCACGTTCAAGTCTCGTTTTGATCTTGTGTAACGGGTTTTTGTAATATTTAACAAGTTATGATAGCAAACACGCATCTGAAGAATATGCCATACACATGTCGGAGATAAACGAGAATTACACTGAAACATGAGTACAAGTGAAAGTTTTTTTCAGACGCTCACCTAAATATAGTATATTATATCATAACAGTGAGTTTACTTCTCTTTACTGGTCTTACTGATTATAGAGCGCTCAGCTGAGACAGATCGAGTCCTTCAGTAACTTCACTATGGATTAATTGAACTCGGGACTTGTCCAAGGAATTGCAGCAGTGTATGACAAAGATACGAGCACACGGGGAACTGAAGGTCAAGGTCGTCGTCATACAATGGTGGAGCTCAGCGCTGATATCAAACCAAAAACATTTGTCAAAGTCCTGCAATTTCTTTACTCGGGTATGTAGTATTCTGATTATTTCTATAACTTTATTTTATTATTACACTGTGAACTGTGTACGAACATTATCACTTTGTACAAATTGCATTTGAAAAGCTGCATAATTGTTTCAGGGTGAATATCAAAAAAATATATGTTTGCATTCCTAATATCATCACGCATCAGAAATGTATAAGAAATAGAAAGATATACATTAAAGCGAAAAATTTGTTCTGTCTGATGTTTACCAAATCTAAAATTTGTTTCATTAATATGTGTGTGGATAAAATGTATGGCCATTGAAGTGCAGATAGCTTGAACATTTCAATGAAAATATAATATCAAGAATATAAATAAATATACATATCATAAAATAAATAAGTGTCACATTATGCTACCTTTAAGCTACGAAGACTTACAAAGCTGAATCCCGATACAATTTAAATGATAGTTGTGAGGTTGATTAAATACCTGCTTATACTGTTTAAGGTGTACCGAAATTGACCAACGATGAGGACGAGATTGACCAGGACGAACTTTCTGACGTCATTAGAGTAGCCGAAATTTTCAAATTACCGAGACTGACAGAGATTTGTCAAAATTGTCTCTCCTAAATCCAAGTATAGGTACTTTCCTGAATGATGAAACAGGGCAAAATATGAAGGAACTCTACTTTAACAAACCTGAGAGTGCTGACGTAACGTTCAGGGTGGAAGGTAAGATATGGTAACGAGAAACTGCATACACTGAGACATATAATTCATCCCAACTGGTAAACACACACGACTACCAAGTGTCATAGCTGATTGTTTAGTTGACAAAAGCTTGCTTTGTTTTGTTTTGTTGGTTTTTTTTAATACAAATACACATGTATAACATTTGAACAGACTAAAGTCCATGAATTATATCTTAATATAATCTTGAAATGGTGAAATTGTCGATTTAAACCAAATAAATCCATATATTTCAGGACGAACTATATACGCCCATAAAGTTCTCCTTAGTGCAAGATGTAACGTCATGGCCGCCATGTTTGGAGGTCATTACATAGAAGGACAATCGTCATTATCTGAGGTAGGTATACATTGGTAGTACCTAATTCTTAAAGTTGAACTGTTATCGCATTGCTATAGGTGATATGCGATTTTGTACGTTAATGGTGTCCATCGATGTAGCCATTTTATTCCTTTGATACCACAGGTAAATATTCCGGACACTTCCGCAGAGTGTTTCCTGGCTCTATTGGAATACCTTTACACCGACCATTCACCCATTGAAGAGATCGAGGTGATGGGACTCGTTGTTCTCGCGGATTAGTATGGACAAAAACGTTTGATGAATTAGTGTGGATTATATATTACAAGGGAAGTCGATAAGAGTGTGACAAAGAATATAGAGAAAGCAGAAATTGACGTCATCGGACTTTTGCTTACGTCGCAGGTATTAACATCGCAAAGAGTTTAGTGTACAGTAACGTCTATGTTTCTGCAAAGAAACATGTGGTTGTTGACATATTTCGGTTGGAGATTTATGACTTTTCCATTGCCATATTATGTTTTAATTATAACAGTGTCATTCCATTTTCATTAATCATATTATATCATGTGCTCCAATCGTGACGCAATAATATGGAAAATTGGCCTAACAAATGGCGTTTAAATATCGACATGGAAGATATGGCAATGACTCCCAACATGTTAATGTTGCATTCAAATATGGTCGTTAGTTAAACCTTCTAAACTTCTTCTATCAGTCTTACATATATTTTAAATTATATCTGACACTTCCTAGATAAAGATAAAAGTTTTCAGCTTTCGTTGTATCAGTCATATACGGTGAATGTGTCATTATTTTTTGCATTTATTTTTGCAGAATTACAACGCAGAACAGTTGTCAGGGTAGTGCTTGCATTTTATCTCCACAAACTACACGGCGTTCCAAATCCGAGCGGAATTCTCGTCTTTAAAAGGAGGTAACAATACATTTATTGAGGAGAATCAGTGGCCTCCATTAACCTACCTTCGTGAGATAGAGGAGTACGAGAAAAAATGGAAGTCAAAGGGAGATAAATGTTCAATCATGTAATCGTTAACCTAAAATAATATTTGAATGAATTGTTCTTATTTTTTCGATATTTGTAACTGTCAAATATTAAGTTTTAACGTCAACACAAAGTGGAAATAATACCAAACTATGTGATCAAAGACAACGCAAATTAAACAGAACTTTGCATATATTACGCAACATTAACTATACCCCCGCAACGAAGTTGGAGCGGGGGGGATATACTGGAATCACCCTGTCTGGATGTCTGGATGTCGGTCTGTCGTCCGCAGTAATTTGTCCCGAAAACTCCTTAATTAACTAGTAGATTTCATTGAAACTTTGCATGAATGATCAGTATCTTATGTAGTTGTACACCGGCATTTTAATTTGGGATTTCGACCCTTTTTGATGGAGTTATGCCCCTTTGTGCGAAATACTTGTTTTAGTTATTTTATTTTTTTGTTTTTAATAAAATAGTGATTAACTCATTACTGGTGGGAGTCTATATTGCTTTGCATTAGTTAGCCTTTAGCTTACAGTTATGGTTTATATAGGAGGAGGGGTATTAGTTAGCCTTTGGCTTACAGTTCTAGTTTGAACATTAATCGATATAGAATAAAAAAAGGATATGAATGTAGCAACGTATGAATGACTTCATAATTCAACGAATGTGATTTTGTTTTGTTTTGTTTTAATATTGTATATTTTATGTCAATGAATGACATGTGAGTGCGATGTTTTTCTCTCAATGAGAAAGACTATAAC
Organism: Mizuhopecten yessoensis; assembly: GCF_002113885.1. Lineage (NCBI taxonomy): Eukaryota > Metazoa > Mollusca > Bivalvia > Pectinida > Pectinidae > Mizuhopecten > Mizuhopecten yessoensis. Next base: position 96,133 of record NW_018485984.1, on the reverse strand, counting down.
CGAGGAGCTATTAAACTTAAAAGACATCAGGAACTATCCACAAACCCACAATGTCGGTTTTATGATGACAATAATACACGCCAGTAGAAGGTACGAACCAATGGCATTACTTTTACATTGCTCCCCTGTGATTTATCTAGCAATTTGTTTGGCTGAGCTATTTAAAATTGGTATGGTATTCCCCTCGTGTCATTTGACTGTTATAGTGCGGATTAAATGGTGAGTAAGTGTTAGTTTGGTTACTAGAATAATGTTGATGTACAGTACGTAGTAGCTATACTGTATCAATAACGTATGGAAGACACATTAGTCGTCTTTCTCTCTCTGTAATCAAATTAAAATCAATATACGAATAACAGAGATTCCATTCATCAGTTAACACGGTATCATTTCATTTTGCTATGTTCTATTTCAAACTGTTCCTATTTCGAATGGGATCAATGTTTCGTTTTTTTGCGGCTTTGTTCGATTTACAAGCAAATCTGATAGTTAACTATGCCATTTGAATTGATTCAATAATACATTTTTTATGAAAACCATTTAGTTATGAGATGTGTCACGCAGATGGTATTTAAATACTACATGAGACTCAAAACAATTGAATTACTATAAACAAGTTGTTTACAAACGTTGTCACATGGCAGGTATCACATGTAGTCCAGGAATAATAACAGCCATTACGGATTAATCGTAGGCAATCCCCGAACGGTAATCTTTGAGGTTCGGGATGCCACTATCTTTGTGTACATGACAAAATCCGTTTACCCTCATATTTACGCATCGCCGTATCAAAAGTTTGTTTCTGTTTCTTTGATCTACGTCCCAGTCAGTTGTGCTGAGGCCTTCCTTATTAATAGGCGAGACCAATCACGTGCCGTCTATCTGATGCTTTGACTCTGATACTTCGCGAAGAAATTGCTGCGTCTTCTCCAATTGAAATGCTGCATTAGTACAGACTATTTGAATGCAATCATGTTCGTGACTGTCAAATTTTCAATTTTCCTTTGATTATTTTAATCAACGAAATCACAGTACATGTTATTATGTATTGGATTTCTTCGTATTTCTTCACTTTTAAGACTCTTATGGTTAACATGGATGTACATTGATCTTGTCAGGTAAATCTGCAGATTGATCTATAGAGCAAATCTCATAAAATATCTTTCATGAACAATACAATTTTATTTAATCCAAATGTCTGAGGTTTTTAATTTTAGACTGGCTGATTTCAATGTAAAATACAAACAACAATGCATGATGATCATTGGTTAAGAAACATTTAAAAATAAGATTCAGCGAAATGCATAAAAACCTGCATAGGGAATCATTGTTGAATTTGATATTTTCGTAAAACGATTTAAAGTACTCAAATTCCTTATCATTTGAAATTACATTTTTCACAAATACATACAAGTGTACTTTATTTACAATCAATTAGAAGTGTACAGATGACTTGCAAAATTATGTATCAAATAAGGAAACGTACTTATAATGTTCTTTTATTAAACCGACAATCTGTCCCTCTGTCATGACACACCATTAAAATGTTACGACTGACTGGGACAATGATCAAAGAAATAATAAAAAAAATAGCCTCAACTCTAAAATACATATTGCAATTAGCCCAATACACATTGGGTGAAGTCAAGTGCTATAGTAGAGAGGGAAAGGCTTTTGTCAAGTACACAAACATAATAGCATCTCTGAACTTCAAAAATGTGATTGCACAGATTGACCGTTCGGAGTTTGCCTACGAACAATGCGGAATGGCTGTATCTCCGGGTCACATGGTGTAGTCTCAAGGTTTCATGATCAGTTTTCTTCGTGCGATTTCTTCTATTTTTATCCGTATTCTGTGAAACTTTACTGATGTTGTCGCCACATTATGAAGTTGCGCTTATTGTTTCGATCTAGCCATTTTATTGGAGTTATGCCCCTTTTGCAAAAAGCTGCTCAAATTACCAGCGGTATAATCGCTCTACTCTGATACACTTGTTCTTAGTTTTGCAATTTTGTTAAAGATATATATTGTCTGTGTTGGATTTATCATCAACACCAGTATTTGGAATTTTCGTCTGTATTCTATCTAATGGGATCATCGAGAGAAACGTGCAATAGCCGTTTTATTATCTCTGTCCCCTCCGTTTTTTTATTCATTTCTGATTTATGGTTTCTGACGGAAAATATAAGATTAGGAAAACAATTTTTTACAATATCCTTAAACTTCCCGTCAGACATTCTGATCCAGAAATGCCTCATACCATATGTTCGAAGTGGATGTATCCACGCCAGATTCAAATTAATATCACGTCTACTGTAGTTTCCTCGTCGTACCCAAAAAAACAGGACACTTCTGAGAAAACGGGTCAGACAATTGACATGCATTTCAAAGAAGTACTTTTCTGTATTAATATTTCCTAATCCCACAATGGCTTATAATTATTGGCTGTTGATTACGGTCAAACGGACAGTGTAAGGTTATCAATAAATTTGAAAACATAACTTTCTTAATTAACATGGCGTGCGGCTCTATCTGTCTGATTATCATTTTTAGAAACTTGTTCTCTAAAAGCTAATGTTAGTTTTATAAAAGAGTTTGACAAGAATGTGCTTTGATTCTAATGTATTTTAACTATTGAATGTGTAATTTTCTACTTACATTGATCGATTACCCTACAATAGTAGCCAAAATACCAAAGCGTTTTCAGGATACAGTTTCATCTGCTCAAGAGCCTTTGAGTGTGACCCTTATAGTGTTTCGCGATCTTTTATAGAACCACGATCCGGAAATATCAACTTAAATGTTTTAAACTCATACTTTGGTATGAAACACATAAACGTATTTTACTTTGAAGTGTCCCGTTTAGACAATTATAACATAAAACGTAGTGTTTATACAACGGGGTCATTTATATAGGCCTACAAATAATCCAAAATTTTGAAGGTAAAAAGTAATCGTAAGAAAAATAATAAAATATCATCCAAGTTTGTGTAAGATTCACACATATTTAAGATGTTTACATTTATGTAGATAAATAATAAATGTTTGTCTTTTTCCTGTTTTTAGGTCCAAAGTATTAAATTACACTTAATGCGGTTTCAATGAAACATGACTTCATGTATTATATAACTAGTCAACACTGACAAAATGCATTTGTAAAACAAATGTAGCATAGTACAGTAGAAATGGTCTGATCCTAAAAATAAAGGGCATGTCTCAGATAAACATGGATAGTGTATTCAACCTGCACAACACACCTACATATATACAACTTTTTGAGATTTCTAGATGATTGCTTTATCATTTGGCCTCCAGGTGAGAATCTTCTGGAATTTTTCAATATGCTAAATGCCTTGCATCCCGATTTGAATTACACAATGGAGTTAAGTGAAAAAGGAATACCTTTCTTGGATATTTTTGTAGAAATTAAAGGACAAAATATTGTTAGCGATATATATTGTAAACCTACAGATTCTCACAATTATTTGGATTTCTTTTCAAATCATGCTAAACACACTAAGCTTAACATTCCATATGGTTTAGCATCGAAATTAGTCACGGTTGTTAGCGATAAAAAAATATTAGAAGATAGATTGGACGATTTGAAACTTTATCTTAAAAGCAAACGTTATCCTGCTGAAGTGGTACTAAACGCCATACAAAGAGCTAAAGAGAAAGGCCCTGTCAGTGTTAATTTAGAAAGAGCTAACACCAAAGATGCTGATATCATACCATTTGTTACTACTTACAATCCAAATAATTGTAATATGTTTCCTGTCGTTAAACATTTTGTAAATTTTATGAAAAACAGTGAGAACATGAAGTGTATTTTTGATAAGAAGAAGATTATAAACTGTAAAAGACAACCTAAAAACTTAAAACGTTTACTATGTACATCCAAATTTGATATGAATACCACAAATGTTGTCACTGGTGTAAAAAAAATGTAAGAAACCAAGGTGTGGTACATGTAAGATTATCATTGAATGTAAAGACTACGTTTTTGCAAATGGTTCCAAAATAGAAATTAGATCAGACATTAACTGTAATTCTAAGAATGTTATTTACTCTTTAATATGTAAACAATGTGGTGAATTTTATATCGGACAGACCGGATGTGAATTGAGAATACGAATGAATGTACATAGACAACAAATGAAGGACAATGAACTAAGATTTTTAAAAGTTAGCAAACATATGCATCGATGTTCTAAAGATGATTTTCATGTGTTACCTATTTACAAACTGAATAGCGACGATGTAGTTGCAAGAGAAATTAAAGAAAATATGTTTATAAAAGTCCTCAAACCCAGCCTGAATGCACAATGATTTTTGCAATGTATTGTATGTAGATGTTTTCTTTGTCTTGGTATTGTTTGTGACGTCACTATGCTTGTTTATTTATGACGTCACTAAAATTGTTGACTATACAAATATTGATGACGTCATGTAACCAACGGTGATAAATAAACATCAATCCGCCTGAAGAAGCCCTAGAAGGCAGAAAGGCCTAGCGGACGATCTGAAAAATTTATGTTTTTATTCTATATTTTCCGTCGCAAGGACTTATTTATTTATTATCTACTATATATATATATATATTTGTAAACTACATTTCAAATACATTTTGTTGAGAAGACTGGTTTTTTTTTTCAAAAACTGTTTTCCCCAGATTTGGGACTTTTGAAAACTATTGTTTGTGACGTCACTATGCTTGTTTATTTATGACGTCACTAAAATTGTTGACTGTACAAATATTGATGACGTCATGTAACCAACGGTGATAAATAAACATCAATCCGCCTGAAGAAGCCCTATAAGGCAGAAAGGCCTAGCGGACGATCTGAAAAAATTGTTTTTATTCTATATTTTCCTTCGCAAGGACTTATTTATTTATTATCTACTATATCTATATTTATAAACTACATTTCAAATACATTTTGTTGAGAAGACTGGGTTTTTTTTTTCAAAAACTGTTTTCCCCAGATTTGGGACTTTTGAAAACAGTAGTTACCACATCAAATAACACCAAACAATACGCAAAAATCATGAGTTTTAAAATCCTTTTCCTACCATAGGAATTAAGGGATTTTATACAAATTTGGTCTGGAGCATCCTTTGGACAATGGGACTCATTTTTGTATAAACGGTGGGTTTAGTCCCCCTTGAGGCAGTGAAGCTGGGCCCAAAAGAGGGAAATAGAGACAAAACCTTTAAAATCTTCTTACTGCCGTAGGGATGCAGGGATTTTATCCTTATTTAGTCTGGAGTATCCTTGAGCCAAGGGAACTAAACGGTGGATGTGACCCCATGAGGTCAGAGAGGCGGAGCCCAATAGGAGAAATAGAGGTAATATTTTGGGCCTCTTGTTTATTCATTTCTGACTAAGGGTTTCTGACGGGGGGAAATATTAGATTTGAAAAATAGTTTTGTACAATATCCTTAAAATTCCCGTCAGAAATGCTGATCCAGAAATGCCTCATTTCATATGTACGAAGTGGATGTATCCACGCCAGACACAAACTTAAATACAATATCACGTCTACTGTAGTTTCCTTAATGAAATTTAGATAAAGTTATCGTACCCAAAACACTTGTGAGAAATGGGCCAGACAATTGACATGCATTTCAAAGAAGCACCTTTTTTTGTATTCATTTTTCCTACGTCGGCTTATTGGCTGTTGATTATGCTCACAAGGAGAGTCTAAGGTTATAAATAATTTTGAATACTTAACTTTTCTAATTAACGTGCTGTGCGGCTCCATCTGTTTGATTGCTTATCATTTTCAGAAACTTGTTTTATGAAAATTTAATCAGAACCTCCTTAGAGGCTTATATATTTTAACCACTATATGTGTAATTTTCTATGTATATACACAATACCAAAGTGTCCCTTTCTGTTCACACGCCTTCGAGCATGACCCTTATAGTATTTCGCGATCTATTATAGAACCGCGAGCCGGAAATAACAACTCGTAATACAATATAAAAACGAATGATGCCTGTTTTTGAAAAAAGGACACATATTTTTGTAATTGATACTATGTTATCAAGTATATTTAGGGTAGATATAATCATTGCTCTCAATAGCATGTTTTTCTACAACGGGGTCATTTTTTATACCGTTAATTCTAAATATTGAAAGTAAAATTTCGGCCGTTAATCGTATGAAAAATTATTGTATTTTTAACATAACAAAACATCCAAGTTTGGTAAGATTCATACATATTTAAGATGTTTACATGTGTGTAGAGAAAACAGTTTCTTCTTGTCATTTTCATGTTATTACATTTTAAACACCCCTAACTGGTGCTTTACAGGTCAAAGGAATAAAGTTACATTACGTCCTATTACTACGGATACTATGTTTAAGGAGACATGACTTTATGTACATGTAATATTATATCATTAACATTGAGAACACGCATTTGTAAAACAAAGCTTAGCATTCTATAATTAATAATGATGAAGATATCCAATTAAAAAGATACGGGATAAGTAAACGCAAAGCTAAAAACTACTTTGTTTAGTTTGATACTTAAAAATTAAAATTATTTAAACAAAAACTGCAAGTCAACATTTTATAATATATTTTACGTGATATAAAAACGAGGCGTTCACTTCCTTCATTCATCTTCAACTGAATGACTCCAATGAAACTGATACACAACTATATAGACTGTACATAGTGCGTTCCTTTACTTCAATGTAATGACGGTAACATGGTCTGGCAAGGTTTCCTTTTTGCTTAAAACAACAGGCTACCATTGCTTATGTCAAAGCCGGTTAGTGTAGAGATCTGCATCATTAGAAAGCAATATGCGTGTATATTAATTCTGTTGATAGAAGCATATAGGCCTCTTTAGAGTAATCAAAACAGTTATCAGCATATATATGAGCCTAAATGCACTTAATTAATCTAAGATGATTGTCCTAACCTTATATTGTATTTTGAAAACAAATGTTTGTAATTGAAATTGGGGAATCGCAAATTAATATTTCTTAGACTATTAGCTTCAAAGAGGGAATCCTTTCTTTATTGAAGATTAATCAAGCTAAAGATTATTTGGCACGCACAATGCTAGAGAACGTTAGATATAAGGGAAGTACTGCTATCATCAACGTTTAATGAAATACATGTACATTCATTAAAACCGTTCCGATATTCTGTTATACATGTACATATCTTACGTGTATATAGTTAGATATAATAGGTAAGCATCAGTCGTGTTCGGTCTATTCCAACAGAAGCTGCTGAGATGTCATGTCTAATTTTAGCGTAATCGCTACGACGATCTGATTGGTCGACATTTTTAGAAACATTTGTCGAGCTATATTTAGATACCTAAACAGTACATAACGCTGTGTTGTCCGGGGGGTGTAAACATTTGACGATACACCGTGACAGTCGTATCGTGGAAGAGAGTAAAGAGGTACGTGTGAAAATGGAGATTTACTATAGCTTATGATGTTAACATTGTTTCATACATTGTTTCATATATAATGTATTTATCAGGTATGACGTAAATATTATATGAATTCATTAAACATATATACTATTAGATCGTTGGTAAAAGACAGTGCATTTGATGAGTTATGATCGCTGTATCTATATTATATAAGATGACTAATTCAATGGAGGAAATGATTAAATGTTTACAATTACATGTTTTGTTCAATTTTATGCAATGCATTGTCATATTAGGTCTTTTCAGACTTATGTAATTACAGTAACTATGAGCGATCTATTCTAAATTTAGCGTATTCTTTTCGACAATCTGATTGGTCAGCGTATTTAGGTTTCATATGATTCCAACATGGTGCAGTCGTACACTGGAGGTTTGAATGCAACGTAGGTTTTTTAAGTATATGTAGCAGAACTAGAGTAAAAGAGGTCTGTTTGAAGAAGATTTCTTCTTTGCTTACATTATAACAAAGGCACTTTATCAGATGCGAACTTTTGTTTAGAGAATAATGTAAATATCAACCTAGACTTGCACAAGTTCATTTATCAAATTCGGGATTATGCTTATTTATCTTCGTTTATTTGTCATGTAATTTTACCATTATATAAAAAGAGTTTTTTTTTAAAACGGGGTTGGCAAGTCTGAACCTTTCCGATTGTAGTACAAGGATGTTGGGAAAAAAATCTGTCCATTCTTGACATATGGTCATATTTGAGATTAATTTCAACATATCGATCGCCTTTAATGGTATCTAGCGATAGAACAGTTAGATCTCACCATGTAGAGTTTCTCATTTATAATTTGATACAAGCTAACGCACGTTTTCATTCAATTAATAATGACATACACCATGTAATTAGTATATAATGAGCACTATATATACCAAGTTCTTAATTACTCTTGACTTTCTTTTATAATTGGTGTCATTGAGTGTATCAGTCACATTTTTGATGATGAATATTTGATAACATCTTGCAATTGAATGGCACGCTCTACTTATTAAGATTTGAGATTTAAAGATCTTACCAGACAATTTAATAGGGATCATATCAATGAAAACGCATCTAAAAGAATCATATCGATTGTAAATTTGACTTTGGTTTTTCTCTCATGTGTTTCTATTCCTTCTTATTAAAGAAACAATGCAAAACCTAAAGCTTGTGACGGTAGGAGATGGCGCTGTCGGGAAGAGTTGTCTGCTTATCTCATACTCCACAAATTCCTTCCCAAGTGAATACGTACCCACAGTGTTCGACAGCTACGCAGCAGACGTAATGGTGGACGGAAAACCTGTAAATTTGGCTCTTTGGGATACAGCAGGCCAGGTAGGCGAATTTTTTTTTTTGTTTCGACATATCAACAAATAATATATCAAAATTGCACATTCTTTTATAAATCTATCAGCAGGATATACCAAAAACAAAGTTTGATTTTCATTCATGAAAGGTGACTTAGATACGCTTCCAAAAGGTGTACTACAATATATTTTATTACTAGGGTTCAATATCAACTTTGCGAATGTCACTTTCCCCCCTTACTCTACTTTTCTAATCTTTTATTGTATCTTAAACGTTATTTCTTTGTTATATTTTCAGGAGGACTATGACCGTCTACGGCCCTTATCCTATCCAGCAACAGACGTCTTCTTCTTGTGTTTTTCCATAGAATCCCGTGCGTCCTTCGAAAATGTGCCAACAAAATGGATACCAGAAATCAGACACTATTGTCCTGACACACCTATCGTAATGGTTGCCTGTAAAATAGATTTACGCCACACAAGTTCACGAGACCTGGTGACGTATGAAGAGGGGGCAAAAGTTGCCAAGGATTGCGGCATGCGCTACAAAGAAACAAGTGCGTTAACGCAGGAAGGTTTAAAGGATTGTTTCGATACGGCGGTAGGTTGGATAAATAGAACTTACTATTCAATAATCGAGTATGTTTAACGTTTCGTTTTGCATAGCATTATCATACCTTTAATTATGAATGGTTTTCTTTCCAGCTTCTAAAACATCATTGGTTGAATAGTTCTCATCATTATAGTATAAAAGTGAAACGGTATTATAAGGCATTACAAAACAATTAACGTGTGACATCATAATAGTGCTACGGCAACAGACTGATGTAGTATTGACTGTTGACTATACACTTGATATTATCAGGCTTGGTATAGTGAAAAATATAAATTAGCGTTTTGCACCCAATTAATATTGGAAGAGATAATCATTTTTAATACTTTTGGAAACTTTTGGAAAATCATCAATGATTAAATGATTAAAAAACAAACAAAAACATGTTTAAAAAAATGAAATGTGTTCCTGGTTCAGACATACTCATTATTATAAATAGAATAATAAACATTTTCTCTGTAATTCATGTAATCTCTATATTATCTTTTGTCATTGACAAATATAGTCTAACAGTATTTGCACCTCAAAAAATATTCTTGTTGATCATATCATGTGCAATCAAGGCATTAAAGCCTTAATATTATGAAAATAGTTCGTTACTGCAATTGCAATACATTTTTAGTTAATACTTTTGTAAAGTGCCTATCAATGTGTTTCTAATAAATATCTAATGACTAAAACCATTTATATTGTTGCTATATTAAATGATATTAAAACGAATTTGGTTATGTACCTGTGGAAATCGTATACAAAACAAACACCGACTTTAATGATATAATATTGTGTTGTAGATCCGGGAGGCGTTGTGTACAACAAAAAAGAAAACGAAAAAATTTGGATTTTCCTTCGGTGGTAAAAAACGAGTTCCCCTTCCACCAGATATGCCTCCCGCCGGTAAGTCTACACAGGACTGAAATCTCCATAACTTTTATGCGTAAATGTTTATACGAAACAGAATATAATTGATAGATCGGACAGTTAAAAGTTACTATCCAGAACGTAGACTAAGACAATGGCAGGCACAGTTATACACATTTTGTTTTTATGCATGCGTTTTTATTAATATTTCGAATATTTACTGCAAATAACGGGAAAGATAGATCCTCGTGAAAAGTGTCTTTATCATAGGTTTATGTCAATTTGGAAGTATTGTTTTTGTATTAGTTTACAGTCAAGACATATTTGTATTTATTACATTATTGATATTTATTTATATAGGCAAGGCCCCTTGGATTGAAATTGAAACATCAAGATTTGCTGAGGATTGGATGGCGATGCACGAAAGTCCTGTGCATGCCGATGTGACATTCGTACTGAGTGGACAACACAACCTGGACGGACATAAAATAGTTCTTTGTTCAGCCTCCAAATACTTCAGACGAGTCTTCGGGATGATGTCTTCAAATAAGGTAATATACAATTCGATTTTTAATCACAAAAACAGCCTCTAACATTACATTGCGTAATAAAAGGTCTTCAGTCATATTATCATACAACAGGTTTTCATACGGCATCAATTCATGTTTGTTATGAAGATGATCACGAAAGTCGTGAGTGCTTTGCATGCCCTTTTTAAGCGAATAATGTCGTTAAAGTTGATTGATTCTCAACATTAAAAACTATTATCCCGTACACAAACCTCAGTGACATATCAAAGAATGGTTATATCAATAATTGTCCTTTTTGACCTAGATAATGCACGTGCAAATTATATGTAAATAGTATAAATGGACTACATTGAAACAAACTATGTTTGTTTGGAACCAACTAGAACATCACATTCTAAAACATATATTTGTAGAGCGCTCAGCTGAAGCAGATCGAGGCCTTAAGTAACTTCACTCTTGAAGATCTCAATGCCGGACTTGTCCAAGGAATAGCAGCGGTTTATGACAAGGACACTAGTACAGAGGATAATAAGGGTCAAAACCATCATCATACAATGGTGGAGCTGAGTGCCGATATCAAACCAAAGACATTTGTCAGGGTCCTGGAATTTCTCTATTCTGGTATGAAGCATTCTGATCTATTTGCAAAATAAATACAAATACGAGAAAATTTGATCTTAAATCCCGACGGGAAAGATGGATAAATACCCAATAAAATACACACCATCATGTCCTCCATGACACACATTAAACAACAAAATACGGCTTTGTCTGTATATCTGTAGCATCTACATATTCAATTGGGCCTGACAAAAACTTAACTGTTGGCGGTGCAATGTATATAATCTACTTTTAAAGAATCAGTAGAGTAGTGGGTGAATTACACGCCTATATTACTTGTTTTCCTAGGTGTACCTAGATTGACCAATGATGAGGACGAGATAGACCAGGACGAACTCGCTGACGTCATGAGGGTAGCGGACATTTTCAAATTGCCGAGACTGACAGAAATTTGTCAAAATTGTCTCAGCGAACAGGAATTCCTAAATCCAAGTATAGGTACATTCCTGAATGATGAGACAGGACAAAAGATGAAGGAACTATACTTCAACAATCCCGAGATGGCTGACGTTGCGTTCAGAGTGGAAGGTAAGGATTGCTGACTACAAACGATACAACGTAACGAGAAAGCTATTGTACAACAATGATCAACACACAGAAATACTATCATAGCTCATTTCATATTAAAGGTAGTTGGTTTTGACCCTCCTATGTCGTTTAAATACAAAATACATAATTCAGTACAAAGTATATGAAATGTTATGTTGCTGCGATGTCATCTAAGTTATCATCTTGGTTATTTTTACATGTACCATTATTGCATTGCATTGCATTTAAATAAACTTATTCAATCTATCTATTTCAGGTAGAACAATATACGCCCATAAAGTTGTTCTGAGTGCAAGATGTAAAGTTATGGCCGCCATGTTTGGAGGTCATTTCGTAGAAGGCCAGGCAACGTTATCTGAGGTAGGTTTAAAATTCCAATAGTAAGTAAATTCTTATGGCTGAAATGCAATCTTCTTTTGATTATCTGTAGTAACACATGTGCATACAAGGTATGATGATGTTACTAGAACTCCTCTCATTACCTGAAGGTCTATTATATTCACAACGCCCCTTGCATCTCCGATCAGTCCTAAAAGGACGAAACAGCTCCATGATGCAATGAAATTCATTTTTGGCATACTGTATCTATTAGCGAATGTTTAAGATGAAATATCGTGTGTGTGTGTGTGTGCGTATATTACTTTCATTCTCCAAGTGGAGTAAGGTTTTATTCGTTTGATACCACAGGTGGATATTCCGGCTACCTCCGCGGAGTGTTTCTTGGCTCTGTTGGAATACCTCTACACCGACCATTCACCCATTGAAGAGATCGATGTGGTGGGACTCGTTGTTCTCTCAGATGAGTATGGACAAAAACGACTGATCAATCTGTGTGAACTATATGTTACAAAGGAAGTCGACAAGAGTGTGACAAAAAATATAGAGAAAGCAGATATCGACGTCATCGGACTTTTGCACACGTCACAGGTAAGAATATTTATTTGTATTTCCATGTTAGCATGACCAAACCCATTTTTGCAAAGGAACAATTGGGTCTTGTACACCATGTATGGTGAAATAAGCCTTTCAAACACTTAGTTTTCCATTGCTATTCTATGCATGGAATAGAAAATCCTTACAAATTAAGACTAAATTATGAATATCGATATTCTTATATTTGTTCTATGAATCAGTTCAAATATAATGTGTAGATATTGATAAATGTGTAATTAAATGTTGTTTTATATTGCAGAATTACAACGCAGAACAGCTGTCCTGTTGGTGTTTGCATTTCATCTCCACAAACTACACGGCGTTCCAAAACCGGGCAGAATTCTCGTTATTAAAGGGAGATAACAAAACATATATTGAGGAGAATCAGTGGCCTCCAGTATCGTACCTCCGTGAGGTGGAGGAGTACGAGAAAAAATGGAATCCAAAGGGAGACAAATGTTCAATCATGTAAGCGTGTATCTACCTGTGAAGTANTCAGTGGCCTCCAGTATCGTACCTCCGTGAGGTGGAGGAGTACGAGCAAAAATGGAATCCAAAGGGAGACAAATGTTCAATCATGTAAGCGTGTATCTACCTGTGAAGTGTACGAACGAATGGTTGTGAAAAACAATGGGTTTACAAAGTTTTTGTTATAAATACTCATTGAATATTGATATCACATATTGTTGTTGTAACAAGAAAACACTTGTTTGCCAATAATCCAATCGACCTGAAGAGGAAGGAACATTGCGACAAAATTACTTTAGTTTGGTATTACTTGCATTACTAGTATACAATATTATCGATGTTCATGAATGTCAAAATGTGTTTTTATCGTCTATGTAAGTATGCAAGCTATAGTGAATTAAAGTATTAAAACGCAATGAAAAAAAAAAAAGTTTAATACATAAATAAATAAAGAATGAATGAAAAATAAGTGGAAAATAAAATGTATGAATGACTGAATATTGATTGATTGAATGAATGAATGAATAAACGGATGAATGTACGGATGAAATGAATGATGTAGAATTGATACACGTATAATGGGATGAATAAATGAATGAAACATTGAGTGATTAATAGTATATCATCAGCTATCATGGTCATCATTGTTATGCATATAAAATGCGATATCGCTATCTATAAAAGTGTGTTTGTTGTTCTAAATGGAAAGAAAAAATACTGAATTATAGAACGAATCGATATAAAAGTTTACAAAGGCAAACGTGTTTAACTATTTTAAACATGCTTCGCTAAAATGTATTAAAACATACTAATAAAACTCTTTTAAATACACGTGTTACTATGTTTTGGTTATTTGGATATACTTAACCCAACGACTTGACCTACCCAAAGTGTAAGGTGTTATACATAAAAGGAACTATTCATCGACGGTTTGACGCGTTTTCCATAAATGAATCCAATGCCTCGTGTGCGGACAATATAAAAGTGAACCCAAAATCAATGGTCTGACGCGTTTTTAATAAATGTAACTATCCTCCAAAGTTTTGCAATGTTCTACGTTTGCATAAGTCTTCACCAATTGTCTGACTGTTTTGAATAAAACAAAGTATCAAACAATGGTCTAACGCGTTTTTCCATAAATATGACTAACCACCAATAGTCTGACGACCTTTACATAAATATAACTTCCCACCAATAGTCTGACGAGCTTTACATAAATATAACTACCCACCAATAGTCTGACGAGCTTTACATAAATATAACTTCCCACCAATAGTCTGACGAGCTTAACATTAATCTAACTATCCAACAAAAGTCTTACATGTTCTTTCATAAAGGTAACTATCCCGAATAGTCTTATTTGTTTTGTGTAAAAGTAACTCGCCACAAACGTTTTGCCGTGCTTCACATAAAAGCAACTGTCGTTACGTCGTGGTTTTAAACTGATTATTGTTAACATATTAGTTAATAGGTTTTACGACCGTAATCATTCGTCTGCTTATAATTCATTCTTTCTATAGAAGACCTTGACTATCTTAATTTTCTCAACGAAAAATACACTTGTCCAGAACACCAGAACAGGCTCTGAATGTCATTGCTTTCAATTTCGATCGTAGAAAAAACATCAAAAGAAACGACTGATGTTATACTAATGCCGAACGAACGCAAACGAAAGTAAAATTAAATTTTTCATTTTGTCATATATGAGGTGGTTAATATTGCCTTAATGGAGGTGTAAATAAGAAAGGATTGTGATTGTACAGAAAGTAGAGAAGTCAACATGTTTAACTGATATTTTCTTTGCATATTATTCTTTTCAATTTGTAGGAAGCCCACAACATTTACATTTCCCTAGACAAATCTGTTTGACGTTATTCTAGCGTTAGAAATAATGCGGAAATGCGTAATTATAGTAAAGCAACAAAGAAATAATGAAGTATTGCGTTATCATTTAAAAACAACAATATTTGTTTTTTTCTTTATACAACATTATTGACTTTATTTTTTATTATTATTATTATTATTATTTTTTATGCTTGACCTTTCAAATAAAACTTCTTTTCATTAATTTTAAAAACTATTTAATATTTTTATAAGAAAAACTACCGAAAAAAATATCTTTTCATCAACCCCCCGAAAATGACCAAAGAAGGTTACGCAAGGTACATGTTTCTTTTCAGAAATGTTTTTTTACATCTATGGTCAATTTCACTTAAAATTCCAATGAATATAAGCACAGATTTTGTTCATGGTGCAGCATCCATAGAGGAAAATCTACATTTCATTGATGCTGGGTCATGAGTAAATACTACCATAACACGTTTGATATCTGTATATTACTGAAGTCCATATAGAGGTAAATCACCTAATATGTTTTAATCTGTGCTTCCCAAACGTTAGCGTCGCCTGAGTTTTTACTGTTGCATCGGTGATTACATTGTATGTGCTTGGAACGCTAAAATCTATCAAAGGAAATATGCTGCAGGATTCATGAAATACATGTGCTAGAGTCAATGAAATCGACTTTTGACGTTTGATGCAATTAATTGAACTTAGGGACGTTTTGTGTTGTTTATCATCGATACTACTTCGCAAACATAATACTTTAAATCTACTACTAATAAATGCTTTAAGAAAAAGATCATTTTAAGTTCCCGGAAATGGCATTAATAAATATTTTTATAACAATAATCATACAACAGAAAAGCTTACTTTACTTTTGAAGCTTTATGCATTATACTTATATCCCATCACATTACACAGTAATTTTATCATTTTGGTTACAAATGAAAACGTTGCGTTTTGACTGACCAGGGCTATTTCAAATAGGCTTCTGTCCTTCGGAATTCAAGACATTGTTAACTTTCAAAACAATCCAATCCAACTAAATGTAAGCTATCTTTTGAAAGATGAAAGAATCATCACTTTTGCTGATGTTTGTTGACTTTTCTAAGAATCATCACGTTTGCTGATGTTTGTTGACTTTTCGTTGCTCCGTATAAAAGTATTTTGCTGTATTGTGCTCCTGTATTTTTTCATAGGTTATGCATAGTCGTCAATTGTTACAGGGCATGACTAATGTCGGTATCATTACTGCAACGATATGATTGGTTAATAAATATAGAAGAAGCTGCCTGGGATATATTTAGATTTTAACTCTCGAGTCGTACAGGAAATATCATAGCTAACGATAACGTAGCAATAATATTAGTACTAGAAGTATCCCTGTGTACATTTGCCT
The DNA here is from genome assembly GCF_002113885.1 of Mizuhopecten yessoensis. Classification (NCBI taxonomy): domain Eukaryota; kingdom Metazoa; phylum Mollusca; class Bivalvia; order Pectinida; family Pectinidae; genus Mizuhopecten; species Mizuhopecten yessoensis. Next base: position 79,556 of record NW_018485984.1, on the reverse strand, counting down.
AAACATCGGAGAAGTTCATGGGGTAGGAAATCGGACGGAAGGCAGGTAAGTCTTCCTGAGCCATTCCTGAAGATGTGAACACTGTAGATGATAATGTATGCATCATATGTTGTCATACGTACACTTGCACAAGCCAGGTGTGTTATAAATATGCGTTTTATTGATTATCCTCTGAGTATATAACAATATCAAAAGCACGGTTTTGAACACTTGTCCCATTATTAATCCAGTGGTTTAAGATACATGTTCTTATCGAAAATGTCCACCTGTTTTCCATTAGGGTCACTTTTGATCGTAGATAGAGATGTATAACAAAGGACACCATAGCTATAAGGTCGGTGTATATGCGTGTTATGTTTCTTACACAGTGAGCATATATACACTGACCATTAGGACAGGCAGAGACACATAAAGCCACTATATACGTCTCTGGGACAAGGATATCTGTCTTGCCTCTGTAATTTTGATGGAAACAACAGCAGCTTGATTATTGGGGATTCACTATATCTATCACACTTTCTAATACACTTGTTGGTCCTCGATTGCTGTTTACTATTTCATGTTTGTCTATTTATATGTTATCAAACAGGTACCATGCCGAACATAAAGCTAGTCACGGTGGGAGATCACGCCACAGGGAAGACTTGTCTGCTCATCGCCTATACAACACATAAGTATCCCGGTATATACATACCAACGATCTTTGACAACTACAGCGCACCTGTTATGGTGGGCGGAGTATCAGTCAATGTGGACTTGTTTGACACACGGGGATTTTTTGTAAGCTGAACACTTTTTCTTCATTTTAATCGTCAAATCAAGTTTGATGTATGAAAGCTGAAAATGTTCACATTAACGATGGCCGTAGATGATTTTGAAATTACTAATAAGCGTCCGACAGTTTTGGCCCGTATACGTGTGATTAGCTCCATTTTTTTTTATAATATGTGTTTAGTGTATTATTATCTTTAAGTGCGGTATATGTAATGTTCTACTTGATAGGATAGATCTGTTAAAAGTATTTAATTGTGAAAGTTTAATTGGCAATCCATGCATGCTGAGATGAGAAGGGACTATAAGGTATTTAATATACCAACTTCCTTCATTTTAACCACAACAAACTGAGACTGAAGCCAATCAGTAATGAAATACCACTATCTCAATCAATTGATTTTTGATTTTCGATTTCATCTTGTCTCTCTTACTTGTTTTAATTGTAATTTTTTCAGACTGAAGAATATGAGCGTCTACGACCGTTATCCTACATATATCCAATGACGGACGTATTCCTCGTGTGTTTTTCTATAGAAAACCGGGAATCTCTGGCAAATGTGACAGTAAAATGGATTCCAGAAATTCGGCGATTTTGTCCTAATAAGCCAATCGTTCTCGTTGCCTGTCAAATAGGTAAACAAATTTGTTTTCACCTTACAGCTTTCATCACTGTTTAGTCCACGCTTTGACATAACTTCTGTTTTGTCGAAATGACTTTGTATGATTCTGATATATGAAGTTAATATCGATTATTTGCACCATGCTGATCAATTATTGTCTTCTTTATATATATATTGTTAGAATAGATTAATTTGCTAGAGGTACCTACTTATTATGACATTTAAAGTTATTACTACTTGTGAAACTACCATGACTACTTTGTATGTATTATTTGCCATCAGAAACCTTAAATATGTGTTATATTAACGTAAAATAAGGAAAATTCTCGTAATTATTTAGTAAATATTGTGAGTTAATACGTTTTTAAAAGTTGTTATAAAACAATTTTTGGAGTAATCGTTGCTAAATTTATAGATTTACGACATAAATGTTCTGATCTTGTGACGTACGAGGAAGGGTCACATGCAGTTCGCCAGTGATCTAGGATTGCCTTACATAGAAACCAGTGCGCTTACCCAACAGGGTGTAAAGGATGGGTTTGACACAGCGGTAGGTTTGGTTCTCCCTGTAGTGCTGCAGAGNCCTTGTAGTGCTGCAGATAATATATTTATCGTATAACTGTTTCGCTTTGTTATTATCAAGTGTCCTCAACATATATACTGAAACAGGTTTCCTTGAAATTTGCCCCTCCTGACTTTGGAAGGAATGAGATCAATTTTCATATTGTTTTAAAATAAATCATTTAATTTCATAAAAGTAATTGCAGGAGAGTTCAAATACGTATGGACCGATCTTATAATTAATTTACTGCGCATTTCTTATATTTTGCAAATATTTATTCCGACAAATAACTGCAAAAGGGACATAAATCATTTCATTCGTCGTTAAGCAAATAAAAAAGAATTGAACTATGAACTAATTTTAAATATCTATGAAAGGGCGATCAGCTCCTTTTGTGTTACATAGTGCTATGCAATGCCACTATCAGTCTAAATACAAATACAGTGCAACATTCACGTGACTTATAACACTTTGGTAGGCTATGCTAATGATGGGTGATTTAAACATTAATTACAATAACAAGATGTACCTGATTTAGATAATGTATTAGAAACAAATAAATATGTACTGTTATCTTACATGTAATGGCATGCTTGATCAATATATAAAACTGTATATAGTAGCATTAATGCTTGCTATTTTTACGGAACTTCTTCTTTTTTCCGAATTCCCTCCTCCATCAACTATTCCCGTGGGAGTTATTTCCCCTACCATACTTGTATGCTATTATTTGGCAAAATAAAATAGTTATTTTTTCCTGTTTTCCTAGAGCAATTAAAAATTATATTTTTAAACGAGGTAGACTATATTATTTTCAAAACAGTTATTCTCACGTACAGCGATGTTCATTTTAAGAGGATTTAATTTGGATGGTTCCAGCAATAGAACGATGAACGTTGGTAAATATTTAATACAATTCAATAAAAGCGTCTCTGCGGTAGCTCATGAATCGTGCAAGTCATTTCCCGTCGTTCAGAATAAAGTTTTGACCCTATATCAACTTGAATTGTTAGATACTATATTAATGTAGATGTTTAATGCTAATATGTGGGTATTCTCCCTACAAAGACCACATAACATCCTGTTTTAGATCCGTGAAGCGCTGATCTCAGCATCAAAGAAAACGGAAATGCTTAAAATCCGGTCATCTTGCTGTAGGAAAAAACAAATTCCTTTTCCACCATTGATGCCCCCTTCCGGTAAGTTAATATTAGCCATTTATCATCAATTAATTAATCAATGGAGCAATCATTTGAACTGGTAAATTATTCATTTAAATCCATGAAGGCGATGTTTTAGTAAATGAATGCGTTATTCAAAGTCATGGACAAGTCATTTAAATTCTTGGATAAATCCTTTCTTACAAATACCTTTGTTATATTTCTATTGGTTTTCGTTGACAGTCAAGACCCCATTTATTGAAGTTGAACCATCAAGCTTTGCAGATGATTGGATGTTGATGCACGAAAACCCTGTACATGCTGATGTGACATTCGTATTGAATGGCCAACACAACCTGGACGCACATAAAATAGTTCTGTGTTCAGCCTGCAAATATTTCAGAACGGTTTTTGGAAAGATGTCACATAAGGTAACTTGACCATAATAACTGGAATATTTCCACCTCTGAACTATTTCGTCGACATACCATGTTTATTTCACAGATTATATTCCCATTTATTCCCTAACTGCGATTTTTCTGAGAAGATTTAAAAAGGACTTCAGCCACCCATGCGTGTGTATCCATGAACATGATCCCAAATATCGTAACGGTATTGTAATAATTCTCAACTCTTCAGATGAAAACGCCAGAGTCATTGAGTAACTTCGCCGTGCAGGATCTCAACCCAGAACTTGTTCAGGGGATTGTAGCTGTTTATGATAAGGAAAATGGTACGGAAGAGATCGTGGGTCATTGTCACACAATGGTAGAACTCAGCGCCGATATCGAGCCAAGAACATTTGTCAGAGTCCTGCAATTTCTCTATGCTGGTATGTATTATTCATATGTATATCATAGTTATTGTTTGTAATCCTTCATTTAAAACTGTACCATATTACAAATGTATACGGCAAAAACCAACAGGGATTGTTGGCTAGTAAATAAAACGTGAATGTTTGTTTTTTGGATCTCGAGTTATCAAAATATTACTATTCGACAAATAATATAATATTGTCAAATCAATTCCGAATACCAAATCAGAACAAAACATTTTTTACTAATATGTATTGCTTCGCCAGGAGTACCAAAACTGACCAAAGACCACGACACGATTGACCAGGATGAACTCGCTGACGTCATGAGGGTAGCCGACATATTCGCTATACCAGAACTTACAGAAATGTGTCAAAATTGCCTTTCCGAAGAAGAATTTCTAAATCCAAGTATAGGAACTTACTTCAATAACGAGACAAAACAGACGATGAAGGAACTCTATTTCAATAACCCTGAGATGGCTGATGTAGCGTTCAATGTGGAAGGTAGGCTTTGGTGACTTAAACGGTATTCAAACCTCCAGCTCCATACCTGTATAACTGATACATAACGGTAGAGAGTATATACTAACAAGTTATACACTATCACACTCAAAACTGATTGAAGACGTATCTGGTAAGTATAGGAAATATGTACTGTCACATCGCTTTGTATAGTTGAAATCAAAAGAACCCTTGTGTGATGATTTGGTAATTTCCTAATTCAACCCATTCATTTATGTTTACAGTCATATATATATATTATATTTACATGTGATTTTTGTTCTCGATATTAACTCATATATGCTCTTTAATGAATTTGACTTGCTAACATGGATATTTGATAATACTTCATCTCATCAACAGTTATGAATTTACGTTATTTAATTAGTATATATATAGCTTATATAGTGTGGATTTAAATCACCAATGCCAATGGTCTCTCAAAAACCTTTGCTGAAATTGTTTTGTCAATGACAGTAATTCAACAAAAGCAGCGGGTATCTGCATGTTGTAGTACATTGCGTCCACATATTCAGGCTTCATTTGTCCCTCACTAGCACATCTCAAGATTGTGGAGTCTAAATAATTAGTTACACTTTTTTGTACGCGAGTCATTTCAACCTGTACGTCAAAAAAAGTATGGTCGTACTCAAAACATTTAAAAAAATTGTCTACAAAGAATGAATAAACATATCTAAAATTACAAACTGTTTCAATGAATTGAATATATAATTATTCCAGGAAGAAAGATTTACGCTCATAAATGTGTCTTGAGTGCAAGGTGTGAAATCATGTCGGCCATGTTCCGAGGTCACTTCGTAGAAGGTCAAACAACCATATCTGAGGTGGGTATGACGTGACTAAGGTAGGTAATGACGTCATGCTGCTATCTGTTTGTATTTAATTGGATTGCAATCATCCATAACCACATTTGGCTCAATCTCTACCCAGAGTTGTCGTTCGTTATTCTCACCCTGAGTGTAAGGAAAGACGACTCTGGATATCTATTACATTTGGCTGTGAATGCAGGTTATGTATAATAATGGTTTCAAATAACGTTAATCTAGTCCCATTCTTAACAGGTGAATATTCCGGACACTTCGGCGGAGTGTTTCCTGGCTCTATTGGAATACCTCTACACCGACCATTCACCTATTGAAGAGATCGAGGTGATGGAACTGCTTGTTCTCGCAGATAAATACGGACAAAAACGTCTCATGAATTTGTGTGAATTGTATATAGGCAAAGAAATAGACAAGAGTGTGGCAAAGAACATAGAGAAAGCAGAAATTGACGTCATCGGACTTTTACACACGTCACAGGTAAATAAATTTTCAACGGGAAAAAAGAGTATGTGTAGCATAATATGATTTTAACATGGGAGAAGTATATTTGACATTGTGGCATTGGGATTGTCACAAACTGTCTATCGTTGTCAGTTCTAATCGCATAACTCAGTGAATAATGCAATATTTTCCCTCCAAAACACTTGGTTCACTTGTGACGTCATGATTGGGTTAAGACGTCATGAATTTTAACATGTCGCCATTGAACAATAAGTATGGGCTCCACAAATGCAATTAATTTTCAATCAGTAAAATGTATATAATTGCATAAAGACATGAACAATGCCGATTTCACATGCAATGGAAAACTATTCTGCATACAAAATGAAAGACCACATGTGATTCATTATCTTTAATAAGTCGAATTTTGATAAAAACTTAATGAAGCTTTTTCGTGACTGTTTACAGAATTACAATGCAGAACAATTGTCCACGTGGTGTCTTCATTTCATCGCCACACACTACACGTCATTTCAAAAAAGGAAGGAATTCTCGTCACTGAAGGGAAAAAACAAAATACATATTGAGGAGAATCAGTGGCCACCAGTGTCGTACCACCATGAAGTGGAAGAGTACGAGAAAAGGTGGAAGTCAAAGGGAGACAAATGTTCATTCAAATGTTCCATCATATAAATTGGTTTTATTTGTGTCTTATTTGCAATAAGTGTACTTATTTTACCTGTTCTGGGTTTTAAACAGCGATACAGGCTTCTACTACTTCTACTACGTCTACTACTACTTCTACTACCACTACCACCCTCACTACTTCTACTACGTCTACTACTACTTCTTCTACTACTACTACTACAACTACTACTCTACTACTACTACTACTACTACTACTACTACTACTACTACTACTACTACTACCACTACCACTACTACTACTACTACTACTACTACTATAACTACTACTACTACTACAACTACTACTCTACTACTACTACTACTGCTACTACAACTACTACTCTACTACTACTACTACTACTACTACAACTACTACTACTCCTACTACTACTACTACTACTACTACTACTACTACCTACTACTACTACTACTACTACTACAACTACTACTACTACTACTACTATACTACTACTACTACTACTACTACTACTACTACAACAACAACTACTACTACCAGCACTACTGCTGTTGCTGCTGATCTTGCTTTGGTATCGCTACTAAGACATATTATGAAAGTTTTTTCTTCGATATTTCAATAACGCCNTTAGGTGTTTCACCACTTCACCATTTTTAAAGGTCGACAAACGTTTTAGAAAAGTTTTCACTGGGATGAACCAGGTGCGCATACATTCGGCGCATNCTACTACTACTACTACTACAACTACAACTACTACTACTACTACTACTACTACTACTACTACTACTATACTACTACTACAACTACTACTACTACTACTACTACATGACACTCGGTATAATAAAATAAAAATCACATGTGATATTTATATACTACCACTACCACCTACACTACTTCTACTACGTCTGCTACGGCTGCTACTACTACAACTACTACTACTTAGTAGTACTATACTACTACTACTACTACTACTACTACTACTACTACTACTACTACTACAACTACTACAACTACTACTACTACTACAACTACAACTACTACTACTACTACAACTACAACTACTACTACTACAACTACTACTACTACTACAACTACTACTACTACTACAACTACAACTACTACTACTATAACTACTACTACTACTACAACTCCTACTACTACTACAACTACAACTACTACTACTATAACTACTACTACTACTACAACTCCTACTACTACTACAACTACTACAACTACTACTACTACTACTACTACTACTACTACTACTACTACTACTACTATTACAACTACTACTACTACTACTACTACTACTACTACTACTACCACTACTACTACTACTACTACTACAACTACTACTACTACTACCACCACTACTACTACTACTACTACTACTACTACTACTACAACTACTACTACTACTACAACTACTACTACCACCTCTTCTACCACCACTTCTACAGCACTGCTGCTGCTGTTGAGATCTTGCTTTGGTATCGCTGCTAAGACATATTATGAAAGGTTTTTCTTCGATATTTCAATAACGCANTGACATAAGTATAGTGATGTTCTTATATATAATCGATTAACTGTCTTGCCTGGTATGACATTTTATGGTGCAAGTGGACAGGATATATCTGGTTAGAAGAAGGAGGCTGCTTTAATAAAAGATGAATAAAGAAATAAAAAGGAATGATATTTGAATCATTGTTTGTCAGTTTTAGACAAAATACACGTGGGTGTAGTAAGGTATGAGAACTAATGGTTTACTATAGAGAAGTCAAAACATTTCACTAATATCCTTTTTTCTATCAAGATTTTGGTTCAAGATGAACAACTGCATCAACAGTTCGATATACATTTCGGTAGATTGACCATTTTGGCTTATGAGGGTTTAACGTCTTAGCAATATAGTTGACGACAGTTCATAAATATCCTCATATGATGGTCATTATAAATGTCCTTTCACTGGAGTTTCACAACACAGCTAAGACACGGTAGCATGATAACCTCACTTAGTTCTGTTATCCAAACAACGAGCTAAACAGCTTAAATGCCTGGAGAGACGACACATAAAGAACCATGTAAGTATGAAGGGAAAAGAAAAGATGGAGGCCCCTTGTTCGATTAAAGAAGCAGCAGCATCAGATCAATTAAGTTCTCCTACGGGTAACCAAGATAGGTTACCAACAAAAGAAAATAACTGATTCTACACGGGTCCTACAGAAGTGCCCCCTAAGATCGTGCATTGTGATACAATAGGTCAATTCTTTGATTAGTCAATATAAGATAGTTTCAATATGCATTCTTAGAATTATCAAATCTTTCCAAACAGTTTACTTTAGACATCCAGCACTGGTAAAAATCGGGATCTGTACTCCCTAGAGACAACATATAAAAGGTCAAATAGAAACAGATTCCTACCTACATGTACATAACCTAACTGTGTTAATTGTAAAGCCCTTTATAGACACAATATAATTTAAAATGTTCGGGTGAGTTTCCCTCCATACTGCTGAGATGTGATGTACAAATACATTAAGAGCTTTGCGACTCTATTCTGACATTTGAGCTGCAAAATCACAAAAATGAAGGAGATCCATTCTTTGAAATAGTTTTCTTTAGTGGCACTTTGTCTGACTTGAACATAAAACAAACCCTATGAGAGCTTAGAAGCCTGGTGGTGATGTCATAAGTATCAGAATACATTAGGAGATCACAGTGATTACTTCATTACGTTACTTGAATCTTTGGAGGAAATAATCGGGAGGACAACCTGTGAAAAGATCAAACCGTACGTACGTACGGGTGAGTCAATATATAGCAGTGGCACGTGCATATTTAGCTATTAGTTAAACATCAAAAGCAAAATCACAGAAACAACGCTTGCCACTCATAAAGTCGTACGCAACTAATGAAATGTAACACTATCAATGACTATTCAAACAGTAAGATCATTAATACAACATAAGAATTACTGTTCACGTTTAATTTTGCATTATGCATTATTAATCAACACAATATGTGAAGGAAAAAATAATTACGAAATGAAAGTGTTACGTGTTTGAATGTTCAGAGTTAGGTTTAGTCAAACATGGCTTTATAATGCATACTGATCTTGTAGCTTTAATATAATATATCATTCTTTGTATAATAAGCTATTTATCCTAGCATCTTATTTTTGAATATAAGTCGCGGTGAAATTTAATATTTTTATTACTGAAATTTGACTAAAGGTTGCCTGTATCAGAGCGTATTGTGATAATTATCACAATTTAATTTCCTGTAGATCATATGTCTTTAAACAAAATCAGAGCACCTCATTTGGTGTGTTTTTCTCGAAGTAGCAAACAACAAGAACTCGCAGTGCAATGTGTAAACCACGAAATTATATCTGACGTCAACATAAATGCTGCAGCGATCTGATTGGCCAACAAATATAGAAGAAGCTGTCTGAGCTATTTTTTGATCTAATAATAACAATAGATAATGCTGAGACGAACAGGGAGTATCGCTGTGTTCATCTGACGAAACATCGGGGAGATATGTCATAGGAAACTGAAAGGTAGGTAAGAGATGAATGTAATCTCTAGATCTAATGATAAGTCAGTATGGCTCGTGTCAACGCAGTGTATGATATAAGAGATATGTGTACACTATGGCGTACGTTTAACATGAACTTGCTAATGTCCATTATTATCAAAAGTTTGTCATTTTAATTATTCGCTATGGTCTATCATGGTATAACAGATGTTTTACACATATTTTTTTCTGAAATTTATGCTGTGCTTTTTTTTATGTAAATTGCCTTATGTTTAATTTTTCAAACCTTCTCAAGTAGATGTATTAAGAGCTGGTCCTCAATTTATATCGATGTGCAATATTTGATTTTGTATATATATGAAACTCGATATTCCAGTCACAATCGATTTGGTTGTCCCGCTAAACATTGATTTTTATGAGAAGTTTAGTCTTTTTCAGTACAATTTAGACTAATTGACCCAACCATATTTTATAAGAATTCAATTGATTAAGCTGCTGTATACGTTATTGTGGCTCGTCTGTTAATAAAATATGGTTATGTGTATTATCATACTGTTATTGAAAATGCCCTCGTTTATCATGATAAGGTATTTGGTCATTATCGTTTTGTCTGTTTTTGTTATAGGTACAACGCCTGAATTAAAGCTTGTCTCGGTGTGAGATTATGCAGTTGGGAAGACCTGTCTGTTGATCGCATACGCAATGAATACTTTCCCCACTGAATATGTACCCACAGTGTTCGAAAACTACGTCGCATATGATATTGTTGGCGGAATTGCTGTCAGCGTGGGTTTGTGGGATACACATGGAACTATAATTATGTTTTAATAGGCAGATAAGATTATATTGATCAACTTAAATTGTATCCATCTCGGTGATAAACATTCCACTTTTACAATGGTCAACATTGATCAGAACTCGTCTTTCGAATACTTGTTTAACATGTCTAAATGTCAGAGGTAATTGGCTGTTATTAATCTTCCATTGAATAGGTACTTCGCATCAAACGAAGAGTTGTAATGGGGTTGGTTTTTTGCCATATAAGTAATGAAAAAATGAATACCTCTATCGAGAGTTAGCTGCGCAATTGTTGTATAAGTGACACTTTGTCAATGCTTTCCTTTGGTGTCTATCAAGTAAGACATTATTTTAGTCAATATGATTGGTGTGATAGAAGTGGATGTTTAATTTATTAAACTGATAAATATCAACATAGTACAAGAAAAAGATCAATGCATTAATGGTAAAAATCGTCAGCCCAATAGTGTAACCCTATCCCCAGATAATAGGGAAAAAACACTTTTCAGTTATCTTGGTTTCCATGAACCATCTGGTTTGACTGATGGTTTGGCATTGTTATCTTTTTCAGTCGGAGGACCATGACCGTTTGAGGCCGTTATACTATCCCTGAACGGATGTATTCCTCGTTTGTTTTTCAATAGAAAACCGAGAATCTTTGGCAAACGTTAAATCCAAATGGGTTCCAGAACTGAGACATTATCGTCCTGATACACCAATCGTACTGGTTGCCTGTAAAATAGGTAAAATATTAACAAAATATTTAATTTTACATCACATCAGTGTTAAGTAATAAACTCTTATTTCTTTAACGTTTTTTATCAGCTTTAAAAAAAACTACTGCGCTACATTCTGATTATGAAATACGAGTAACATAATCTTGTGTATATGTTATCACTAATTTGTATGGATTTATATATTTTTTATCATCAAAACCCCCCAGAAATAAACATCACGGATCGCTGTCCCACTGCATGGTTATGTTTACCTTTATGATGCAGTGATCTCCCTTTAACTTCCGTTTGGATATAACTGTAGAGTAGTTGGGCCAGAACACATCCGTCGACCAGATAGTGCAATCAGTTAGAACGATATTTTACAAGCCTGAAGTTTATGGTTCGAATCGGGTCTACCCTTCGTTGTTTTTTTGTTGTTTTTTTTAACAGAATACTGTTGTTGAGTATATTTTGTTTATTGTATCTTTATTATTTCTTGTTAAAGTCCTGCAAGATATGGTTTTCTTTTCAGTAGTATAAATGTCCAATACTTAGTTACATTTCTGCAGTTTTTGGCAGTGGTAAGGGGATCCTTCAGAAAACGTTCAATATATGTCAGGTTCTCGTAATTACTTCCTTCAGATAGTGTGTTCATTAACTCAAGGTACTTGGTATATAAATATTATTTGAGTACGTTTTATCAATTTTATATATTTGCGAGAGAAAGGTCCAGCTAACCTAGTGTCATATGACGAAGGGTCAAAGGTTGCCGATGATTTAGGATTGCGTTACATAGAAACCAGTTCTCGACTATTACATGGAATTAAGGATGGATTTGATATAGTGGTAAGTTTGGTTCTGTCTGCAATATAATATCGAATACTGTTCCGACTATCTTTAAACCGCTTCTCACCACATAGGTTCTGACAAATGTTTCTAAATTTTGAAATTTATAAATTAAAGGGTTTCACTGCCTTTCCTGCTGTTCCAGAAGTACTCTTTAGAACAATTTAGATTTCCAACATTTTGGCCCCTATCATCAACCCTAGCAGTATATTTTAGTTTTGTCATACTGTATAATCGTTACCAGATTTTAAAGGTGCAACCACCTATAAGTGTTTCACGTTCATCTTTCTTGGTACATATCCCTTTGTTTTGAAAGAAACGAACGTTAAGAACAAGGAACTCGAATGTAGCTTACATCCACTACTGAATAAGAGGAATATGAATATGTAATACCATGGTGAAATTTGTAATTGCATGCTATGCACAAATTAGTTTAAAGGTGCGTACATGTATGGTATGGGTATAGTAACATTCGAAAGCCGTTACTTAGCGAATTGCAATGTAAAACGTTTTAGGTCCGAGAAGCGCTGCAATCCAAAAGAACGACAACTATTCAACCATGGTTTTCCTGTGGTAGTATAAAACAACTACCATCCCCTCCTGTGATGCCCCCTGCCGGTAAGATATCATCAGATTGATAATCTCTAATATCTCATAATTAATAATCACAACGTCAATTCAATACTATGATAAAACGACTTATTAAAAAATAAAATTAGCAACGTTTCTCTTGATTTGTTTTCTTAATAAAAATGAAAAATAATTGCTTTAATTTAACTTCAAATGTCACTAAAGCTTAGTATTATGGGTTTTTTATGATCACAATATAATAAATACGGCACTTTTTTTTAATTTATTTTCAATTTTTTCTAATTCAATTGTTTTGTTGATGACATCCAGCACAATATTTTTCATTTATTATTTATCAAACTTCGTTATAATGTTTCTCACAAGTGTTAATAGTTCATACTATACAGTTTCGTATGTACTCAAATGTGGGCTGATGTTGATTTCCTGTGATATTTCTCGATTTAGAAAGTGTACATGCTGACAATTTATAGTTCAGTGTCGAAGAAGTTCTGAAGATCTTATAAACATCATTATAAAAAAATAACAGAAATAATACAAAATAGTTTCCGACGAAGTATGAGCAAAAAAGGTTGAAGGTATGGCTATTTATGTATATAACAGCATAACCACGCCAAATTGTGTTGTATATAAACCATTGTTCAGTTTAATGAATAACCAAAACAGCGTGTTTATAATTCTAACAATTTCTGAAAGACAACGCGAGTTCATCATCTTAAACACTAAGGTTAATTTATAATATAAACATGTATGTTTGCATTATATATCTCATTTACATAACATAAACACGGTAAACATCTTTATCATAGTTTAGTCCTGTAACCCTTGAACTTTATGTAGGATGGGTTCTCAACAAATATACATGATATATCAAATTGTTAATATAAACATTAACAAAAAATTATTGAATAATAGTAAAAAAAAATATAAATTCGACTTATCTGCCTTACACTGTTTATTTGGATTGTTATGACAGCAGACATGTTATATTTGTGGAGAAGTTTGGAAAGGACTTAAATAGGCCTAGCTTGATGTCCAATCCAATTGACATATATTAAGTCAATAAAATATGTTGAAATTGAAATTATAGATCATCTAATATTGTCCATTGACAGAAAAAGCCCCGCGGATTGAAGTTGAAACATCTAGATTTGTTGAGGATTGGCTGGCGATGCACGAAAATCCTGTGCATGCCGATGTGGCATTCGTATTGAGTGGACAACACAACCTGGACGGACATAAAATAGTTCTGTGTTCAGCCTCCAAATATTTCAGACGAATCTCTGGAATGATGACATCAAATAAGGTAACAGGACATTCATAATTGATTTGTAAAAACTTCTCTAAATAACTTGGTAGACATCAAATGTAGTTTTTACCATTACATGTACTAGTCCAAGGTCTGTCCAACCTACCAGTTTCCGTTCAAGATTTTGAAAGACAGTTTCAACGCAAGCGTTCGTATGCTTTAGAGCGGTCCCAAATGTCATGCATGTAACAGTTAATTTTTACTTTAATCCTCAGCTTAAGACAACAGACTCTTCGAGTAACTTCACCGTGCAAGATCTCAACTCCGGGACTGTTCAGGGGATTATAGCGGTTTATAACAAGGGAAATAGTACAGATGGCATCGTGGGTCAAGGTCGTCGTCATACAATGGTGGAGCTTAGCGCTGATATCAAACCATTTTCACATTAAATGTATTTAAAAATCGATGACTAATTCAACCAAACAATACAAATGTTAATATATATTTTGTTTCCCAAGGAGTTCCTAAACTGACCAACCTATACGATGAGATTGATCAAGAAGAAATCGAAGACCTCATACGGGTATCCGATATCTTCAAATTACCGAAACTGGTAGAAATTTGCCAAAACTGCCTTACCGGGCAAGACTATCTCAATTCAAGTATAGGCACGTCCGAGAACGACGAGACAAATCAGAAGATGAAAGATCTCTATTTCAACAAACCTGAGACGGCTGACGTTGTGTTCAAAGTGGGAGGTAAGGTTAAGTGACATATTGCTTAGCTAGTATAAGGTATATGTACTACTAAATAGCATTGCATAGTTGCAATAAATACCGCAGACTTTTCTTCTTTCCAGAAGTGTCATAATAATGTTCACCTAACCCACAAAATCTATGATAAAATGAGCATTTTATTTTACAATAACTAACTGTCCCGTTGTGTGTGTTTATATAGAATTTTCAGATCGATAAGCTAGTTCGAGGATTTTCTGGATAGAGTTTTTCATAAACATTTTTTCTACATATTTTTTTTTCTTTATGAGCGGACTCGGTATATCCTGAAAAATATTTGCGGTTTTACCTGTCAACTCTTTTGCTGAAATAAGCTATTAATAGTTATATCAAATTTAATAGTGTCTTAGAACCTTGCTGACATGCATTTTTTTCCTGGATGTGATTGGGTGCATCAAGATATGAGATACGCTTTGTTGGTATTTACGAGAGGTGCGGGTGCGGGGGTGCGGGGGTGCGGGGTGGGTTCATGGTTTGTCAATCCAAAATATAAGTAACGATTTTCTTCCCTTTGTTGATTTTACTGTATGCAGTAAACAAAATTGCGTTGGTTGTTTTCGGAACGTCGTACAACTTAGAAACTAATCTAACATTATGGTATTGATACATTAAACTGATATGAAATTCATTTATTTCTTCATTTATTTCAGGAAAGATATACTGTCATAAATGTGTGCTAAGTGCAAGGTGTAAACTTATGGCGGCCATGTTTGGAAATCGCTTCGAAAAAGACGAGGCGATCACATCTGAGGTAAGTATGATATCAAAATGCAGATATGTATAGTAATAAAGTTAAAAGTATATTCATAGTTTGGAGATCTGTGGCTTCACGACTTCAACTGAAATATGCGTTGATTTTCCCTTTATATAACAGGTGGATATTCCGGCTACGTCGGCGGAATGTTTTCAGGCTCTGTTGGAATACCTATACAGTGACCACGCACCTACTGATGAGACTGATGGGTTCGAACTCATTTGTCTCGCGGACGAATACGGACAACATCGTTTGATGAATCTATGCGAACTGAATGTTACTAAAGAAATCAACAGGAGTGTGGCAACGAATATAGGGAAAGCAGAAATTGATGTCATCGGACATTTGCAAAAGGCACAGGTAAAGAAATGTACATGCTGTTTCTGTAAGGGATAAAGCATGCCGTCATGTATTACAAGACATCGACGTTTAATAACAATGATGGACTCCACAAATCTAAATCTGCAGTATAAAAAATACAGTGGTTTTGCTAAAACAAAAACTGGAAAATGAAAATCGCATACGAAATGAATATTCATTCTTCAACTAAAATCAGAAAGTACATTATTTTAAAAATTTCAACAAATCTATATATATATGTAAATTTTTTGAAATCAGATATTTTTAATTACAGAAATACAATGCAGAACAATTGTCCAGCTGGTGTTTTCATTTTATCTCCACAAACTACACTGCATTCCAAAATCGGGTGGAATTCTCGTGTTTAACGGAAGGAAACAAAATCTATATTGAGGAGAACCAGTGGCCTCCAATATCGTACCTCCGTGAAGTGGAGGAATATAAGAATAAATTGAAGCAAAAAAAGAGACAAATGTTCATTTAAATGTTCAATCATGTAAACGTGATTTATTTGTGAATGATGTGCGAATGATCATAATGTGTTAATCAATTTTACTTTAAATACCGAATTCATCAATATGGGATTAAGACAACGTGTCAAAACACAACTAGAGACATTTAAATG
The DNA here is from genome assembly GCF_002113885.1 of Mizuhopecten yessoensis. Classification (NCBI taxonomy): domain Eukaryota; kingdom Metazoa; phylum Mollusca; class Bivalvia; order Pectinida; family Pectinidae; genus Mizuhopecten; species Mizuhopecten yessoensis. The sequence goes on along the minus strand of NW_018485984.1, from coordinate 62,902 downwards.
AAAAACGTTTTCGCATAGATATCTTTGTTGATGTAAGTATCATTGACGGTAGTTTTTTTCAATACAAACTCTTACTATATATATTACGTATATGCAAAGAAGTAATAACAAGAGTGCATACACATTCCTCTGTCGGCACTGTTGTTATTACTCCTTTGATAATATATCTATTTAACAATAATTACATTTATTATTCATGTATGTATACTTCATGGAGTCATCATTAGGTGAATAATAAATCGTGGTAAGTGTGTGGTATATTATGAACGAATTGTGATAAGTATGCAGACATATAGAAAGGATGAATGAACAAATAACTGGAAAGATATATGCTGTGGTAACTATGACCGAGAGATATATGAGGTGTGCAGGTGACAATTTCGTAGTGATCTAATCAACGTCTTGTTCAAGACAAAAAGGATTCTGTCAAATAAACTTGCAAACTGTGGAACTGCAAAATTGAGTTATAGAAAATCCTGGTATCAATTTTTTTTAAAGACAAATGCAATTTACCCTATTTAAATGAGAAATTGTATAATTGACCAATTAACTGATCTTCTTCAATAGACCCTGCATCAATTCAGTTTCTAGAGGAAATCAAAACTATTTTCCTTCAAATAGAAAACCGTTTATTAAATTCATTGTGCTGACTTTTTCAATCAAAAAGGTGTTAAATACACTGTACCTGTTATTCTATGTTTGTCAGTTTTAGACAAAAATGACTGATGAAACATGATTTAAGTTAAGTATGAGGAATACTGGTGTACAGAGTGTATCAATTATGAACTGAAATCATCATTTCGATAAAGATGGCGATTAAAGAAATATTACATTTGATTGATGCTGCTATATGAATAAATAGTAACATAAATGTTTGGAGTATGTATTTTACTTCAGCAAATAAAGTTGTTAGTCTTTAAACTTTACATTACATACAACCCCACTCACAGTATATTCATATTCACATTCATACCGTAAATAAGATATTGAGATTATATTTTTGCTAAAAGGACTATAGGCAACCTGAGGAAGGTATGCAATATATATTCCTTGAACATATTCCACTTCTGATAGCAGTTATAAAATTACTGATGACTATTGGAAGTGTTGTGCGGAACGAGATATTGAATAAGTATACTGTAACAGTCGAGGTAAATATTTATTATCTTTTATTACTAGACCAAAGATTTACGTTGTATGTGATTTATTTAGACTTCCAAAAAGTGTTCGATACAGTACCGCATGATGGGTTGATGAGCATGACTTTGACATACAGGGGAAATTGTCGCACTGGATATCGGCATTCCTTTCGAATATGAGACATAGAATAGTTGCAGAGGGAGCAAATTCCAGTTTGACAAATGTGAAGAGTGGGGTTCTATGAAGGAGCGTCCTTGGCCCGATTTATGTTTCTCATTTTCATTAGTGATCTCCCAAAATTGGCATGTTCAACTACAGAAAATGTTCGTGGACGATAGCAAGATTTATGAGGTGACCAAAACCAGAGGACACAAACAGAATCGGACACTTGGCAAATAACACCTAGCATAGACAAACATCAAACACTTCATTTTTAGATTTATCAATATATCACACAATGTATAAGAATGACAAGTGGAGGAAGGAGCTGGAAAATGTGGAAGTGGAAAAATACTGTGATAATTAATGCTTGAGCAAATTCATGTTTCTGTACATAGTTTTCTATCACATTTATTGAGAGTGCGTGGATTCCATCAATGTGCTAATCTGTTAAAATTCAATAACACTCTAAAATGTATGTCCACTAAAATAAGCACTCTAACAGTACACGGGAGTGTTTTAATCAGCCTTTAAAATACAGCGCCCATGTGTCCGAGGTAGTCAAAGAGGATAGTACAATGATAGAATCGATTGGAAGCATGTTCACCTATATCGACATGAGTATGTCTTCATCATTATATAAAGTCCGATATAGACCTCATTTAGAGTACGAGGTAATAGTTTGGAATATGTTGTGGTGAAGATGAATGTCCAGCTAACAGTAGATGCAGAGTGGAGGGCCACTAAGATAGTAATTAAAGTTAATGGAGAACAAGTCAGATACACTGAAAGACTGCTCTAGAATATCGAAAAAAGAAGAGTATTTTTTTTTAAAGTGTACATAATATCAACTGGAATAGATGAAACCAGAATAGCAGGGGGGAATGGTAGCTTTCTCAGACAATTAGAGAACAAGGGGACAAAGTAAAAATTTAGAACTACTCGTTTAAGTCTTGTTTACCTGTAGAAGACACTTCCTTACCAATAGCGCAATGGGAAAGGTACTTGAATAGCCTGTCTGGGAAATGTGCTAACGCGACATCTATAAAATGTGAAATATTTTCAAATCAAGGTTTAATTACCAATCGTGAATTCTTGACTTAAAATTCAACCAAGTATTATATTAACTGTATTGGCCTATATTTGAGTCACCATGGGTTATTAGAATAAACATCTTTGTAAATAGAGTTCTTAAAGTACAATGCGATAGTATAAAAGAATAATGCTACCTATTACGACTTCTACGACTGAAACTGAGGTAGAGGAAGCCCATTTATTCCATAAGATACGTTAACGACTTGAAAACGAGAACTCGAACTAAGGTGTTCAAAAGAGGTTATAGACTAAAGATAAAATACTGAGTGATAACGGCTGAGTTTCTCATATAACGTTAGCGCACCACAACAACCAATTACTAATCTCTACAGCGATTTTATTGGTTGACAAATATAGAAGAAGCTGACTGAACTATTTTTAGATTTTAATAACAAAATTACATGATGCTGCATCGTACAGGAAGTACCGATGTATACATTTGACGATAGACAACCAAGACGTCCATATTGTCGTATATCGTAAAGGTAGGTTTAAGTATGATTGTTATCTCTATTAATCATTCCGTAATTGATGTAAAAGCACATATAAATACGCACTATGACGTAGAGCATAGACTTGCACAAGCCCATTTATATCAAAGTGTTTGGAGTTTTATTATACGTGTGTTTCCTCCAAACCGAAAAACACTTTTATTTAAAATTTCTTTTTGATCGGATTCATCTATAGGTATATAGCATGTGTTTGATATGTAGTTCGCTAAATACAAACAATATTAAATTAAATTATATTAAATAATAAGTCTTTTCGAGAAGACTTTTCTACCATGCTTCGGATATTTTATTTCCTCGTGATAACGTAAATGTATTGGAATATATATGCATGTACATAGTGTATAGTCAGTGCTTAAGGGACTTGTTCAGTACACTATTATCGAACCGTGTCATAATCAAGAACCTTTTTTCTGAATACGAATGTGATTAGGTAATAAAAACTCTACTGTTACATTAACTAGCTACAAAGTGTTCGCGTTTCGTTTTAATTGAAGTGAATTTATTTTAATTACTGTAAATTCATTAAAGTTACCTTAGGACAATGTTACTACAACGTCATAATCAAACGTTGAACAGACGTTTGGAAACACCACAGGGATTGTACATGTATATGTAATAAATTACACAACCGTTGATGAAGATAAGCTGTGTGATAATTTTCGTTTATGTTTTATATTTTAAATAGCCTCTATATGCTAGACCTAAAGCTTGTCGCGGTGGGAGATCGCGCGGCAGGGAAGACTTGCCTGTTCATCGCCTACACAACCAATTCTTACCCTAAAGAATATATACCTACGGTGTTCGACAACTACTCAGTCAATGTCATCGTTGGTGGAGTACTAGTCAGTGTGTGTTTATGTGATGCATATGGAAATGTAAGCCGAATGCATTCGTTTTCATTTTATATTTCTCAAAACGGTAAACTGTCCACATGAACGTTAACAACAGGTGTTTGCATCTGCATGGTATTTATGAAAGGTCCTCTCTAGAGTATAGTCTAACCTGCCCTAGGGACGACAATTCCTCATTTTCATATCTCAACATACCAGATACTGGTGCCAGTGGTTATAAGGGAAGACTATTCCATATTTCCACATATTAACATACAAGATGCAAATGCCTAAGGTAATAACAGAAGACTATTTCATATCTTCACATAGTAACATACCAGATACTGATGCCTGTGGTTGTAAGGGAAGACTATTCCATATTTTCACATATAAATATACAAGATGCTAATACATGTGCGATAACCAACAATTATTTGTTTTTCAAATATCTATTTAATATTCTAATTATTATTATGAACTATTGACTTTTTTATTAGACTTTCAGTCGCTGGAGACGTATATCCCTATTCAATATCCTTAGTAGTTGCGTGCCGCTGTAGCCTGATTTGTTAGTATTGTTTATTCTGTATTCACCTATTTGGCTGATATTTGTGTGTTGTTATTTTTCAGACGGAGGACTATGACCGTTTGAGGCCATTATCCTATCCCTTCACAGACGTATTCCTCGTTTGTTTCTCAGTAGGAAACCGAGAGTCTTTGCCAAATGTAACAAGAAAATGGATACCAGAGCTAAGACATCACTGTCCTAAAACGCCAATCATATTGGTTGCCTGTCAGATAGGTATATATTCTAATCCAGCGTAGAGTCAAAAGTTTATACAAGAGTTGTTTTGACACGAAGTACTATGACGTGTTATATTCATCTATTATTTTGATATTACTTCTTCATCATTATCTATCTTTTATAAAAATAAATTATTTACTAGTGCGTAGGTATACACCAATGAGGATATGTCAGTAGCATATATTTGTGAAAACAACATGACTTATATGCATTGTTTGTTCATCAAGGGACCAGAAATATGCATGTGATACTTATAAGAAATATATTAGGTCCTCATTATTACTAGTGTTGTTAATTCCTTATGTAGGAAGTGCTTTAATTTACGGTGCTAATTTTGCAGATTTACGACATAAATGTCCTGATCTTGTGACGTACGAGGAAGGGTCAAAGTTCGCCAGTGATCTGGGATTGCCTTACATAGAAACCAGTGCGCTTACTCAACAGGGTGTAAAGGATGGTTTTGACACAGCAGTAAGATGGTTATATTTTGTTGTGTTTAGAAGATTACATTGTATCGCATTATTGATTCGCCTTATTACAAACTAATTTCGTCAATACATATCAACATTCTGACTGGTGGTTCTTTATATTTTTCACTTTGGATATTAAAAGGAATGAACGTTAACAAGTAAATTTAATTTCAATTGCAATGTTTAAAAGTATAAATCACTTCTGTATTCGCAATAAGAAAGTGATTTTAAGTACGCGTAGTAGTTTTAAAGCGTAATATGCTTTTCTAGTAATTACTGAGTAGTAAAGACCCATCTATGTCCTTTTTATGATGCGATTAATTTATTACTTATTAGACCATAACTGAAGCTGCTATTTGCAGTATATGGATATATAGCCTGAGCACTACTGCTACAGTTTGGTATTGCGTGAATACGCACTCAGAAAACAGTTCTTGAAAGAAGAAAAAAAATGAAAGTACTATTTCTATTTCTGCTTAAGGTACAGCAAGAGTATCAAGTTTTGGTTAAACCCAATTTTACATCGGTGTTAAGATATGAACGTTGACTATATTGAACATGAAGTTATGTATATGTTGCATTGCAAAAGGTTTTAAAAGTTGATGCCTTCTAAAAATAGTTTATTGACATTAAAACATGTCAATCCGTTTTGTCCCCAAACTGAATACTACGAAATGACACCTTATTCAAAGGTATGACTTTCGATAGGGGCCAACAAGGTTGGAAATCCATTTCGTCTAAACTACTATTAAAACAGAGGTTGTGGGTGTGGGTGGGTGGGTGATCGGGGCAGGGGCGATTGCGTAAGACCCCTTAACGTATGAAGTTCAAAATGTATAAGAGTACTGGTGGATTTCAAAACAAACATATATTAAAGTGCTTATAAACCGTGCCACTACTCAAAAGAGATGACTGTGACCGTGATGATTACGATAAATCTCAGGGACTAAATAATCCACAAACAGTATAACAAGTATGTGCAGCGCTGGTATTTAGGAATAACAGCATCAGCCCGACGCATCTGATGTCGTATACTGCACAAAAGTACAGTACATAGCATCATATATCTAACGAAGGTAGTATTTAATAAAGGGTGTACAATTACATATCACAATATTATGTTTTAGATCCGAGCAGCGTTGCTTTCAACACCGAAGAAAATAACAAAGTTCCAACCGTGGTGTTCCTGTAGCAATAGAAAAGAAATCCCAACTCCTCCCGCGATGCCCCCTGCCAGTAAGTTACACAATTAGATTAAAATCTTCAACCTAATCAAATGATTGCCCTCAGAAGACTTGCATTTCATGATATTCAACTTCAGATATCAACCAAATAAATATTTCGACACGGTTATAAACAATTGCCTCATAGACGTCTGTATTTCAATTTCCTAATTCTTAAACCCATCGTTTGAACTGGTTAATAAATCGTTTGAACTCATGAAGGAGTCTTTTGAATTAACGAATAAGTCTTTTGCTATCTGCCTGGTTATAGAACTAAACACTATCAAATACAATTGAGAAGGTACAATTAAAAGTCCCTTAGACTTCATCATCCTACTTCAGTGTAATACTTTTATTTACCAGAGGTTTGATAATAATGAGCATCTTACTATCCAACTCTATGAAAAGCAAGACCACATTTTTATCACGATTGTTAACTTTCATTTCCTTGGTAGTAACAAATTAGTCGCGATGATGAGGTGCTATATAGTAAAACAGCTCATTTAAAATGTTTGCCACCATAATCCTTTATGTTTATGCTATTTCTTTTCGACGCACACGTGCACTTTGATTTATGATGAAACTATGGTAAAAATAGTGTTTGTTATGATATTTTCACTGTTTACACGATGAACGGTGAAGCTAAATACTAAGAACCTATGGACTTAAAAATAGACCCTTCCTATACCACACATGAGTTTCTACCATGTACCGTAGGTTAAGTTAAAATCGTTTAGTGATCAAAACAAAACATCAGACTTCAAAATATCGTACAATTGAAATAATATTACAGAAACATCAGTGTATAGATATCTTTTTGAATGTTACTCTGAACTTTGAACAGTTCTTGAGTACAGTCTCACACACTCCAATTTCATTTTTTACTTGGATTCATACCGTGAACGATACAGATATTTGTTTTTTCTACGATTGTTCATGACTATTAGTATTAAAGTAGATAACCTATTAACTTAAGTTGTATTCTTATCCATTGACAGGTAAGGCCCCGTGGATTGAAGTTGAAACATCCAGATTTGCTGAGGATTGGATGGCGATGCACGAGAACCCTGTACATGCTGATGTGACATTCGTAATGAACGGGCAACACAACCTTGACGCGCATAAAATAGTTCTTTGTTCAGCCTCCAAATACTTCAGACAAATCTTTGGATTGATGACGCATAAGGTAACCTGAACTGTATCAAGGTTTCAGTGACGTAAACACATTGAGAAGCGCAAGTTTTTCGCATATCGACTATATATCTTTGATGGTTCAAGAATAGCTACAATCGCATGTTCGGAAGCCGTCTCATATGTTGCAGCTATACCAAGCCAACTTAATTTAAAACCCATTAAGGGGTTTGTGAAAGTATTAAACATCTTTTCACTGTTATAGAGATATTTCGAAACGAAAAACTATGATTCAAATAGAGATATGGTTATATTTAATAGTGATATCTTTATTCAAACAAAGATGTGATAAAATCAATCAGGATTTCCCATATAATATAGAAATAAATATATATTTCAAGGAAAAAGAGATATATCTTAAAGAGTAACCCATTTCCCTTAGAAATACAAATATCTTTAATTTAAATACATGTATTTTTAAATGAATTAAGAATATCTCGGGTAATTTGGTTAAGAGATCTTTGAATAAAATAGTGATACATTTAAAAAAAGGATAAATGTCTCTAAACGGAATGGATATTATTTTAAGTAATTTATCTCTATAACCGAGTTATGTGATTTATATTTCCGATGTTTTAGAGATCTCTGTAAATAAAAAATCAATAAGTCTTAAATTCATTAAAAGATAACTCTAGTATATCAGAGACATATTTTAATTAGTTCGAGATATCTCTAATTCAAATAGAGATATCCCTAAAAGAGTGAAGGATATTTCTTATTGCATTAAAGATATCTTTAAACGTTGTAAACATATCATATATCATTAGGATTATATGAGATATCTCTATTTATAAGATATCCCCAAAGTTAATGTTTAATAGGCTTGCCAAACACAACACTACATGTATTCATTCTAACTCCTCAGATGAAGAAGATAAAATCCTTGGATAACATAATCACGTATGAACTGACCGCCGGACTCGTTCCTGGAATTGTAGCAGTTTGTGACAAGGACAAGAGTTCAGAGGAACTCCTGGGTCAAGGTCGTCGCCATACATTAGTGGAGCTCAGCGCTGATATCAAACCAAAAACATTTGTCAGAATCCTGGAATTTCTTTACGCTGGTATGTATATTTGAATTCTTATTTAGAAACTACACAATGGGAGGCTAAAGATGCCATCTGTTCACAGGGACTGTTTTTAGAAGATAGATTATATATAATTTAGATTAAAAATGCATAGCATTTCTTCGGGAAGAAAAAATAGTAATCTCTGTAGAGACAGGATAGCTTAATACAAATGGACTCTCGTGCAGATTCGTATTTATGTTAATTACATACTTTGTTATCATTAAATTTGAAATTGGTATAGTATCACTTTGTTTAATTACTTATACTACAAACACTAAATTATATTCGTCATTGTTCAAAATGGAATATATCGAATATAACTTCTGTACAGTTAGTTATAATCTTAGTCCGAAATGGATTCAGTTACATTAAGATCAATCACTAAGCAAATATTGTAAAATATTAAATATTTCGCAACCAATTGCGAAAAAAACATTTTTTTTCAAACGTTCACTTGCGTTTTGAACCTACCGATTCATACAAGAATTAAAAGTGACAGTAACGGAATAAACTTTGTATTTCCAGGTTTACTTAGATTTACAAACGATAAAGACATGATTGAACAGGACGAACTCGCTGACGTCATGAGGATAGCCGACATGTTTGAAATACCGCGACTGAGAGATATTTGCCAAAATTATCTCTCTGAGCAGGAATTTCTCAATCCAAGTATAGCAACTTGCGTGAATGAAGAAACAAAAGAGACGATGAAAGAGATTTACTTCAATAAACCTGAGATGGCTGACGTCACTTTCAAGGTGGAAGGTAAGACGTGTTGACTGTAACCATACGCACAAAGTAGATGAGAAAGAATATGATAACATACCTGAGCGTCGATTCACCAACAAGCGATCGTAACTACTTTACTAGTTACTTGCTATCTGGGTGGTTATAGAACAATACACTATCAAATACAATTGAGAAGGTACAATTAGAAGTCCCTTAGACTTCATCAGCCTACTTCAGTGTACTAATTTTATTTACCAGAGGTTTGATAATAATGAGCATCTTACTATCAAACTCTATGAAAAGCGAGACCACATTTTTATCACGATTGTTAAGTTTCATTTCCTTGGAGGTAACACATTTGTCGTTCTTGCGTGTGGTGTTATCACCGTTATACATGCTATGCCAGACTTGATCGATCCACAGTATTTTCTATCTGCCATGTTTCACTTACGTAGAAGAAACCATACGATCGGCGTCTGAACCTTATTGTAACTAGTTCACATAAGTTCAGTGTCTTTGATATTTTGAACATATAAAGTAAATGTCTACATACTTTCCCGAGTTTCACGTCGTGTGTATTCCGACTTTGCGTATTGCAGAGTTATCTTCTCTTGTGAGCAGGTATTGATTGTTACGTCATTGGTTTGTGTGAGAAAATTACGTCGTTTTCTCAAAAATTGATGACGTTACTCTCACAAACAAACGACGTTACAATCAATACCTGCTCACAAGTGCAGATAACTCTGCAATACGAAAAGATGGAATAGAATGGGGGATGTCATTACGTCGTTGCCCTTGTTTGCACAAGTTTTAAAATAATTCTGAATCTGATAAAATACTATTTCACGTAAATGTTGAATGTACTGGTACTCGAAAGAATCGCGTTTATTTTCCTGACAATCGTTAGTTTGTTCCGATCAAATAAATGCAAAGGAAATTAATCTATTTCAGGAAGAACGATATATGCTCATAAAAGTGTGCTGTGTACAAGATGCAGAACTATGGCGGCTATGTTTGGAGACCGCTTCGTGGAGGGCCAAGCGACTATATCTGAGGTAGGTTTGACATCAGAAATATTAAAGTCAGATAGCTAAAAAGTAATTATATTCTAGGAATTGTAACGTCACACGTGGCTATATGTGCACGTTATGTATAAAAACGGCTTGAAGTGAAGAATGTTTTTCTTTCCTTTACCTGACAGGTGAATATTCCAGATACTTCGGCAGAATGTTTCCTGGCTCTTTTGGAATACCTGTACACCGACCATGCGCCTGCTGAAGATATTGAAGCGACGGAACTACTTGTTCTTGCTGATAGATACGGAGTGAAACGTCTCGTGGATCTGTGTGAACTATACATTGCCAAGGAAGTCGACAGGAGTGTGACAACAAATATAGAGAAAGCAGAAATTGACGTCATTGGGATTCTACACACGTCACAGGTAAAGAATGTACACATAGACGTCGGTGGCATAATACACAGAATGATGAGTTTAACGTTAGAAACATATGTCTGTGAACGTTTCCTAACAAATCTTCTGTCTTATGTCGTGAAAAAAATATGAATTCTCCCGACAAACGTATATCAGTATATGTCGACGCTGAAGAATCATGTTTTTTTCTTTTCTTTTTTGTATATTAGTACAAGTGATTAAATCAAAATTGAACAATTTAAATGGCATGTGAATTTATATATTATATTTAAAATGTCTTATTAAAATAGCTTACCTTGAAATTGATTGGTAATGTTTTGTTAAGAATCTCATAGAGTTGTTTGTTTGATGTTACAGAAATACAATGCAAAACAATTGTCCAGATGGTGTCTTCATTTCATCTCCACAAACTACATGTCCTTCCAGCACCGGCTGGAATTCTCCTCATTAAAGGGAGATAACAAACCGTATATTGAAGAGAATCGGTGGCCTCCAACAGCATACCTCCGTGAAGTGGAAACGTACGAGAAACGCCTAAAAGATGTTGAATGTTCGTTCAAATGTTCAATTATATAGACATGTAATTTGCATTTGATGCATGAAAGATTGGTGTGGAACGATAAACTTTCACTTGAATGACACACTAGATTATTGATCTAGGACTAAAACAAAACAAGAGAATACCGAAGCGGCAACAAACCCATAATTCGAATCAAAAGATAAGCTTTTGGGCCTGATGCTGAGGAAGCTATTTGTGCTATACTTGTGAATAATTCTGGTTCATTTAACTGCGACATCTGGCACATACTGGATTGAATTATAGATATAATTGAATATACTTATGTAAGTTTATATTTCTACATTCTTTCTTTCTTAACATTATTATTTTTTTGTATAATTTGGTAAGTATGCATTCGCTATGCTACCCTTTTTATGTTAATTAATGCATTGTAGGTCTGACAAGTTGGAAGACCAGAATTTGGATTTAATATAATAACGGATAAAGTGTATACACTCTTCTCGTGCATATATTGAATTTTTCGATATTTGGTCAGATGATATCCCGATGCAGGCATTACTTATATTCTATGTGAAGATATTTCAAAATGAGTAGCTTCTATATATCAGAGGCCAAAGATTTTACCTTACCATGTAATTTACATAGTATGTAACACTCCCTGTCAAATTGTGTGGAACAGCTGAAAAGCGTTCTGTTTTAGCCGCTTACTGTTGAAAACTGTATTGTTGTTGTTGTTGCTTATATGCATTTGTAACTGTATCATATCATACATTCTGCTATCGATTCTTTTTGGACCTACGTCTGTTCAATTGAAAAAAAAATCTGATTTTTCTAGATCTAAAAAAGGAACTAAAGTATTCTGTTGTGTTTTATTTCTGCATGTGATCGTTAGGTTAACCGAATTGTTTAAAAGTTTAACATTTTTAAGAATGTTCTAGGAGTTCGGACAGGTAAAAGTTTGAATAGTTGATAAAGAGTAGTTGAATACATAATTAAAAAGGTTGCCATAACAAATCTGGATCCAATCGATTAGCTCACGGTAATATCAAGTTCGGTCATGAGAAAATCGAAGTCAGTAGAGAAGAAACCTCCGAATTGCCGAGATTGGTGACTCATTAATGAAACTGCAAATACCTCAACTCACGTTTCGATTGTTTAATTTCAAACTACATATTAATATAGTATAAAATCTGCATAATTGTTCGTTTTGTGTCTTCTGTTGAACTTTTTCTAGCATCTAGCAGTGTCCATCCAGTGTAATAATTCAAGTTCAACATCCATTAAAAGATCACTGAAACCGGAAAGAAATTAAACAGGACCTAAATCTTCCGAGTCAAAACTCTAGAAGTAGAGCAGTAAATTAATTATTTCTGTGACGAGAGAAAGGAAGACTTTCCTCAAACCGTTTCACTTCCTTATAAGGACAACAGAACCCGTGATAATTAAACTCCAAATAGTATTACAGTGGAACACAAAGGCCAAACACAATGGACTGATACGATGGCCTGGCCTACTGATGTCACCTTTAATCCTGTTTCTTTACCAATAAATATACTTTCAAGCAAATATCTAAAGGATTCTGGATAATATCCTTCCCTTTTAAATATGTTGCTATGGATTGAGATGAATGATAAATTGCTATCGAAGCACTAACAGACTTGATGTCGTTCAGCATTAATATGAGTTTGAATAAGTCAGCCTCTTCTTTTTGACATCTGTTTCCGAATCCTTGGTGCTGATTTGAAGGTAACAACACTGGCTACTCCGCTACTTTCAGTGATAACTCTTTTCTATCTACGAAGTGGTCAAATTATTTCTTTTTTATATATATATATGTAGTAGGACGAGAAATACTGATAAGGATAGTGCCGCTCGAACCCGCGACCCTTGGCTTTCCTATTTTTGCTTTTATTTTCTTCCATTTTTAAAGGACCCCATTGGAAATAAGCCACTCTGTGGCTTTTATGGGTTATCCTAGGTAAATGCACACACCACTCCTATTGTGCGACTTATTTATATCTAACTTCATGTACTAAAATATAGTCTGTCTCATTTTATAGTAATATCTGCCCTTTTTTACAGTGTATCAGACTTTTTTTTTAGATTTTTATACTCTATATATGTCAAGGATTTAATTAAGAAACCTTTTATTATGATAGACTATTATTATTCTCAGTCTTAATACAAAATATTATTTTTATCTACCAGCTGCATTGTGATATTAATTGTATGTTTTATTCTAAATTGTGATTTTTTGTAATAATATGCCTATTTTACCAGCTAAACGGAAATTCCCTACAACTGACGTTTGTAAGGCAACCTAATCAATGCACATCTTTTACACTATTCACCCCTTTTTTCAAACACCAACCCAGGTTCTTTGACTCCCCGCCACGGGTTTTCCTACCTTGAACGGGAAGGGGCAACGGAACTAATTTGTAGTAGGACGAGAAATAGTGATACAGATAGTGCCGTCGCTGGGGCTTCGAACCCACGACCCTTGGCTCTCCTGCCCGATGCTCTACCGCTGACCTAAAGGGAAATTCCCTACACATATATACTCGACACTGAAGTTTGTATCACGGAAATTCTCAAATTCGACTAACCACTCTGGTGGAAAGTTATCAGGCTGCAGCAACGAGCTGAGAGCCAGAGAGAAGTGAAACATTACGCATATTGCTTGTAGAGATGAACTTTTTGGGTTGAACAATGTATGACAAACCAATTCCAATACATCAGATGCACAGTACCACTAGAGCGGAAACGAATGACCAGTCATGTGAGCCCAAGACAGAGAGAAAGAAATGAACGAATCGACGATACTTTGACCGCCCGAAGCTGATGTGGCAACTTCTGATGCGATTTCTACACATATATAGAATATATAGTTGTAAAGGAGATATGGTTCAGGCGGTTATTCAATTCGATTATTCAATTAAAAATACTTTTAACGAGTTAAATGTTTTATTAAATGAGTTAAAATAATACGTATTAATCGCTTTCAAATAGATAATAGAAGTCATACAAAACATGTGTATAGTACTCATTTTAAAAATATGCACATCAATGTCCCGCTTAACTATCAGTGCTGGTTAAAATGGGGACCTGTTGTTTTTGTTATACTCCGGCTTCCAAGGAAGTTGGGATAAAGAATATTCGCTTCGTCAAAGTTCTTCCGTGTTTATGGTGTTTCCTGTAGCCTGGGTATCAAACTTTTTACATGTGTATATCATAGGAAAGCTGCATGTCATGTTCTTTTTTGTCTGTCTTGGACTCGCATGACTGTCCATTTCATGCTATGAATTATGATCGGCCAAAACAGAGACGTATACATTGTATGTAGTATTTGAACAGCAGCACTGTATGTGAGCCAATTGCAATATCGCATTACGTTTTGTTAAACTTTAAAATTAAAATTGATTGTCAGTTGTACCTACGTAGGAAATCGTAAATATATTTTCTTTATCGAAAGACATGTGAAAGCTAGCGGAACATTTTCATCTCATAATATATTGATTTTTGTTTTTTCCGTCGATAATATTCATTTTCTGCTTCTTTTCCCAAAATCAAGACCAAGACCAAAAATCCACTTGGTCTTGACACTCGTTAAGACATGTATTAACCGTGATATTGGCTCACAGGTCAAAGGCAAAAATTATTATCATGAAGGAATTTTTTTCACTGGAGATATTAAAATNACTTTTGTAATAGGAGTTGCCTCCCTTCGCACCATGGTTATTGCAGATTTTAATAACCTATTTTGACGTTGCATTTTCCAAATACGCGATGTATCTAATTCAATATTAATGGCGTGCAACACTGGTAGATTTTCAATCCGTATGCCTCAAAAGGGAGTCCTCTGTATGCCTCAAAAGGGTGTCGTTCAAAACTGCAGGAAACTCTCAAATCAGTCAAGCTAGCAGACGGGAAAACCCCTGCAATATCACATGACTTATCACGTGACGACATAAGAGAAGGTAAAATGGCAGCTAAAGTGTTCGTTGATGATAGCAGTGGGTGGGATGTGTCGGATATTAATAGCCTTACAGCTGTAAGCACGAACGAGCGATACACTATTGGTCTGCAAAGTGAACGTAGTCTTAGGCCTAACATAAACGTAACACATGAAACGACTGAACACTCTGAGAATAGCAGTTCTCTTGGATGGAGTGGTAATGTAAACAACCTGGAGTTAGAAATTGGCCCATTTGTAAGTGCTGTTACAAGCGAGCAGATTGACTCTGGTATCAGCGCGGATCCTTACAGGGGAGAAGAACAACATATTGACACAAGTTTATTAGACAGTGAAAATAACTTCTGGCCGTTTGGGGCTGACAACTATGCACATAATGTTAACGTGTCAAATAATGACCATGTACAGACGACTCCAAGACTTCAGTTACTCCCCGAGGTAGCTTCTCAGGAAAGTCCCCACAGATCGATGTCTGAGGACTCATTACTAGCTATTTTAGAAAAGTTTGATGCCACCGATATAAACGAGCACGATCAGGATATCAACATGATTCCAGAAAACGAAAAAACCCAAAGTAAAAAAGTATTGTCCAACTTTAAGGGTGCACTTGGAACCTCAAATAACATACCAAATGGACATCTGACATCGGAGGACTTAAGTAACAACCACTGTGTTGACATTGTATCTAGTTCATGTATTAATGGAAGATCTGATGAATCACATCCCGAAACACATGGGAGGTACAGCAACCACAGAACGTTACGATCATTTAGCAGTGACGATGATCTGGAGGCAGACTTGGGACTGTCCCATGTCACAAATGGAACAAGGTCTAATCCTGAAATGTCTGGTTGGCACTGCCATACTCAGGTGAAACCTGAGCATGATAAAGTTGCGAGGAATCAACTGATCGCTGTGTGTGTTCTGTGTGCATTGTTTATGATCGGAGAAGCAGTAGGTATGTAATATACAATACACATTTGTGATTTTTTTTCTACTAGCTGTCTTTGAATCGGCACATTAAGATAATTACCTAATTTCAATTTTCAGCAGCTGGAAACTTGTTCAAATGGGTATCAGCATTCTTATAGAGGGTACAATCTGGCATCAGAACAGCCTCAAAAGCAGATTTTATGGCATATATAATAAAGTTTCTGTAGAAATAGCGACCGGAGCATCAATTGATTGATGTCATGTTGGTAAATCTGAGGACACCTTGCATTGACTGTTTCACTGTGTAACTTCACGTAATTTGAGTGCCCTTGGATGTTAATAGGATGTATAAAATGAAACCAAACTAATAAAGTAATATAAGTACGGTTATACCTTGATTGGTAGACTGTCAAATTGGCGTTAAGTATTTGTGGAAAATGTGGTTATTTGCTTCCCATTCTCCAAGTTTAGAGAGAGCACACCTGTTGATAACAAGATACCCATAGCAAGTCCTTAATCAATATGAATGAGCTGTAAATATATATATATCTTTGTAAAATTGTTATCTTTGATTTGGTCAGTGAAGTTAGTTGGGGTGTCCATTATGATCAGCAGCAAGTAGCCTAGCTACAGATGTTCCCCATTTGCTATATATAGATCAGAACATTTATAAGCAGGTGCACATGTGCACCTACTATTTGTGACGTCATACATATGGAAACCATTACAGTTTTAAGGAAACTTACGCTTTTCTCAAAAGTCATTGAAGATCAAATTTTATACACATATCAAGCAGTCTAAAAAGATCATCAGGTGTACATACATATATGTAATAGTACACTGCAGACTTCAAACTTCCATTTCTGGGAAATCTATAATTTATGAACACCAATTTTTCATGCATAAATATAGGCTTTCAATGTTAAAAAATGCAATTCCATAATAATAATCATTATATAATTTAGCTAGATTATAATAAGACAACCTTTTTAAGAGCAATTTCATTGCTTTTTATGCAGTTTGCTCCAATAAGACATATCAACCAGCTTTCTTGACTCAAGAAAGGTGTGACATTGAGTTGTATGTATATGTTTTCAACGGGATTTAAATGACCGGTCTAATAGAGATCTGTTTTGACTCTCCAAATTTAGGTAAAATTCTAATTCACTCATGAAATTGCTTTAATTGTCAAGGATAAACTGAAAGCCATGTAATTAAGTGATCAAATAAAGAAGACAAACCTGTATGTTTACCATTGTATGCCAAAACTCCAGAAAGGTGACAATTGTACATATATATAAGCTGGGATTGTTGCAGATTTTTTGCAGCTGAAATTCAAGTGCATTATAAATAGCCCATTGTTTAGTTGTAACTGTGAGAGATCAATATTAAAGGTATATTTAGAAACTTTATGACACATGTATTATTGACATGAGCAATGTACCTTACATTATGTATATATAACCATTATAGGTACAGTATTTAATGTACAGAAAATGTCTTAACAATCTATATATATCTGAATCTCTAAAACTGTTTCGACATTCATGATTTAGCCAGCTGTCTTCAGAAATTGTGACTAGATGGGTGGAGAACCTGATAATCCTGTGTCTATATGTTCTGACACAAGATCTGGTATTTAATTGATATAATTAATTAAGTGAGGTGTCAGTAGACACTTACCAATTGTCTTCCATGCATGACCTTGTTAAAAATCTGCAACCCCAAACAAGATCTTTTATATACATATATATATATATTGGTGTACATGTCATTTCCGACAATTGGCTGAAGTTTATAACCCATACAATTTATGTACTGTAATGCATGAAAAATGTGTATAAAGGCTATCAGGGATGTATATATATATTCAATCATTTAATTTCTTGAGCTAGTATAATTTGGAGCATAGAATAGATAATTGTGTCAAATTCCTACAACACTTTTATTTGACAGATACCAGGTACGTATACATGTGTGGACCTGATAATATGATCACAAGTCTTTTGTGCATTTTCTGAAATTTTCATCTAGATAATTAGCAGAAAATAAAGGGATATTTTATGGGATGGTTCGATTTCACGAAGAATATTATTTCCTCAAACATTATATTGATGTCATATATATATGACTAAGATTGGATGAGCTTATATAATTATCAAGAGTCATGTTCAGGAAATATAGGGTGGTATTAAAAGAAGCCTGGGTCTGGCCATAAGATAGGCCCTTGATTATATGTTGTCAACTGAATGTACAGGAAATACCAGCTTATTGATTTTCAGATCAATTTCAGTTTCATAATTAAAAGATCTGAGTAGTTTTATGTAATTAACTTGTCCAATTTCTTTGTGATGAATTACATCAAATGCCGCAGTCCAACTGAATTATTTGTCTGTGATCATATGGTGTTCAGAAAATTAATTAGGTGTAAAATGTAGTACATTGTATAACAGACAGATATACTGTGTTGATTGATTATATTATATTTTGTGCAAAGACTAATTAATTTCTTGTACACCAATTGCTCAGTACTTATACGCGAGTACTTAAAATAAACTTGTGTTTTACTTTAGATGCATATGAAACTGTCGTGTAGTTCTTAGAAATGAGGATCAATGCATATGGTTGGGGGCCATTTACATGTTTATATATACCGGTATATACTATAGCCGGCAAACTTTACACAACCTAAAGTATGAATTCCCCCAACACTATGTATACAATTTTATTTACCTTGCCTGGCATGGGTATACCTATTGTACTGTATTAATATTGTCGACCGGTATTTGTGTTATATATTGTGTTATTGTAATGAACGCGTACGTATGCCTACATTGATTTTGTGATGTTATGATAAATATGATATATTACCTTGGGGACAATAGATGTACAATGTACATAACATGTCTACATTTAGTTAAAGAATAGTTCATATTTATGATGGTGAAATGAATTTGATTTAAGCTTGCAGGCAATCATTTACAAGTTAAAAGGATTTTAGTTCTACATGTATATATATATCGTGTGAATGACTTTTAAAATTCATGATTGATGCATGTATAACCTCAGTGATGTTTACAAATTGCATTTAGGTGCGATGACTTTCTTGGTCCACGTGTACTGTACAAACATGTACAGATTTAGTTTTAGATAAGGAACATTTATTTCATATACCGGGTATATATACTTTCAGTAGAAAGTTTTTGGCGGCAGGCCAATCCATAATGAAAAAAAAGGGTTTTCTAATTTCCGAATAGCTAGGCTACATGTAGATACATGTACATCATATTAGCTGGCTACTCGGTATCCAATTTAAATATTTATATTGATGGATAAATTCAATATTTAGATACATTCTGTTCAATCTGTGACTTGTTCTGATATTTCAATAATGAAGATATACATGTTTGTGGAAATACATTTGTACACTATATATCTTTTTACGTCCATTTTATAATAAAGATGAGCTGGATTTCAACAGGATATCAACTTGCAGCAGGTTAAGTTTTATTAAACACTGCTAAATAAATAATGTGCATATACCCTTCACTTGCTAAATTGCTGCTACAAGTGTAAATATACTAGATATTTAAGGATTAACTTGAATATATTTTTATGTTATGGAGCTATAACACAAAAAAACGGAGTGTACTCTAAATAAACCGCAAAGCGGTTTATAATGAGAGTACACTCCAGTTTTTTGTGTTATAGCTCATTAACATAAAAAATATATTCAAGTTAATCCTTATAATTTAATCTACTGTGCATGATCCCTGTGAAAATCAACTTTATAGATGGACTCTTTTTCTCTTAGAAATTATTACGCCGCTGTATCAGCCAATCAAAAGCGACGTTACAAACGGCGATGTCATTTTTTATGTTATGGGCTAATAACATAATTTTTTAGGCCAATGAAAAGGTTTGTTACAAGCGAGATGAAATTATATGTAATTAAATTGTTGGTTACGTTACTTTGTCCGTCCAATTAAATGACCATAGCTGTTGATAGGACGTTAAACAATACTAAACTTAACTTTATAAGGATGTATACCCACAGTAGGATTAAAGTAGGTTTTCAGCTGCTATATTCATTCATTGTATCAAAAATTTAAAAACT
This sequence comes from Mizuhopecten yessoensis, assembly GCF_002113885.1. Classification (NCBI taxonomy): domain Eukaryota; kingdom Metazoa; phylum Mollusca; class Bivalvia; order Pectinida; family Pectinidae; genus Mizuhopecten; species Mizuhopecten yessoensis. The sequence continues at coordinate 42,703 of NW_018485984.1, read as the reverse complement.
ATTCAAATTCAGGCCTACATTAATATTGGAAATGAGTATTGCTTACATTTATACTGAAATATTTTTGTGAACATAATTATTATCCATTTCCTGCCATTTAAACTGCTGAAAATGTGCACTAATATAGCACAGCAATTGCAAGCATTTATATACATTCAGTATTACAGGATTTATACAGCTGGGTTTCAGCAGCTGCAGAAATCATGCTGTATCGTAAACCAAAACAGTAGGAATAAATTAAAAGTGACCACTTAATCATTGCTTTTAATTAATGTACATACATCTTTTAGAAATAAGTAGGTTATTATAACATACATGTAGGTATCTTCAGTGAGAAAATGTATCAGCACTGCTTCACAGCACAGGCATTTGTTTCTGTCAATAAAAATAGTCCTCACAAAAAAGCACACCCTATATAGCTACTCAAAAAATATTTTATTATTAGGATGTGATTTTTTTTCTTGGGACTTTTTTTTGTGAGGACTATTTTTATTGACAGTTCTAACAAATGCCTGTGCTTCACAGCACTCGGGCGGCTGAGTCAGTCTGCTATATTTTGACTTTGGTAGTGATTTACATAATATTGTATACAAATATAGCTACTTACGGACACTCTCTCTACCAAAACATGGTCAGGTGTACATGTTAGAGGACACAGAAATATTTTTAAACATGGCCCCCAAAGTTATATAATCAACTTACAAGTTTGGTGAATGGTATCACATAATACGTACATTGTATATACACTACATAAGGAAATAGGTCAACAGATATGACTATTTGAAGGCTTAAGGTAGCTATAGTCTGCTTTTCTATTTCCTATACTAGATTAATTTTAAATGGCATGAGTCATCTATATGTATGAGACGTTTCATTTCAAGGTTGGTCTTTTGTATGGAACATAATGCCTATTAATTGGGTTGATAAAACCACACATAAACATGCTTTCATGCATAACTTTTTTTCTTTTTATGATATATCTCCCAAACTTAATGAGCAGAATTCAACAAAATGTGTATGCTTCATGTGTCCTTTGGTCAAAATTTACACAAATAAATTAAGTGGCTGACCCTCATCAGTGCTAAAGGGCTGGATCAAAAGGGGAAAAATCAGCCGATTTGCTTGCTTTTAAATTATCATGGCGTCTCCTCCCAAACTTATTGAGCAGATTTCAACCAAACTGTAATGGTAGTATAGGGATCAAAAATCCTACAAATAAAGGGGCATGACGTCAACCCATTTGATGGATGAGGGTCAGGAACATCAAGAAAGCTAGCTGATTTCATTCAAATGACTAATTCCTTCCAAACAAATATGGGCAATTTTTTTACCCAATTGTAGTGGCAGCATCCGTTACTTAGGGATTAAATGTTAAACCATTAAAGGGGCTGAGGATCGGGGTCAAAAGTGTTGATTTGGAAGATTTACCTTGAATGACATTAAATCTTCCAAACTACTAGGCAGGTTTAATTTAAATCTGACAGTAGCAGTTGGTAGCTAGCATCTTTAGCCCATGAGAATGAAATGTTATACAAAATAACTGGTTGACCCCTACAGTTCTTTTTTCCATATGACTTGACAGATTTCAACTTGACTTCCTAAATATCCAATTAGAGTGCACGTGATTAAAGATCTCTATTAAGAGCCTTTTGTTTGAAGATACAATGGAAACCCTTTTTTCTGGCATGGCTACATGTTACAGCTTAAACGAGAAGACACTCGCGGTCATCGATATCCCCTGCTCACAGTGCAGTTAAAGGTCATTAAAAACATGATGTATATATGACAACAAGTACAGTAGTTTTTAACCAACTCAATAAATTTTTATAATGTAGTTCACTAAAACATAAAATGTTTGCCAAATTCAGCATCTGCTGCATATACATGCAATCAGTAGATGAACCTTTATAGAGGGATAATTCATGCAAGCATAATCTATATATATCACTTGTAGTAACTAAGATCTGACATATGCGAACGATTTTTCTTAATCTGAAATATACAGAAGACCAACAGTTGTTAATCAAGGCACTAAAATTAAAGCTTAAAATTAAGGTCAAATTCAGCATCGGCAATATGCAATTAGTAAAATCTATGCATAACATTTATAGTAACAAATGGTAACCAAGATGTTAGTGCGACCAATATTCAGCAAAGATATATTTAAATGGAAAATTGATTAAATATCATAAACAGTGCCAATGGAATTGTGAGCGAAATTTAACATGTGCAATTTTCCAATAAGCATCCGCAATATGCATTCAGTAGAGCAACCCTAGATACCCAATTGGTGTAGATATACACAACATAGGTCACTTAAGCTCGTAGTACGTAGGCAATTGCAAGATATAGATGAGAGCTTCTTAACCTTACATGAAGATAAAAGCAATTGTTCTCAACCAAGTCAATGAAGTGTAAAATATAGGTCAAAATCAGCATCTGCAATATGCTTTCAGTAGAGCAACCCTAGATACCCAATTGATGTTAAAATAATCAACATAGCATTTGTAGAAGGCAAGATATAGATGAGAGCTTCTTAACCTTACATGAAGATAAAAGCAATTGTTCTCAACCAAGTCAATGAAGTGTAAAATATAGGTCAAAATCAGCATCTGCAATATGCTTTCAGTAGAGCAACCCTAGATACCCAATTGATGTTAAAATAATCAACATAGCATTTGTAGAAGGCAAGATATAGATGAGAGCTTCTTAACCTTACATGAAGATAAAAGCAATTGTTCTCAACCAAGTCAATGAAGTGTAAAATATAGGTCAAAATCAGCATCTGCAATATGCTTTCAGTAGAGCAACCCTAGATACCCAATTGATGTTAAAATAATCAACATAGCATTTGTAGAAGGCAAGATATAGATGAGAGCTTCTTAACCTTACATGAAGATAAAAGCAATTGTTCTCAACCAAGTCAATGAAGTGTAAAATATAGGTCAAAATCAGCATCTGCAATATGCTTTCAGTAGAGCAACCCTAGATACCCAATTGATGTTAAAATAATCAACATAGCATTTGTAGAAGGCAAGATATAGATGAGAGCTTCTTAACCTTACATGAAGATAAAAGCAATTGTTCTCAACCAAGTCAATGAAGTGTAAAATATAGGTCAAAATCAGCATCTGCAATATGCTTTCAGTAGAGCAACCCTAGATACCCAATTGATGCAAGTATATTAAATATAGCACTTGCAATTGAAGTTGGCAAAATATAGATTAGAGCAATTCTTCTGAACCAGGTGCATTGACGGACCCCATTTCTATATCCCCCACCAACTCGTTGAGCAGGGGATAATAAATTATATCTCAGAAAAAAAATCCATTTTCACACACATGATCAGTTTGACGAGACAACTAGAACATTTCAATGCACAAAAACTTCAACTTTACAAGAAAGTGTGTTAAAAGCTTTAAAACTTAATTGCTCTGCTCTTTAAAACCACAAGGCCCGGAGACCTGACATGTATAGCCTGTAGTTGCTGTGTTAAAAGCTATGAAAATAAATTACATTTGCCCATGTATTTAAGGTTGCATTGATAAGGTGTTGAGCAACATCGCACAACTTTCTTCAGTATAATTTAGAGTTACATTCCCTGAAGCAATGATATTTTGTCTCGATTGCTAGGCTTGCAGGTTGGAGGACTGCTCAAATTAAAATAAAGGATTAAATACGATTTGAAAGCTGTAACCTAGATATGATTGATTGAAATTATATATCAATTCATCTTACCTGTTTTTTGCTAAATTTATATAGTTACAAGTGTAGAGTGGTACTGGCCCTTAAGCTATGGACCTCAGTTTTCATACTTGACTGTAGCTGACTATCTAATATATATGACTTACAAAGGAAGACTTTCCACCTGGCTGAGCTGATCCTAATCAATAGGCTCAGGATCACAGACTTTAATATATGTAGCTGGTACATGTACACGTAATTACAACAGGAAGGTAATCAAGATACCTTCGTAATATTTTGTACTTACAGCTGTATGATATGGGAACCTGTTGACAATGTACATATATATGTGCTATATTTGTGTAAATTTTTTATTACAATAAAAAATAATATTTGTCGGGGAAAAAACCCAGATGGAAACTACACGTTTNTAAGTACTGTACTAGTAAATATGTGAAATGACAAACTCACTTTGAAGGTTGGCTTTCATACACATCAGTATTAAGTTTAGATCAAAAGTTACCTCAAGGTGCATTTACTGTTAACATGACTCGATCAAACAGATTAGAGGAAAGAAGAGAAAAGATCGAACTGACAAAGAACTAATGAAGATGGTACAAAGATGGGTGCCAAGATCCCTCTGGGATCTCTTGTAAATAGTAATTGACAACATTCAATTATAATTTAGTCTATTGCATTGAAAAATATTAAAGAAAACATATAATATTTAGCCGATATCATGCTCAGGCCTCCGGAAACAGTAAAATTTGCAAAAATGGTGAAGCGACTTAGAACTGAATATTGTAGACATTTTTTATTTCAATATACATTATGTATATGCCTTTGTCATGCATGTATGCTGGACTTATCATGTAGCATTGCTTAGGTTAGTCACAAAAACACTTAACATTTTTTAGTGTCAGTGTTCTCGATCTATATCGCAGATCCGGTGTTGGCAAAACCACACATCAACATGCGCGAGCGCTATATCATATGCATGATACTAGTTACTTCAATATTATGGACAAATATAACTGAAAAATGTATGTGTGTGCAAACTCACCGATCCACTCATTTATCATATATTCAATGTATTTCACTTATAATGAATTCATTAAATTGCAGTATATGACATCATATATATATTTGTACAAGATAAGACACCAGTGAAGATATTTGTTCATGACAATACACCTGAGGCCGTTGATTTGTACATAATGGATGTAATAAATCAATAGCCTCGGGAGCAATATATTAATTACCAGGTATCAATATCAACATGATGACACTATTTGTACATTATGCTCGACCGCATGGGTTTTCTCCGGGTACTCCTGTTTCCTCCCACACCAAGACCCCCATCCCCATGCGCTAACATCCGGGCCAACAAGAGTGATTAATATAAGTTGAAATAACTTGTTTCATAATTGTTGTAAAATAAATAAAGTTTATATTATATAAGTAATAATGACAGTATGATCCTATACTGGCACTGGATCCTAACAAACAAATGTTGGTTGGATGTGTATACTTAGATATATATATATATATGAGCAATGAAGTGTAATGACGACAGTGCAATATACTATAATAAACCTCTATAAATATATACTTTACTGTACTTATATTGGCCTGTGGTAGCTATAAATACCGGAGTTACCACACATACATTGTATACTGGTATGTACTACTAGAATGATGTGGTAGGCAACATATATATTTGGCAAATATCTCTGTACCTGTAGACCTTCACACGAAGTATAGTGTTATCTGGTACATGTACATCCCATAGCTCCTCATGATCATAGTGGGTGAAATTTATTAAAATGCCAAAGATAATATCATATACAAAAAACAGATTGGGAGGGTCCCCCTGAAAATAGCAATGATTTTCTGTGATTAGACAACAACTATCTCTCACGGTAAATGCATATGTCTTTCAGGTTTCTAAAAATGTCTGACTTGTTCTAAAACAAACTATGAGGAAATTAAACAGATGTTTACTTTGAAACTTAAAGAGATACATGCATAAATCAGCTTCAAGGAATTTATCCATCGATGATTTATTTCAAAGATTTGAAGAAAAAAAAAATGTAAAAATTCATCATAAACAAAAAGTCAGATTCTTTGGAAAATTGCATTACAAATCTTAAGTTACAAAATGTATGTACATGTATTGGTGTTTTAATTTTTGCCTTGCTGAATTGTGAATATAAAAGTATAGTGTAAGGTGTCCTCCAATTTCCATTTTCTTTGAATACTTCTCAAAAATGCATGACTACCAAAATAAATGCAGCATTTTGGGAAGTGCTAGGTCATAAATGATCCTTTATGTGGTGCTGCAATGCAACAAGTTTGATCCTAAAGGTTATATAATAACACACTGATTGATCAAAACTATTCTAGCTAAATTTGAATTATATGACTGCCCTGGCAATAATAATATAAAGAGATGTATGACTTTGTAACTTGTTTGTGAACATATTCATGCCACCTGCATGCATTTGCTTTTGACAAATTACATGTACAGTGCAAATGTATGTTTTTTGAACGTCATTTCAGTGTGTACTGAATTTTATAATGTAATTCCCTTGAAGCCAAAACCTACAAGTGTACTTGTACCTGTATACATTATGCATATATGGCCTGTTATAAATGGAATGTCCCAGGGTAGAGCTAGGCAACCAGATTGTCAATGCAAGGTGACTTAATGAATATTGATAACATTACACGTTATCTCTATCACAAAATTCCTAACACCCTCTGCGGCAATTCACAGAATAATTGGCCAGAAAACGTTTGCATAAAAATCTTAACAGTTGACGCAAGGTATTATGCCAGATTTGTTGCAGGATACCGTAACAATATTTGATATAATAAATAAATGCATCCTCCCTATTTTCTCTAGTTCATAATTAAGGGTACATATAATTCTATGATTTAATTACCCGATGAAATACTTTGACAATCAAAAAGCATTTATCAGGATGTTGTTATCAATTGAAATACGGTAATTAAATGAATGTCAATTAAAAAAATACCATAATTTTAAAAGTTAAATCAGTCATTGATGTGAGGAAATTTCAATGTAACATGAGCATGATCACATCATGATCAGGAGGTGTAATACATAGGAGTAACAAATTTGTTATCTTATCCTCCAGGTGCTTGTACTGTCTAAATTTAGTTAATTATTACTCAGCCTGATATATATGCTGTGTTAGTTGGGAACACCCAGCCAGTGAATCTGGTACAGCAATTATTTATCTGATAATTGTTACTCTATCAGACCACATTTGTGCTACTTTTTAGGACCTGTTCTGGCATGTTACACCTGTACAATTCCCCCACCCCAGACAAAAATAGAACATATATCATATCTTGTCATTCCAAGGAAACTTGTAAATATACTCTAGATCTCTGAAAGATATTCCAGAAAATTATTTTTATGCTCAAACATGAATTCTGTGATCTCACCAAATTTCTTTTATTTTGTTGAAATTATGTAACAGTCGAAAAGTAGATTTAAATACAAATCATTGATATAGAATAAATTTGAACCAATTCCAAGTTAGAAAAAAAACTGAAAATATTGGAAAACTTACACTTAATAATTACCAAGGTATTGGAAATACAACAGTCATATATATATAGTGCTCAAGTCTAGATCCTTGCTCCAGTGATAAATCGAATGGATTTAACATTTCTCAATAAACTTTGGAGAGTTTTGGATTAAAATGTAGAAAATAATTTATGAAAAATGAAAAGAGTTCTATAACGATTTTCCTTTTTCACTTAATTAACTATGGCAGTAGGGACTTGCTCCCCAAACCTCTAAATAAGCAGGCATCTTGTCAATTCGCGCTAGTATGCAGACATAATCATCTCGGATGGAAACACTTCTCTGTATCATTTCTGGGAATAATTTCACATTGTTTTAACTCCCTAAAATTATCCATAAATTATTATGCTATAATTGTCATTGTTTTTAGCACAGAAATAACATAAATTTAACGGGAAGTTCTGTGGAGGCCAGCTGTACATGTACAGTCAGGCACTTGAAACTATAGGTCTTTGCACATGTACATGTGTGTCAATGAATGAATACATTGCATTACAGAATATTGTAGAATCTAATTAATACCTAAATTTAGCTTGGAATAACACAAACAAGACTTGATGTACCAATCAGGTGATCGTAATCTATTTCACGAGTCACGACACAAGTGAAAACCCATTAATAACTGTCTATGCACTTTAAACATAGTCATTTTTACATATACTTACTGTACACTTATTTTGTTTACATCTTTGCTACAGCCATTGGCAAGGTCATAATTGAGATGGCAGTAAGATTTTTAATGTTGATAGGGCCACTTGCTGGAGGTGTCAATCATTACTATCAGATGTTGTAACGTATGTAATGTAATCTAGCCAGAATGTAATATATCACAACCCTGAAAAGTAGATTGGGGACAGTAGGAAATACTGAGGTATATTTGTACCTGCAGTGTTGCAAATTGAGCGAGCAGATCAGTTTTACTAAATTCGGTGTTCCATATCCTTGAAATTCCAGGGGTTGCATTCTGTAATAAATTCTCTGTGAAATGAAGATATATCAAGAGTAACCTTTGAATTTAGAAAATACAGTCCTTTAATTAGTACTGTGATCCAGGGGCCGCAGTGCCTGCATGAGTGGTATAATTATAAGGTGTCTGACCGTCTACAATCACTATCCCTCAACCATGGCCACTGGGTCACAGGTTTGAGGGGCAGACACCAGGTACACCTTTAATGGGCTCATTCCCCGAACACCAACTCTGGAGAATTGAAAGGAAAGTGTTTATATAGGAAATCCTTTGAAGTTTAGTTATATAGCATGCAACAGTCGCATCAAGCACAGCGGGTAAACGTTTTGTTATAATGTCCATGTTTCCATTTTGAAGTTTCATCATGTAGCCTGTTTCAACTAAGAATGTCCAGTCATGTAGATATGATACTAAAGTCAATAATAAAATGGATAAAAAGTTTTCATTTCCTACATATAACTGTAATACACATTTAACACAGAACTAAGTAATAGAAAATAATCATTGAATATTAATTTTTACATTATATGAAAAAGAAAAATAACATGACATTATATGAAAAACAAAATTCCTTAATTTAAGCCACATTGATACTAATGTCAGCAATAAAATACAGTTTCTATTCCTACATATAACAGTAATACACATGTAATACAGCACTAAAAGATAGCCATTATTAAACATAAATATAAATGGCTGGAGGTTGGTGTTTGTTTCTCCTGGTACTCCGGTTTTCCTCCACCCACCAAAACTGGCTCGTCCCTAAATGACCATACCTGTTAATGGGATTTATTACACCTCTACTTTATTTACTCTATATAAAAGTAATTGGTTAAATCGAATATATCCCCACTTTTGCCTGAGTGTGTTTTAGTCCTGTGTGTTAGTCTGTGAACTAAAACACACCTACACTCGGGTGTTTCCGCCGAGCCAATCAGGCGAGAGGTGGGCGGAGCTTGTTACCGAACTCGGCAGTGACGCGCGAGGTGGGCGGAGCTTGCTGCCGAACTCCTAAGCATTTGGCTCCATTGCCATCAAAAGGGTATTTGGGACGTGAAGCTATACAGCTTATGGTTTACAAATATTTTCTAGTTAAAACTATCTCTCCAGTGTGTATCGGTATAATAAAACGGTTAAAGTATGGGGTTGAGGCATATATAGCAAGTTTCTGGTGTCCCTTGACCATGTCTATTTCCCTCGGCTTCGCCTCGGGAAATAGACCTGGTCTCGGGACACCAGAAACTTGCTATATCCCTCAACCCCATACTCTAACTGTATAATAAAACACAAGCAAGCCAATTCAAACTTAAGTACACTAACCCATCCTCTGACCCTCCCACGTTTAAAAACTTGCAGCAAACAGTACAAATACCTATAATAGCAATTATGCCTGCCCAAAGTACCAACTATTGAATTTAATTAACTGAACAAGCACCCAGCAATATTTCACAATATAACTGGCCACTTCTCATCATCATCACAGTTGACATTAACACTGTGCCTCCTACAAATTAACACTGAGAACAGTGTTTGTAAAGTTTGTCATAGATTTACATGTTTTTAGATCAACACTGCATGCTTTAAGTCTGGCATATGAGTGACCTGTGTAATGAGGTCATCCCTATTTGACAGACATACATACATGTTAAGACTGACAGTGATCATGATGGACTGGCTTGACCAGAGTCACCTTATAACACCTGCACAAGGTCACAAAGTACATATGTTTACTTCTGTCTAAATGGAGCTCATCCTCATCACAGACTTACATAAAATCTAATTCCGTGTCTTCATTGACCAACAGTTGTACAGGCAATGCCAATTGAATGTTGATAAATTATAACTCGCTTACAATAATTAGTCGAAAACTTGCATTTATCTATTAAATGTTGAATCCTCTGATGGTATTTTTACTTAGGATATTGGCAGAATTACTCAAGTGCTTGAAAGTTGGTGATTGCTTAAAAAGATCAGGATATATAAGAGTGTGTTATAAAGTTTTCATAGAAAAAAACCCACAGAATTTACATGTGATGTTCTCTTGCTGCGAATCAGAGACACATTTATTTTTTCATAAAAATCAATCATAAGTGTTTGATATCATTTTTACAAGATCAAGTGCAGCCCAAAAGAGGAGAGTGGGGGTGACACAAGGGCACATATCATAGACTTTTGCTTTTCACAGATATAAACCTATAATTAGGGGAAATATCTTCACAGAAATATCCTGCTCTACGCTATAACAAAATAGATTCTAATAATACATTTTCTACAAAGGTTTAACAGCCTAAAAAAACTCTTTTAATGTCTGCCACAATGTTACCCTCAAACTCTAGGTACAATCAAACCTGCATCTACCTGCCTGAACTCTATAGCCTGACATTTAAATGCGTTCAAGTGCTTCAGTTCTTACATATAATTACAACCAAACAGAGCTGATATCATGAAAAAAATGTATAATAAGGTTCTCTATTGGCTTAATTTGTAGCAAATTGTTTTTCTGTACATGAAGTAATAGTACAAAAAAACCAGCTGTTGAACTGAAAAGTTCATAGCCCTGCCAGTCTATATTTATGGCATGTTCTTTTATATATGGCCTTAAAAAACTATTGAAAATGTGTACATTACATTTGCTTGCTATAGTTAATAACCATTGTCTAATATAATTAATTATAAGCCATTTTGACAGACAGTATACCTGAGATTGATCTAAATACATAATCATTAAAATGTACTTAAGTTTTTCAACATTTCCTTTATTGATAAAAAAAATCAGTAAATTAAATCACCAATTGATTTTAAGTCACCAGGCTGTAGATATAGTACAGGAAAGATGAGCTCAGGTGTTCCCGTTACATCTAGTTGACAATTCTCTGTTATCAATTTAATTGATTGTCATTTTAATAATAAAAAAAAAACTTTCAGTTTCTATTCATCTCACTACTTTGTGAAAGTTATTTTACATGTTACCCATGCATGATGTTAGTTCCAGTCTTGTAACTTACTAGGGCATACAGAGCTGTAAGTACTTAAATATTAATTATAAGGTAATTGCATTTTAATTTAGAGGTATATATTAAAATGTTTTAATTGACAAAATGATCATGATGTGTATTCTGATAAGGACACCAAGTTTAGATGTATTAATAGACCTCAACTAAAAGTAATTCCTCCTTTACCCGGACTTCATCTGTCCAGGGAACTAAACTCCCTCAGCAGTTTCGAGGGTGCAGACTAACTCCATAGACAATCTCTAGTGTATCATTTTTCTCACAGATATGACTGAATTGATTAAGATGGAGCTGACCAATTTATGTAGGTTGTACATCCATTAATTGTAGAACATGATCATGAGACAACATAGTCCGAATTATTCTGACGTTTTATCGACTTTTTTCATATCGGTCTGTCGTTGACTCTAAAATATCAGTTTGAAGTGCGCTCCGGGCGCGGGTCGCATATTTCCCGCATATTATAGAGGGCCGGAGTTCTGACGTTAATCGACGACAGACCAATATGAAAAAAGTCGATAAAACGTCAGAATAATTCGGACTTGATACAACAGTGCTGTCAATATTGAAAAAGTAGATTTAGCTCACCATAAGTTTCAAAAATTGAAGTTGACATATTGCTTTTAAAAGACATCTGTGCATTTTGTATCAGTGTATTGCAAGGTTATGGTTCATTTGACCAGCAAACCTGTAATCAATCACGAAAAGTGAAACCGATTCCCATCACCGTTGTTTATATATGAACCCACCAAAAGCACTTTAAAACAAAACCCCTTTCAGTAAAGTACACATGAACTACATAAACAGCTAGGTCATGTTACTTGCATGAGTCATAGTGCTTGTGTATGGTGTTTTTTAGACTGGCCCTCATCTCTAGAATATTGAATCATTTAGAAAAATATAATCTATAATAATTTTGACCACTTTGATGTCTGATTCTAAGTTCTAAACTAGGGGGAGATAAGCTAGTAGTAACATGTAGCCAGGAAATTCTTCATAAAAACTTAGGGGCTGGTAGTAGCCAGTCTAGGTCTTTTTGATAGTACCCAATGCAAGCACTATAACACTTTATTGTCACCAGATCTCAAAATGTAAAAACATGCATGGCAGTGAATATCATATTGATAGTGACCATTTCATATGGTTTCAGACCCTTCTGTTAGTAAAAACATAGTTGCTTAAAAACACCTTTTAGAAGCACAATGGTTGCCAATACTTTTTGTTGTTAATAAACTTTTTCACCCCTGAAGACACATTTGAACCCTTAAAATTCAAAGGTTGGAATAGTTCATTATGAAACTTCAGGGGTGAATAAGTTAGGTTACAACAATGGGTCCCAGCTGCAGACACTCCTAACCGTCCTGTTAACAAGAACATGTTCACACTGTTCCTGTTACCACCTGGTTGCAGGCTGACACATCATGATCGTATACCCTTCAACAAAAGCTAATAAAACAGTTGCATGTAGGTTTTAGCAGATTATATATGTATAACAAGCCTGAAACCTATATAGGGCATTTGTTACACTGCAATGATCTTCCTTTACATATGGCACTTCGCAGGTGAACAAATAACATAAAACCATTTATGAAAAAAATAACAGCTGAGCAATGTCAGCATCAGTGAGATATATATATTTGATATAGAAGAGATCTTTTGATGATAAATTAATCACATTTGTAATGGTTGAGGTCATTCTTTCATCTATATATGGCAATTTAAAATTAATTAAGTCCAAAACCCAGATCAAGATAGTTTTATTACTTTCCTTTCGTATTGAATTTTCCCCTTTGGATGCAAATTTGTATAACTTGCCACAGACTGGTCCTTATTAAAACAGGAATTCAATATATAATTAGCTGTGATTGGCTATTGACAAATTTATTTGCATAAATGTGATGATTACATTAAATTACCATGCACCAACAGAAGGAAGTATTTAATTCTGGTAAATTGTAATAAAACTACCCTATTGTGACTCAGCGACTTTTAAAAGCAGAATTCTGCTTTGAATTAGTAGGTTTTCAGCTATAAAAGAGAAGTTAAAAACGTTGTTTCTTAAATAACTGATGATAATCGTGCAAGGTATTTCACTGAGATGATCTTTTAACAAATTTTACAAAAGTGCTTAGCAATGCAAGGACCCTGTAATCCATACAAAACGTCATTCAGTTTATCTTCAGGAAAAGTGTGTTTGTTTATAGAAAGAATACATTTTACCTGTACATCTCTGAAATCTGATAAACCCCGGTTTACATTATTTACAGTAAAACTCTTGAAAAAAGAAACCTTGTCCAGTAGTGTACCTTACATTATTACAGTTCTGATATAGAATTATTTATGACTGTAAAGGCATCAAATTCCCACACTTATTATTCGTCGTATATAAAGACATGACGTCGATTGTTTCTGAAGAGTTAATCGAGTGTGTACATTTACATAAGGACGATGTTGGCAGCGATAACGTCACTTGACCTTCACATTGACGTGACATTGTAACCCTGAGACAACAATACAATGATATGTTACTCTTGCCGCATTGTATGTCAATGAATTTATGAATGTTCATTGAAATTACATGCATAATTGTTTTCAAGGTTGCAATGTGTATATATATGTACAGTAACAAAAACACATGGAACAGAATTCAGGTATTGAGCACTCTTTTCATAGTCATCCCCTAATATAATCACTTTTAGCCGAAGACAAAACTTTAAGTAGCTATATGCATAATGTAGGTCCAGGGTTTTAGATAAGCTATGAAGATTTATATTCATTTTGTCAGGACATTGTCAAGATATACAATGAGCAAAACTTCTAGATGTACAAGTCAATTTAAACTAGTTCTTTCTCAATCTGCCAATTGAATCAACATACCATATAAAATTATGCTGAAAAATGTAAGTATAGAATTGAAGGTGATGGTATTACAGGAAATCCCATGTTAGGGCAGGTCAAGATGTCTTAATTATAATAAAATAATTTTCTGTGTTTTTTTATTACAGGAGGAGTCTTGTCCGACAGTCTAGCCCTCTTCACTGATGTTTTACACCTGGGCAGTGACCTAGTCAGTTTTCTCATTTCCCTCCTCGCCATCTACCTGTCGAAAAAACCCGCCACTAAAACCATGTCATTTGGATACCACCGTGCAGGTAAGTTCAGGATCATATATAACATGTTACTAAAACTGGTGTCAATCGAAAATATGACCAAGCACTAAAAACAGGTAACTCCAATAAAGTGTATAACGAACCCATGGCCATTACTAAATTTTTTAACGATCCCTTACCATTGTGGAAGACTGTAACTTTGCATTATAAACCAGTTTTATTTGGCATGGCTCATCTTCTCTAGCCAAGTGTTTGATGGAGTGTGTACGAAGCATAGATGGGCATCGCTGTACCTTTCTATGTTACTGTATACTGGGAAATAATTATCGCCTTTTTCAATTTCCATAATTAGAGCAAAATAACTTTTACAGAAACATATAAAAACAATATCATAAACAAAACATGTGAAGGGCAAATTTAATATTTAGCAAACATTTTACTGTGTGAAAATTATTTCTGTAAAGTAAACCATATGCCTTGCTAGCAGGACTATCTAAAAAACAGATAAAGATAAAATAGGCAAAATGTTATCAATAACAGTGGTCTGTGTGTAAATATAAATTTAGCATTGCTAGACTTAGGGTTTCGAACCATGGACCTCAGATTGATAATTACTGTCACTCTAACCAACAGTAAGCTATATATATAACTACCTGGTGGGGATGGGGCTACGGTGGCCAAGTGATCAAGGCGCCCGACATTCTGCTACAACTAGCAGACATTCATGGTGGCCAAGGCAGTCGCATGATAGTAGCTGTAAGTTGATGGTTTTTCTCCGGGAACTCCGGCTTTCCTCCATGTTCATTAAGGATTTATCAGTGGTACTTATTAAAGGCCAAATTAAGGGACACGGTGGCCAAGTGGTTAAGGCGTCTGACATTCTGTTACCACTAGCCTGGCTCCACCACTGGGTCGCGTGTTGGAGACCTACGTACACGTGGGACAGTCGTCGGGTACTGGCCATAGGTTGGTGGTTTTTCTCTGGGAACTCCGAAACAAACCAAACGTAGCACGTCCTTAAATGACCATAGCTGTTAATAGGACATAAAACACAAACAAACCAAACGTAGCACGTCCTTAAATGACCATAGCTGTTAATAGGACATAAAACACAAACAAACCAAACGTAGCACGTCCTTAAATGACCATAGCTGTTAATAGGACATAAAACACAAACAAACCAAACGTAGCACGCCCTTAAATGACCATAGCTGTTAATAGGACGTAAAACACAAACAAACCAAACAAACCAGCTACCTGGTCAATGGTATAATACCCTTGCCCAAGTGCGCTATACAGTTATGTCCAAAATGGAATTAAGGTATGGTTAAAATATACGGAAAATCTAGTATTTTGCCGCAGTGAGACGGATCATTAAGTTTGAAATCATCATGACCAAGCAGGTAATTCCGGGTAGTACCTGTCAGTGAAATGGTGTCAGATCAAACCCATCACTAAAATCCTGTTGACAGGATACCATCACACAGGTATTGCCAGGTAACCCATATTATCTCCACCTGTTATGTTGTTTGTAAATTATCATGGCCGATCAAGGAGCAGTGAGTCCGGTTGAGAGTAGTAGCCTAGCTGCCCCTTATACCAATATAGATAACAGACTAGTATGCGATTTCATCTATATTTCAAATGTCTTACACTGTGTCACCATAAAACGTGTTGTACGAGGAACAATTTCAATGACAATTTAATGTACGTGTACTTGATAAGATAAAGAATATCATTAATGTGTTCAGGGTTTGCATCCTTGCAACTGTAAACTAAGTCATATGAAAATAGTATTCACAGAGGATATAGGACAACTGACATGGTCACTTTAATTTGATATTTCTCTGGAATGTCAAAATGTCCCCCAATTAATGTCTTCTTTGAAATCCAAGGATAACCCGCTCCTGGTACACATACAGTTGTATCTTCTGTACATGTACACCCTTGGAATTAATATGTCATGACAAATAAACGAGGCCATCTTACAGATGATACAATATATAAAGTTATGCTTTTGTCAGTTTTGTCAAGTGTAATGTTGTATCTGTCTCAAGAAAAAGACCTGGGCCCACTTGTATAAAACATCACAACTCTTGAGATTTCCCATAGACAATACATTGCTTGAGATTTTCCTTAACTTTGAGATGTTTTATACCAGTGGGCCCTGTGTACTAGATATCCCATGAGCTCTCCTTAAAAGTTTGGTTATATTGGATTGTTAGTGCTTTACTTCCTATAAACAGCTATGGTCATTTAAGGACGTGCCAGGTTTTGGCGGTAGACAGAAGCTCTCATTAGATTCAGCTCTTATTTTCATCATGGTACATGGTATGATGACATCTGATTACATTTTAGTGGTCATCAGTGTCACTATTTAAGGTTCAAATGTCACAGATAAACTTCACCAACTTTTGTAGTAAAAAGGGTGTGTCCAGGATTTCTCAGTCACTGATCGACATGACTTATAGCATGATTACTTACGATCGATCTTGTCCAGTCATTGGTAATCGCACGACAACTCGAACCACCAGTCAAACGATGACCAATCTTAAGAGCAATCGCAGTATGTGATCGTCAATTGAGATCGTAGCAAATAGTGACGATTGGTTGTACGTACCTTCGCCAAATTGCCACCAGTCACATGATCGAGAAATCGTTCAATCCAATGTGACTTCAGAGGCCTTAGCGAACCCCTGCTAATGCTAGAATTGTTTTATTGTGTAAAACAAGTAATGATAACCAATATGTTATCATGCATACTTGTCCATGGTATTACAATAGGAAACAAAATATGTTACATGATTCCCTTTCATTAATTACGGCTGAAATAGTTGTAATTGAAAAATTGCTGCACTATTAACTTTGAGTAACATGATAAAACCAGCTCCAGATCAGGAGTTAACACTACATTGATTGTTAATGGTGTTTCCATGTTTTATAAAGTCCAATTATATATGCATTGTACTGATTTATAATTATACTATCAGCTGCTATTACTGATACTTATTTTGATTGGTGACAGCAATTTCTTGCCATTTATTTGTATCATCATCATGTTTGACCATCCTATCATGCCACAGATCTGTTGTGGGAGAGTGATGAGAAAGCTAGTATTTACCTACGATTTGTCTCCAATGATAACTGTGATGATTATACTGTATACTGATCCTTCAGCTTAAATCAAACCCTTATAACACCCAGTTCTCCAACTATGATTTTTTATCCAAATTATGCTGATCTTTTTGAAAGAAACAAAAAACTGATCCCACATTTTGGCATTTCACTTCAAAAACAATGGGAAACTTCAGATAGATATTTCCGTCATAAAAACCAGAATGGTACCAGATATTCCTCCATAGATAATTTGAATCCAAATGTGGAGCTATATATGCTTACTAGTTACACCAAAAAGAAAAATCCAAAAATCCATGAATATTAAGACATCAAGAATACACATTGTAGCATCTGTCGCATACCCTAATGTACACTGATGGTTCCAAGGACAGAGGAAGGCTGCAGTGGCTTGCATTCTTGCATACAAAATTTCATCCTGCCAGCGTGCATCTATTTTTACAGCACGAATAGCAGCTATCTGATTGCCTTAAGTGATATTGAAAATATTAAGTAACAGGAGAGTTATTTTAGACAATGTATATTTCTAACCCACGCCAGGCCCCGTTAGGAATGTATTTCCAGTTTGGGTAATACCTTGTCTTTATACATGTATGTAAACAATCAATAACTATTTTCCTCGCATGATCTCCTCCAACCATCATTGAGTGCCTGTGCTCTAATCAAGTGAGCTAACTGGTCAGTAGTGTTATCCTGGCCCAGTTACAGGTATATCCAAATTGAAATTAAGGGGAGGTTATACTGTATACATGAAAATTCTACTGTGGAATCTCGAGCAGTGTTTTGCCAGCAGTGGGACAGGGATCCTTACTCATTCACCCCTGAAATTTGATAATGAACTATTCCAACCTTTTAATTGGAAGAGTTCAAATGTGTCTTCAGGGGTGAATGAGTGAAGGAAAACTAAGTTGTGTAGGAGGTTTAATTTGCAACTTCGCATATGTGTAGAGAACTGAAGTCTCATACATCTTGGAAGAGCCTCGTCTCTTACATTTCTTGAGTCTGGCATGAATTGCTAACTTAATTAAGTCTCGCGTGTATGTAACTTGATGGTTAAATACATGTAGTTGCTTTGCCAGCCATCATTGTGTGATCAGTTGTCCTTGGTCTGTATGAACAGCTGGTGCCAGTCATTGATTGGGTTTTCCTTGACAGCAATGACATCATCAGGACTTGGAAATGCTGTATCAGGTCCCCAAGGGCACCTAAATTATTAATCGCAGATGGAGGGGTGCAGGTGTGAGGTAGGGGAGGGGCTTACAAAACACTATTCTACAGACATTATGTAAATATGAATTTTTCTGCCTTGAAAAAAAAATATTATTAAGGTAGTATTAGATAACAATAAGTATTTTTGATATTGACCCTGCTTAAGTAATGTGGTTAACTAGTGATGTAGGGCTGTGCAGAAAGGAAACTGTGTTCTGTGCTTGAGAAAGATGCTTTGTGTTTATTGGAGAGATGATTGTCTAGTAGGGCAGTCACACGCAGAAAGAGAAGAGTTCCACAACTGACAACACCAATTTATCAAGGTTTTGTATCCTTAATAGATCTACTAGGGCAGTCACAAAGAATGAGAAGAGTTTCACAACTGACAATGTATTATTATTTTCATAAACAAACAGGAAACAAACGTTGGTGCCAGGTGAAGGACGGCCTATTATAACAGTCTGATCACGAGTCGGGGATCGTGTACAGATAATATCAAGATGTCATCTCATGAACATGTTTTATTATATCGGGAAATAATCCATATACTTTATTTTTAAGTATTCAACGTTCTGATTGCCTTTTGTTACCGTTATTCTGTTCCGAAGAGTTGTATACGCTTCATGCGGCACTATGAAATTTGTGTTCTGTAATGTGGCTTTAATTGTGCAGTCATTGCATGCAATTCAAAACCAATACTTCCATTTCATTGTACTTAAATTTTCAAACAAACCCTACAAAAGTTTTGTCTGGTCATCATACATTGTTTCACTGAACTTTAGTTTTACATTATTTAGCCACTGGTATCTTGGGGTGACAAGCATTGGTTGGATTTTTATGCATTAAACCTTTCAAAAAAATGAAATATTGCTGAATTCAGCAGGAACCTTTTTATAAATATGTATATCATCTACTCACAGTTACACTATACATATGTATATCATCTACTCACAGTTACACTATACATATGTATATCGTCTACTCACAGTTACACTATACATATGTATATCATCTACTCACAGTTACACTATAAATATGTATATCATCTACTCACAGTTAAACTTTATATCAGCCAATTAGCGACAGTTAAACTTTATATCAGCCAATTAGTGTCAGGTTTATATGAAATGAGTTCAATAAGGAAACAAAACCAATTTATATTGCAGTGGGTGTTATTTATTACATCAATAAATTTATCGCCATTTGAATAGAGAACTTTAAGATTTTATGATTCCATATTGGGTTAATTTTGTATGTTTTTTGTTTCCATAAAAAAATAATACACCGATAACATTACAGTTTTAACGGTACATTTGTTATGACATGCAAAATATTGGAATTTTATATTTAGTTTTGTGTCATATTTATTGATTGAAAGCTTAAACCTGCTAAAAGTGTCTCCTACAGATCTATACGGGGCTAAAATAGTTTTTGTAACACCTGCAAAACTAATCACACTTGATCATTGATTTATACGAAAAGAAAAAAAAATACTCCTTGTACAGATCGCTCAGTGATATTTAATATTTGCATACAAATTGCTACCTTTTATCATGTACATGTACTCAACACATGTCTCCAATCAAAACCAAGCATGCATGTATTAGTTACAAATGTATCAATATCTTTTTATGTATATGCTGAAAACAGCCGTTTTGTTATAATGATCAAAGCCATTATCATATAGAATGTCATATTGGATGGTTGTATTAAAAATATACAATAAAATCAATAACTTCAAAGTCTCTGTGAATATGCACAACTCTGCTTTGTACCGGAGAACGTCCTGCTTTATTTTCTCCTTAATGATGTCTTCCAAAACATCTTCCAGAACGAAAACGTGTTTTTAAACATTTTTCAGATGAGGGAATATATTGTTGTTAATTTAAGTTAAAATATTGAAGCTTTACTTGTTGGCTTGTTTAAATCATACATATTTAAGTTATGATCATGGTCACCTTCTAGCTAATTTGCACAAGAGGGAATTTCCCTTTACCTGGTAATTAACACAATTTAATTAGCAGAGGCTGCAGACTGGGAGGCTGGAGGTTACTGTATAGTGTCGCTAAAATAGACTACAATTACATAAACTGATATATATGTAATTGGACCCCAGAGGTTGAAGCCCATCACTGTCATTGTATGCATATTACTTTACACCTGTATTACTGCAGTCACAAATTCATGCAAAATGCTGTGCATGACATATTCATGATGTCACTACACATACCTTACAGTGCATTAAAAGCAACACATCAAAGAATCTTTAAAACGTACGTCGTATAATTTATCAACAAATACCAAACCATGAAATCTTCGACGTATTTACATGATAATTATAATTCAATGGCAGGTGCCAGGTGGGTTTTAACTGATCACTGTTCAGCTATTAATGTTGGAAAATTTTGTAAAATCATTTTTCACAAATAAATTTGATTATTTATGTATATTTGTGGCTGGGCGGACATTTCTTTTTCTCTTAAAAATGCCAAGAAGTGTCTATCATTCAAGTCTTAAAATTGAATTATTAATTCAACTTCTAACTCTTATATCATTAATTGTATGCCATTTGTGTGATGTTAACAGTATAGCTTAAATGTTAGTCACATATTTTTATAATTGTTTTTTAATTAATTTTTTATTATTTTGAATTTCTATTTTCAGAGGTTCTAGGGGCCTTATTCAGTGTGTTCATCATATGGCTGGTGACCGGGGTCCTGTGTTATATGGCCGTGGAAAGAATTACAGGAGGACATTACACAAGTGTCAAACCAGATGAAATGCTGGTCACAGCTTCCCTCGGAGTCATGTTTAATGTTGTGTAAGTCAATCATGTTGTCAAACCTGAGGAATAATATAACCATCCCCTACCTTGAGGGTGCACATGAGACAGAGAAATCTCAATCCTGAGGGTAGATTTTTTTCAGTTGTCTAACATGAGGCTATGCCGAGATATATCTGTTACACCCTCAAGGTAGGGGATTATTATGTCTCCCCTTCGAATGAAGGGCGACATGTTGGATTAGTACTGGTTCTTCTTCATCTTCTTCTTTTGGTTCTTGTTATTGTTCTTCTTCTGGTTTTTAGGTCACCTGAGACAAAGTCTCAAGTGACCTATTGCGATTGCGTTTTGTCCGTCGTCGTCCGTCGTCCGTCGTGCGTCCGTAAACAATTTACATTTTCGACTTCTTCTCCAAAACCCCTGAACCAATTTCAATGAAATTTTGCAGGGACCTTCCATGGACAAAGGTCAACAAAAATAGTTGCCGGTTTAGTCCTACGCCCCCAGGGGTCTGAGGGGCGGGGCCAAAAGGAGTCAAATTTACTAAAATTTCAAAAATCTTCTTTTCCAAAACCCCTTAACCAATTGCAATGAAATTTTGCAGGGACCTTCCATGGACAAAGGTCAACAAAA
>NW_018485984.1:14838-19758 GCF_002113885.1 Mizuhopecten yessoensis | reverse complement strand
TTAAGGTGCTCTATCAAAATTGTGAATTTTATGACCATAGGGTCTCACGTTTACCCCTGGGGAAGGGGGAGGGGCAAAGTTTATTATGGCAAATGATACTATGGATATTACATGTTGATAACTTGATTGGAATTATAACCTTGAGTTGACAGTTTGATACTTTGAACATTTTGAGCCAGCTCTACCCCCAAGGGCACCCAAAGGAGTCGGTGGGCTAAAATTTCTACACTTTCCTTGTTTAGAATCAGAGGTGCTTAATTCAAATACTTTTCAGTCTTAAATTTGTATGCTAGATATTGAATAAGGTTGTTTTATTGTTTTTTGTCACTTTGAATAATACTTCTGTTCATGTTTTAAAAACAAAAATCAACTCTCTGTATAAATATATCAGAACTCGGGTGATCGTTAAGGCCCATGGGCCTCTTGTTATATCTTATTTTGTCCACAGCCTACACTTCTGAACCGTTAAAGATATTCTAATTACACTTGAAGTGTACATGCATTACCCACAGAAGGTGTGCAGTGCACTGGAATTAGGTTGTGTGCCCCACTATATACAGAGTTATTGCCCTTTGTTTATTTTTGATACCAAAGTTTGTGCAAGGCATAACTTCCATGTTATTTCACCTAGCTACGTTGACCAAACTAGCTATAGTTATATATGTATCTTGGGAAGAAGGAGTGTCGCATTATAAATTCGGGTCTCGTGCCCCACTATATAAAGAGGTATGGCCCTTTGTAAAAAAAAATATACCGAAGTTTGTCAATTTGCTTATAAGGGGAGACATAGGAGTTTCTAATTATTTTCTCCTATCCTTTTGTATCAATCCAGTACCAATACCTATCTCCCTGTAGGTGGTGACTCATATAATCTTTCCTCGCCTTGGGAATAAGACAGAAAAATCTCAACCCTTGGGTAAGATTCTTAAAAGTTTGGCCCTCAGATTTTTTTCTCCCACTTTAAAATATTAGTGCCAATTTCATTAAATGGAAACAATGATTTCATACGCTCCAGCAAATCAGAGTTATCTTCAGTGATCTACTTTTGTTGATGAGACGTCATTGCATTGTTGACATGACGTCAGTGAATTGTTGACGTGACTTCATACAATTGTTATGAAAGGAGAATCCCCAGTCTTTACCCAAGGGTTAAACAGAAATATCTTTCCCTGGCCAGAAATGGGGATATCTCTGTCTAATTAGGCACCTCTTGACCAGTTTTGTGTACATATGTTATTTTTCTTTTATCAAATGGAAATGTATTACCTTTTGCCATGTGAAAAATCAGCTTTGAGATTAAATGTCAAATTACAAGAGCTAAGTAATTGGTAGATTTGTCAGACTGAAAACATATAATTCTTTAAGTTCAATAATTAGGATCTGAAATTGAGCATGAAATTCACTCTTAGCAATTAACACCTAGCTCATCAATGTTTGCACTTGGATATCTTTCACTCATGGTCTGTTAAAGATACCAACTCAAATAAATATCTTCCACAGAGTGTAACCTTTCCATTTTAAATTGACTAATCAGAACCATATTTTCTATCAAGACATATGCAAATGAGAGACAAAATTGGGTTGTTTTGGTACATCTTTGATACATAGGCATTTTCGTAACTACACAACTGATTTTATTTTGTATTAAGCAAATCTTACCAGATAATAGCAGAAAAATGTGTATTAATTAAGTACCCTATTAAGAACCGTGTGCAGCCCTGTTGTCAGACATGACGTCATTAGAATATGGTGCCTAATATTACATCACTTACCCACTCACATTTTGATGAATAACTATTCTTTCTTTATGCTTTAAGTTGAAATTAATAGAAAACTTTCTCATTAAAACCACTTAAAATTACACTCTTATTGAGAATATGCTGATCTTTTGACTCCTGTTTTGCAGTCATAAAATATGTAATGGCAGGAAACCATTTAATATCCGCTGTGTACTTTTTTACAGAATGGGTCTTGTGCTTCACTCCGAAAAATGTTGTGGATCAGCTTCTGCACGAGCATCGTTTGGTCACGGACATTCTCATGGCGGAGGAGGACATTCTCACAAACATTCCAGTCACTCAGATGATTCAGCTTACGAGCGATTAATTCAGCATGAAAGTGATCATGAATTGGTTCCGAATGTCCAGTCCACAGAAGTACACCCAACCCCCAAACACCAGAACAAGAAAAATATCAACGTTAGAGCTGCCTTTATACATGTGATAGGAGACATTATACAGAGTGTTGGAGTATTAATAGCAGCACTCATCATCAAACTTATGGTTTGTACCACAATATTAAAGTACAGGGGCCCAGTTACAGTCCAGACCCTAGTTCAGGAACGTTACTCCATAAAATTCTATAGACTAATATTACCAGGAGATTTAAGTAATTCAAAAACATATAAAAGAAAGAAAAAAAATTGCCGAAAAATTCACGTTAAGCAAGGTTAGCTTCCTAACGTTCATGTACCATATTCAACTAATTTAGTGCCCCATCCCCTTTACTAGTCCAAATATCCCATTTCTACATATAATTCTATTTCATTTATTTGAGAGAGAAAAATGTGTGTATTATGCCATTGGTTCGAGAATGATCTGCAATGTTTTTCCTGTATTGCTCAGCATCTAGGGCACTTATTAAATGGAACCAATGTTTTGTGCAACATTTTAATAAGATCGCATTGAAAAAGATATTTCAATTCTTTTTCTCTCTAACAAATATTTTGTTCAAATTTTTAGATTTCTAAATAACTCGATAAAGACCTCAAACAAAAAATGAGATGACTGGTTTGTAGTTTTATTCCCAATTTAGCATCATCAACAAATATTCAAACAATACCTGGATAGAATCTATAACTACTATACTTTACTCTATGTAATCCAGATTTTCTATTTTGTAGCCTGATCCCAGTTACAAGCTGGCCGATCCTGTATGTACATTCCTCTTCTCTATCATCGTCCTCTTCACCACAATCTTCGTACTACGTGACACGCTCCAGATAATGATGGAAGGTATGTGTGGTGTAGGACTGTAAATAAGTCAGATGTGACATCATTAAATGTACATTCTTAAGGATCCCTGTCACACTGCACTGTGGTTTTTAGCTCACCTGGCCCGAAGAGCCAAGAGAGCTTATGCCATGGTGCGGCGTCCGTCCAGCGTCAACTTTTTACTTTGCACAACTTCTTCTCAATAACAAAGAGGCCTAGGGTGATGGTATTTGGCCAGTAGCATGCTAGGAGGAAGGACTACCAAGTTTGTTCAAATGAATGACCTTTTCCCATTTTCAAGGTCACAGGGGTCAATTGTCTTAAAAACATTTACAACAACTTCTTCTGAATAACCAAAAGGCCCAGGATGATGATATTTGGCCAATCACATACTGGCATGAAGGGCTGCCAAGTTTGTTCAAATGAATTACCTTGACCTATATTCAAGGTCACAGCAATGTTGATTATATATTATGTTTATTTGCATATAAAAGTCCCATACGGTACATGTATGATTTTCTTTTCAGAATTGATTTATTAAAGCCATAGTCATGACAGAAGAAAAGAAACGTCAAATACTAAGTTACAGTTTCTAGCTCACCAGACCAAAGGGCAAATGAGCTTATGCCATGGCGCAGCGTCCGTCCGTCAACTTTTCCTTTAAAACACTACTAGTCCTGAACGGCTAAGTAGATTTTTGCTAAATTTGATCTGGAACATCCTTAGGCCAAGGGGACTCAATTTTGTATAAATGGTGGGTGTGGCCCCCCTGGGGGCGGAGGGGTGGGGCCCTATAGGGGAGATAGAGGTAAAACCTTTAAAATCCTTCTTCTATCATAGGGATTAAGAGATCTTATTCGAATTAAGTCTGGAGCATCCTTAGGCCAAGGGGACTCAATTTTGTATAAATGGTGGGTCTGGCCCCCCTGGGGATTTGGTCCATATTTGGTCTGAAGCATTCTTGGGTGAAGGGGAAATATAGCAAATTCTTTAAAATCGTTCTTCCTCTGTAGGAATGAAAGGATTTGTTCAATATTTGGTCTGAATCATTCTTGGGTGAAGGGGAACCAATTTTGTATAAGCCGTGGGTCTGGCCTACCAGGGGCCTGAGGGGCGGGGCCCAATAGGGAAACATAGCAATTTATTCTTTAAAATCCTTCTTATTCTATAGGAATGAAAGGATTTGGTCCGTATTTGGTGTGTAGCATCCTTGGGTAAAGGGGAAGAAATTTCGTATAAACGGTGGGTATGCCCCCCCCCCCCGGGACCTGAGGGGCGGGCCCAATAGGGGAAATAGATGTAAAACCTTTAAAATCCTTCTTCTACCATAGGGTTTAAGGGATTTTATCCTAATTTAGTCTGGAGCATCCTTGGGTCATGGGGACTAAAATTTGTATAAGCAGTGGGTGTGGTTTCCAAGGGGGCAGAAGGGCGGGGCCCAATAGGGGAAATAGAGGTAAACCTTTAAAATTCTTCTTCTACCATAGGGATGAAGGATTTTTTCCCTATTTGGTCTGGAGGATCTTGGGCAAAAGGGACTCAATTTTGTATAAACAGTGAGTGTGGCCTCCCTGGGGGCAGAAGGGCAGGGCCCAATAGGGGAAACATAGCAAATTTTTCAAATACCTTCTTCTTCTGTACGAATGACAGAATTTTGTCCAAATTTGGTATGAAGCATCCTTGGGTAGAAGGGGAACCAATTTTGTATAAATGGCGTGTCTAACCCCCCTGGCGACAGAGATGCGGGGCCCAATAGGGGAAATAGAGGTAAAACCTTTAAAATCCTTCTTCTACCATAGGGATTAAGGGATTTTATCCTAATTTAGTCTGGAGCATCCTCGGGCCAAGGGACTCAATTTTTAGGTCACCTGAGACAAAGTCTCAAGTGACCTATTGCGATCGCCTTTTGTCCGTCGTCGTCCGTCGT
>NW_018485984.1:8416-14161 GCF_002113885.1 Mizuhopecten yessoensis | reverse complement strand
AATATTACATGTTAATAACTTGATTGGAATTATAACCTTGAATTGACAGTTTGATACTTTGAAAATTTTGAGCCAGCCCTACCCCCAAGGGCTGTAGGGTGGGGCTCAAAGGAGTCAGTGTGCTAAAATTTCTTCATTTTCCTTGTTAAGAATCAGAGGTGCTAGTTTCAAATCCTTTTTAGTCTGAAATCTGTATGCTAGATATTGAGTAAGGTGGTTTTATTGTTTTTTGTCACTTTGAATAATATTTCTGTTCATGTTAAAAACAAAATCAACTCTCTGTATAAATATATCAGGTGACCGTTAAGGCCCATGGGCCTCTTGTTTATAAACAGTGGATGTGGTCTCCCAGGGGGCAAAAGGGTGGGGCCAAATAGGAGAAATAGAGGTAAAACCTTTAAAATCCTTCTTCGACCATCGGGATTAAGGGATTTTATCCTTATTTAGGGGTGGGGCTCTGTTTGAAGTTTGTTCTTGCTATATCTCAAGGACTGGATGAATCTTTCTGAAATTTCATATGTACTTACAGCACCTACCATGGAGTGCTATATCTTAACTTCATACCAATTATTTCAAACATATTCAGGTAAGCGATACAGGCCCTCTTGGCCTCTTGTTTGGCAGTGGTATGGGGATCCTAAAAGAAATTAAAGAATATATAGGAGCTGTTGGTATACATGTATAGCCAGTTATGGATCAAGGAAGGTAGTTAACTCTAGTGATTTGGTACAATGATGATTCGGATATGTAGCAAGCAGACCACTCTTTGTCTATGGCTAAGGGTTAAGTTTGGAATGGTTTTAGATAATTTGTGTAAACAAAATGTTATTCGTTAAATATTTTCTAGTTGAAAAGTTAACATTTTCAATTCTTGGATATAAAGTCTGTGTCACTTCAATTTAGTTTTGATTTATTGATTATGTTTCAGGTGTTCCGAGAGATGTACAGTACAATGACATAATTGCTGACCTGGAGAGTGTACCGGGGGTGAAGGCTGCCCATGATCTCATTGTGTGGGCCTTGACTATAGACAAAAATGCTGTAGCAATCCACCTCACTATAGGTACATTTAGTTAAATTATTTCATTAGCAAGACTTGTTCTATCCAAGCTTGGTTTCTGTCTCCTTAAATGCAGCTTAACTTTTTTAAACAAAGTTAAAACCATTGACTAAATAAAGGTATCCATACTCTGAAAAAAAAAAAAAAAAAAAAAAATTTTTTTTTTTTCGAAAAGTAGGAACCTAGAAAAAATGCAAGAAAATTGCAAGAAAATTGATTTAGTTTTACTCTTGAAAAGTCTGTAATGTGTGAATGATGTCTAGCATCAGATTAGCAAGGGACATATGGCCAAAAAATAAACGCTTTTCTGGCTGAAAAATCAGTTTGATAACCTTCAGTTTTAGTTTGTAATAAAGATGTTTACGTAAAAATGATACACCATCTTATCAAAGATTCTTGTATGTCAGCATGAACTTAATCAATTTTATTTTTCAGTATCAAATCATCTGTCAATTAATACTGGATACATATTAAATTCTATTTCAGATTCCTCTGCGTCTCATCAAAAGGTCCTGGAGGCTGCTAATACCGTGCTGAAACAGAAGCACGAGTTCCTTTTCACCACCATACAGGTTGAGATGCACGTTCCAGACATCAGTTGTCATAGATGTGCAATTCCTCTAGGATGAGTTTTAACCAGTTCTATTGCTGTTATAAGTGTCTGTGATGGGTTCTGCACACATTTTTTTCCTATGATGTGTGTCTATTTTTTATATCAATACTAGGGCATAAACTATTTTAACAATATATGTTCAGTGATTTTGTTGGTGGTGCTTCATTGTTAACATTATGTATATAATTTGAATGGGATCAAAGTGAATGATGAATTATTTTATTGATAATTTATAAGAATTCATTAATGTCTGTTCAGAACCTAATAAAATTGAATGCCTGGCGGTTTTTTCCTAAACGTGCTATCATATTTGCTCCCCTTTGCTTTAAGTTACCCTTGATCATGAAGTCTTGATACATGCTTGAATGCGTAATGTTAGCTCTGCATTTCAAAGTTTCAAAGTCATTCTTTATAATTGTTTTGATATATACAGAAAAAAGGTAAACCAGTTTCTCAATTTTCCAATAGAATACAAATGTGTAACAAAAACCCGAAAAAATCAAAACCTCATTCTTTCTGAGGTAGAAAATGTGGAAAAAAAATAGTTCTTTTTTGAAATCCCAAAAAAACAAAACCATGAAAAATATTCTTCTGAAATGTGTGGAGTAACAATTATCAATTGTTTGTGATTTGTGAAGTATCACTTGGGAGAGTTTAATAAGAGTCAATATGAGTCGAACACCCTTAATCAAAACTATTTTTATCAGTTTTTGACAATCTGTGAAATATGTCTGATGTACAATAAAAAACTATTTAATATATTCTTATATGGTGTATTGTACAGTAAAACCTCGATATAATGCCCCTCGTTTATATACAATAAAACCTTGATATAATGCCCCTCGTTTCATTTGCCACCTTGTTTACTGCCAACATATTTCAATGTCCCTTTTCTTGTTTCCTTTAGAATTCCTTTATATATTTTGTTCAATTTATCGCCAAATCCCTTTCAATGCCAAGATTTCTCTGGACAAATGGTGGCAGTATATTGAGGTTTTACTATATTAAGAAAAGTTTTGGTAATAAACTGATATCTCAAGTGGCAACAGGGAGAAATACAAGCAAAAGGAGGAACAGTCATAGGGCTGACAAGTTTTAGTAGAAATGTCTATGATTTGTTTTAATTCTGTTAAGTATTTCATGTGACTGAAACACAAAATAAATGTTTTTAAAAAGTTTTATTCAGATAATCAGGTAAATTTGGCTAAGACTGGGTTTTGATGTGAGATACAATATATTTTCTTTTCTAACATTTCACTTTTTCCTGCTTATTGAGAAATACATGATGGGTATTGTTAGTGCTTTGTCTTTCCTATAAACTGATTAGTTAAAGGAAGTTTGATATGATTAGTTTTGAGGGTGTGTGGTGATTTGGGTATGGAAGTGGAATAAAAAATCTGGTGCGAGGGAGGGGACAATGTCGGGTGTCTTCAACGAGAGGACAGTATCAGCTCATCTGTCATTTGTCTTCAAGGAAATGATACTCTCTCTCTCTGGAAGGGAATAATCTCCGTCAGGTATCTTCAGGGAGGAGGTACTGGATACCAGGAAATTTCGCTCAGTCAAACTTTCACCCTTCCCAAGTATAAATTTTGCCCGTCATATTTTATTACTATGTATATTATGTTGCTTACTATTATTCGCTGAAATGATTAATTCGCCCTCGCTACGGTGGCCGAAAAAGGTGAAAATCAAACTGCAAGAAAATGTCCTGGTATACAGTACTCTGACAAGTGTCATCAGGAATAGGATGCTGTCTGACAGGTGTTCGAGTATGCCTGTCAGGTATATGGACTAGACGAAGGCTGTGTAAAGTTACACAATAACAAAGCTAAGGTATAGCAGAAGTAATCTGGGGCAAGACCTAGTGAGCAGTTTTTTAAAATAGATCAGCTCTATTAAATATTCAACTTTATTTATTTTACAACAATTATGAAACAAGTTATTTCAACACATTATTTCAACTCATACTAAGCACTCATTTTGGCCCGGACTTTAGCCTATGCAGGGTCTTAATGTGGGAGGGAAAATGAAGTACCCGGAGAAAACCCACATTGTCGGATAGGTGACCCCATACCTTTTCACATCGGATCAGGGAATCGAACCCCGGCCACCTTTGTGAAATATTCTTAAAATATTTCTCAAAATATAGAGTCATGAATGTGTTTGAAGCCTATCAATAGTAAGCCTATAATGCTACTTAAAATATTGACCCAGTCCCAAAATGAAAATGATATATTTCCTGTTGTTGTTTTTTTCAAACAAAACCCCTCTATCCAGCCAATAATCTTGACCAATGAAATAATATATGTATATGTATTTTTCAATCTTGAAGATTTAATCTGCATATTTATATATAGATATTAAAATCATCAATAAATTCCAGATTTAGGTTCATTAATCTTTGTACATGTATTATATCAAAATCAATTTTTAAAACCCTAGTCAGTATTTTTTTTTAAAGTATACTGTTGTACTGTATATGCATATCCATGTAAAAAATAACGAAAAATGTGAATAAAATCTCTGGTCAGCTGAAACATTTCTTTTTGGTAAAAAAAAACCCAGTGGTACATATATACTTGGTTATGGCATATTTGCCAACTTTTTGAAATATTCATTGGGGAGATTGTTCAAATGTATGTATGTGTATACCCTAAGGAAAAAATAGCACTTCTAGATGGCTTCTTTAGAGTAGTTCTTTCAGGTGAAATCATCAGAAGTAAGCAAATAGGAGTAGTTTGGCAAATTCAATAGTTGAAAATGTTCAATTGTAGGATCCAAAATCAGTAGTCTCCCCCCATAATAGGGAGAGTTGGCAAGTAATGCTATTGTTCACCATATTTTATTGAACTTTTGAACTTATAAACCCATATTTAATCAATTATCACTTTATTGCAAGAAAATTTCAAATAAGGTCAGTTTGGAAGCCATTTTGTATATATTGACTGTAAAACTATTTCCACATATAGTCTGGTCCAACTTACATATGCTTTTCTTTGAAAAGGTTGATCGGTTTTAAAAATAGCAGGACACATTTAGAAAGGATTTAAACTGAAACTTTGCTTTTCATTAAGAGCCATTTTACCATCCATTGCTGAAGAAATATCAGCATCAAGCTTAAAGGCTACCAAACACTGATTTTCAATTTGCTCATGTCACAATGGCTACTCAGATATTTTGTGTTGACTGGTGTAGGGCTTTTATGACATGTTGATGTTCCTTTTCCAGGTGATGGCCAATGGATCAGACCTCTATATTTTTTTTCTCTCAAAAACAGACCTGCCTTAGATTTTTATTGCAGTCATCCATAACTTTAAAATAAATATTTTTTTAAATGTACAGAAGTGTGCGTGTGGAATGTATCCAAATTTATTTGATTAATTGCCAGTAGAGTTTCACGACCTGATTTGTAAACATTTAGAAGTAGAATTAATTTAACGAACACATGGTCGCTGTGACAATCATACTATTATGTGAGAGGGGATAGCATAGACATCATGCATTTACAGGTGGATTTACCTGATACCGAGGAACGGTTGTAATTTGCGATCACCAGTATGATTTCTTCTCTGAGTATTTAAAATGAAAAATACTATTGTTAAAATTTATTTTTGTGATTGTTGGAAAATGTATATAAAATTTAGAGGCATGAAAGAATTTATGTTTAATCTAAGAAAACATGATTTTAATAATGTTACTTATACTTTGTGCTCATTCTGGTAGTTACAATATTAGAAACATCCTGGAGTAATCTTTACTATGCTTAATTGTGATAGATTTGTTTGCATTCATGTATTCATACCAAATATTAGCAAACAAGTGATATATATCTCAAATCGGGGCTATTCCAGAAATATAGGACTGAAGAGGCCCACCACCTATATTTATATTTTAATGGATCTCGTTAAGACATATTATATGATATTAATACATATTTCATACCATCATCCATATACAATCAATTCTCCTCCACCCACACCCACACCCCCAATCACACCCACATCCCCAATCACACCCACACCCCCAATCACACCCACACACCTAATCACACCCACACCCCCAATTACAC
>NW_018485984.1:2105-8063 GCF_002113885.1 Mizuhopecten yessoensis | reverse complement strand
CACACCCCCAATCACACCCACACCCCCATCACACCCACACCCCCAATCACACCCACACACCCAATCACACCCACACACCCAATCACACCCACACCCACACCCACCCCCCAATCACACCCCTACCCCTACAACCAACCCCTTTATCTTCATATCTGCAATAGCCAACCAAAGACTAATGTTAATATATATCCTTCTTTTTAACCAAACACCATGATCTGACTGACTAGGTCTGATATACATAATGGTCATATGTACTTATGTGTTCAGCATGGCTACCACCTTATTTATAATTACATTAAACATATATATCTTCGACATCAGTATACTCTCAGTCTGAATTGGTTTTTGATTTTCCCAAAAAAAAGAAATACCTTCAACTTGGATGCTTTGTAAGTTCGGTACAAAACATAGGGTAATAAATTGGTAGATATTAATTGATTTATCAGGGTAACAGATCTGGCTGGTAATCATTAGTGATTGGCCAGATCTAGAATTTGGCCAATAAGGGAAGGGTAGAGAAAATAGCCCACACAGTAACTCACAACTCCCTCAGTATCAACTAGGCCGCATACTGGTACTTGCCAAACTTTATGAAATTTCCATTTAGGAGATTACACATGCTCAGAATTAAAAGCAGATATAAAATGTGTGTATGTATATCCTTAGGGGGAAAGTAATACTTTTAAACAGTATCTTTTAAGCTGTTCTTTCAGATGAAATCATCATATCTTAAAATAAAAACAATGGTTTAGCATGTTCACTGGTTGAAAATGCACAATTTTAGGGTCCAAAATTGGGAGTTTCTCGACAAAATAGGGAGAGTTGGCAAGTTTGCCAGAGTTGGCTTCTGTATTTGTTGGTACATGTATAACAGAATTTGAAGATGAATTTATAAAAACATTTTCATAATATTGATATGTACCATAGTGAAATATTACACTTCATACATAAAAAATTGACAAAGATCTGTAACCTTTCATAGGTTTTACGGGACCGTGAATCGGGTATACTGACTGGATCTGACCGGAACGGTATCTTTATTCCATTATTATTAATAACCAGACTAGAATACCTATCTATATACAATGTATGGTTATGGGTTTTATGTAAACAGATAAAACCAGTGATTGTTATTAAAATTAAACTGTACATATTAACATAAATTATTAAACGATCAAACCATGTCAATAGTACGTATTACACAGCAATACTGTTTTAACCCTTTCACCACAGTAGACCATAATGGACTCATCCAGATCAATGCATAGTAGAGTCTACTAAGTTACGTAGGGGTGAAAGGGTTAATGAAAATATTAAGAACCATGTATACAGATACCATTTAAAGACAAATTTAAGTGTTTTGTCACAAGTGTGTTGGTAAAATTATATTCATGCTTTGTAAAGTTTTGTGTAAAACTGTCTCTTAATTCTCAAGGTTGTGATATGCATGTACCTCAATGAGAACTTGTGTCATAAAACATCAAGAATGAGACGATGGGACAAACCAATTATCATGGTTATTATTTCTCCCATTTCTGACAACAAAACCAAACATTTTTTTTCAAACATTGTGGCTATGTACATGTCGTATTCAGTTGACTGTATCCAAGGTATTGCTAATGTTTTCTTCTATCTTATTACTTATTATAATTTCCAGAACTCAATTATCATGTAATTATTTACCTTTTCTAAGGTTCATGCGTTGATTTATCGACCATGACAATTTACACAATTTTTTGGTAGTTACTTTCTATTCTCCTGTCTTGTCTTTCTGCCAGTTCTTCAGTGGTAGGCTTCGTCATTTTGTCCCCTTCACTTTCAAATTTCACTGTAGTAAAGCTACATAGATAGTACAAAAATACATTGAAAATAAATCTGATTTAAATGATCGCTGATCCAAGGTCATGGTCATTGTTATTATAAATAGATATTTTTGTCATTTCTATACTGGCTTAAATTTTATTTTTATTTGGATGAAACCTTTTCAATTATGCATTACTTAAATAACTTGAAAGAGCTTGTATATCAGAGTCCTGCAAAATGCAAAAACCCAAATGTGAAGGACAGAAGGTACATGGCCTATAGGTGCAGTATTTCTCACAGACATTCTTGTCTGTCAGCACGATATTTTTATTTGGTCTCAGAAATACATCTTAGTTT
Source organism: Mizuhopecten yessoensis (assembly GCF_002113885.1). Taxonomy (NCBI): domain Eukaryota; kingdom Metazoa; phylum Mollusca; class Bivalvia; order Pectinida; family Pectinidae; genus Mizuhopecten; species Mizuhopecten yessoensis. The sequence continues at coordinate 5,903 of NW_018485984.1, read as the reverse complement.
TCTAGGAAATGCTGTTAGAACCATTCTTTGAGTAGGAAAATAGAATTTCTGTTGATTTATATTATGTTTCGTACACCTATGGAACAATGCTGTCAATAACTGTAGTGTAAATGGAAATATTGGAATCAGAAAGAGGGTTGGTCATACTGTTGTAGTAAGATGCTTTATTGCCGGGTGCCATTACTTGTACAATATTCTGGTTAGTGACAGCTGGGACAAAAACGAACCAGCTTTATGCCTCTATTCTCTACGTATTCCTTTAACAAAATTTACAAACCAAGCAATACTTCAGTATATCTTAATATATTTTTGCCACAAGAACGTAATATATTTAGTTGTCCTTGATCAAGTGCCTTACCGTCACCTTGTTTTTATTGCTTAATATATACAGTATTATGGCGATGTTTGTGTCTGAAAAAATATGGATATGCTTTTATATTTAATATGGTGGCTTCATGGAAGTCTTCAGTAAGATTCATCCGTTTGGAAATATGTATGCATCAAAGTTTTCATTTATACACAAACAATGTACGAAATATGTCGCAATGATTCAAGTCAGACTGATCCCATTGTCAAGTGTATGTTGCATAGCTCGACAATAGAAATACTCGGTCCTAAAACGTTTAGACACGAATCAGAAAGCACGAGTTTATTGCGCTGACGAATATATTCACGAGTGCGCGGAGCGCAACGGGTGAATGCTTTCTGATTCGTTAGAAAAACACAAGTGTGTGGTCTTGCTTTTATCACATACCTTCCGTATTTGGTAGAGATCGATACAAAGATTTTATAAACTTTGATATTTTTTGCAAATACCGGGAACTTTTCAGTTCGCCATGACAAGGGGATTTCCATAAAATGTAGTTCCGGCTAGTAGGTAAATACAACATTCCGTATTGCACATGTGCAATATAGGGCGTTGTATTTCATGGTCTGAAAATTGCTTTTATTACTATAACAAGATTCAACAGGTATGTGATAAATACAGTTTACTGGCTTTCTATTTTTTTCAATGTTAACCTGTTGATAGGAGAGTGCTGATGACCATAAGTTAAGGTGCTAATGAATCTGTCATAAACATCATTGTGCTTAATAAACGTTACCCAAGGGTGGAAACAAACACGTTTGTATAATGGTAACCATGGCTACACATGAGTGGGCTTTGCTGGTGCCTCAATCAGGGGTTTTCAGTACTACATTTTACAGAATAAGTTATGTTACACAAACATGATTACTGATCATGTGAATAAGAAGTTGCTAAAAGAATCTTCATATCAACATTTTTTTTCAAATCTTTCAAAAAAAAAAATAGGGTGCTATATCGTTGTTGTGCTTAGTTGTAGAAAGCTTATTGTGTTCAATTTCAAAATAATGTTGAAAAATCTCAAATAATTTTCCTTTCATTCTTCTGAACATATCTTTCCTTCAATAATAGAACAGTGATCTGATAAACATTGCAGAAGCCATTTAGGATTCTCCAGAAATGGTCGGCTGATTTATATTGATACCTCTATATATAACTATGAAAATTAATATATGTTTTTAAACATTTCAATATACATCATCACTGGTACATGTCTAATTTAAAAAAAATATATCAACATCGAAATGAATGTGTTTCTAAAAACCATGTAACGACAAGCAAATTTCCTTTTTACATCTGAGACAAGGATACCAATGTTTATGGAGAAATTATGATAATTTTTTCTGTTAATTGTGCTATTTTTGCTCAATATTCTCAAACAGATAGCCATTTTTGACGACTACACTTCATCTTTCTGTTATATCTCCCAGCCACATGTTTTCAGTACTAGTCAAGTTTACATATTATTTCATCTTTAACAGACTTTTCTGTAAAAATTACAAATATACTGTTGCCAGAAGGCTTTTGGGACTTCACTGAGATTTTTTTTAAATCTTCGCTATCTGTAATCCTTAATGCATAAAGGGTGTATTGAATTTTGATTTGAAATACAGTCAAGCATTCTGCTGTGTTGTTTTTGCTACACAAGAGATGTTCGACCTTAGTGGATATTTTGATCAACAATGTATCACTTTTAAGAAAGATTGATTTTAATAACATGACAAAGCTGAAATAGCTCATTGATGAGGAGGTTACCTTTTGAACTTTAAATCAATGAGCTAACCTTTTGAACTTTGACCTTTTCTGAAACCATTTGCAATATGGGAATCAAGTTAAACTCCTTATCCAGCTGTTGTCAAACAAGTAGAGTTGAAAAGCAGTAACCTACCTCTTTGTTTTACTAACAATATGATTTAACAGGACATTTTATCCTCAACTGTTTCAGTTTCTCAACGTCTGATTAACTAAACAAATCGTTACGGAAAGTTCCAAGTCCAATTACCGGTACCTAAAGATCTTAAATCTAAAAGTATTTTTTGTGTTCACTCTCTGTGTGCAGGGCTTTGTAGCGATTTTGAATCTCTGTACTTTCAATTCTAAATCTCAAGATGTTTAAAACTTATAAAATAGTTAAAAAAACAAATCTTTTAAGTTAACTCATTCACCCTGAAGACACATTTGAACTCTTCCAATTCATAGGTTGGAATAGTTCATTATAACATTTCAGGGGTGAATGAGTTCATCAGGGTTTGAACCAACTTGATCTAGGAAACTTATTCCATGCTTCTTGAAACTAAAATTTAACCTTTATAGATATATTTGTATATATTTAATATATTAAAACATTTTCAACACCATTAACGTTATGTTTCAAATGCGTCCTCTAACCAAGTGAAAATAGCGTTTATGGGTATAAACGTAAATAAGTGTTATAGTGAATTTCACTTGGAACAAGAGATGGTTTTCATGCTGATGAGGTTAAATCCTGAAGCTTTCTTGTTTTTACTTTTTAAGACAATGAAGCTGGAGACAAATGAATCTAAATGACTTAACGATTGACAATATGTTTTATCATTTAATTGATGTTTATTATTTACCAGAATCTGATAACATGTTTTAACAGATATTTAGTTAATGCTATGAGTTTAACTGTTACCACCGGTAAATTGTGAAAACATTTGTATTATGTTTGGGAAATAAAAATATACCACGGAATAGAATAATACTGTGTTGTGTTTATACCTTCATTCGTCACAATGGCAATGTACAGCAACAAGGATATANCCCAAAGAAGTACTGTGCAAGTCGTTTGTGCTCTCTTGGACCACATAGGAATTCCTTTTTGACGTTGTTTTAAGATAAAGTGAAGTATTCTGATCAGGGTCCAGTCGTTTCGTACCGCCTCCGGCAATCCGTAATAGTCCACCCGTACCAAGGTTTAGTTATTTTCGCTTGTGTCTAATAATATTTCCTTCACATCAGAGGTTTATACCTTCATTCGTCACAATGGCAATGTACAGCAACAAGGATATATATGTCCCTGCCACTACAATCGGTCGTATCGATGATGTATCGTTAGTTAAAAAAAACCTGTGACATAATCCTGCAAAGGATGCAACATTATTGGAAGCATCTGAAACACATGATACCCTTAGCTTCGTACTCGAATTCATTAATTCATTCATTCACGAATTCATTAAATTCACATAAGGAGGTAGCAACGGGGTCATGTGGAAAAATCGAGTTATTGCGTGTGATAACTAATGGATGGTATCTTATATGTTATACATGCATGGTCATGAACAGCACTTGAGTGCTCAGCCTATCGTGTATGCGTGAGCCCTTTGGTAAACCCGTCGGTCTTCGGTTGTTTTTTGGGTTGGTTTGACTCCGTAATTATTGACGCTAATATTAGTTTTTATGTCCTTTTAATA
>NW_018485984.1:0-1716 GCF_002113885.1 Mizuhopecten yessoensis | reverse complement strand
ATCAGTGATCACAACATCGTTTACTAATTTTTGATTCTCGATCTATTATTCAAAGGCAACAATCCAGTATTCACTGGTTGAGGAAGGGAAACTTGAAATCACTGAGGAAGTCCTCCGAAGACAATTCATCCGAATCTTCAAGAGAACGTTCACGTTATGTGGCAACACCTTGGGTCCAAATCCATCTTCAACGTCGATCTGGTAATAACTGACAACAACACGATCGAAGATGCAGAAACCTACAAGACGTAAAAAATGCAGCCGATAACTCAAACTTCAAACTGCACATACAAATGGGTTATTTTAAAACAATTATACCAACTTATATTTACCACTCATTTTGGCCCGGAAGATAAAGCGCGGGATTCTTAATGTGGGGGGAAATCGGAGTACCCGGAGAAAACCCACGTGGTCGGGGCAGGTTACCCTATACGTCTTTACATCATAACCAGGCTTTTGCCCTTGAAGGAAAGACATCGAAGGTGCAATTTAAATGTATTTCATTGTCGAAATTATCATCGTCTACAACGTTTGCGGAAATTTCAATCCTGTATATAATTTGCATTCATGTATTGTGCCATACACTAGGAATACTGCTTTACTATTGCTATAATTTGAACAATTTTTATGATTATTAATTAGTTTGTACATTATTTGTTAGTTTTTAATTAACATCAAAGGAAATAGAGACCGAAATTTTAATTGTTCTTGATTCGAGAATTGTAAAATAAAAAATTAGAAGTTCACATTAATTGGTGCTTTTATAATTATAGGCACGCGTGTCAAGTTGACAAAATAGCCTTTCCCATTTAAAGTGAGTATTGGACTTGAGCAAGGCTGCATCCTACATCCGTTGTTGGTGATTCAAGCATGTGTCCTTCTAAAAATAATATCTAGACCGTAGATCATGTATTCAATTAAAGTCAACTCATAGCTCATGATTAACGATACCACTCCGAAATCAAGGCGAAACTAAATATAGATATTATACAGTCTGTGTCTAGACACAGATACTTTATATCGATTGACCCAATCGCAACTTCTCGGCCAATTCCGGCTAGGCGCGGAAGGCGCGGAAGGCGCGGAATCATAATGTATGATTCCGCGCGTCATTATGTATGATTCCGCGCGATTCCGCGCCTATGTATGATTCCGCGCCTAGCCGGAATCGGTCGAAAAGTTGCGATTGCGATTGACCTAGTTAAGATTCCACTCGTCACATCTCGACAGATTCCGTACCTACTTAGATGAAGGGAACCGGAATCGGCCGAGGTAAGCCGAATTCCCCACGTTAAAACATTCGGATATCATTTTGATGAGTCATATAACTTTCAGAAAACACTAGAACGTTCCGAATGATTATTAGATACGTGAATCGGGCAGCCATTTGAATCACGTTTTCAGCCTGTGCACACGACACTTCAAAATTGCCACTAAAGGTAATATTGGACTAAATGGGAAAGCTAGTCGGTATAAAAATAATGTTTGAGTTTAAGACATAACATTTACTAACTATAGGATGAATATCAGCTTAAAGTATTGCAGAAATTGATCAAACTATGTGCATACACCTTTGTGTAAGGTGTGTCATACGGTAAATAGGCAGCTGGCGCGATATATTCGGAGCAGGCCTAGGTGCCGCCCGTCTCCTGGTGCTGTTTCATGTGAATGATTATAGGTGTTTGAAATTCTGACTGTGAATTGAGATAAAAATCA
>NW_018485983.1:0-3114 GCF_002113885.1 Mizuhopecten yessoensis | reverse complement strand
ATGTCTGCCTTCATTTAAAGAGGAGGCATAATAATTGTGATTTACCGGTTTTGCTATGTAAAGTTACTTTACCTGTTGTTTCTTATAGGTAAATATTTTTTCAGCACGATGTCAAACGATCACATGACGCATTACAATTACATGCCTTGTAAGTCGTGCAGTGAAAGCAATTTGTATAGAAACAGTAACAATCAAAAGCACAGAATGTTCCCTTTGTTAAATGTTAACATTTATTCCAACGAAAACGGTGTACATCGTAAATTTTGAGAATAAATTAAATCAATCGTCCTCAGTTATATCAACAATAACATAAACACTGAACTGATTTCCAGCACCATGTTGTTGGGGTGAAATTTATGGCCAGATTTCGACATTTTCTCACTGAGACATGAGTAAATCAATCTGCAATGCGATAAGGAAACTATTGTATGATTAAAAAGACATTAAACTTCCTTTTAAAGCCTTCATTAATGTCAGCATGGTTTTCTCACCTTATAAGTCATGTTACCGTGAATATTCATGAATTGCATAACCTATTTTGTAACAAAATTTGTGCCAGAAAGTATCAGTGATCATGTCCATTTTATACATAGGTACAGTCCTAGAATGTATTTTAAATAACTATAGGCTATTCTCTGTGTTTTGTTTAGACAAAAACATATAACCAGCAATCGCAGGTTGAAAACAGTTACCTTGACAGGTGTGCTGTGTAACCATGACTTCCGGAGTTGTACAGTTAGTCAAATATATTGTCCAGGTATACGTATTACACATGGACAACTTATATTACCTGGGGTTTTTTGCTTACAAAAATCCCTCCATGGCAGAAAAATTATTATAATAAATGGAGTCCCCCATTTGACCATATCATAATAAAACTTGATACATGGAAAACTAGAAAATGTCTGTAAGATATAAATGCCCCCGCTCATGGATTGGACGGGACGCAAATTAAAGCATCACGACGGGACGGAACGGACATGGGCAACACTATATGCCCTCCACCCATTTAATGGCGGGGGCATAAAAATATAATAAGCGAGTGGGTTCCACTGTATACCGGTTTCACTGTATACTGGTAACAGATCCATTCATATGATTCCAAATAATTCTAAAAATCAGATGCAAGACTGACACATATAAAAAAAATATCAAAATTAATAGAATTTGTGTAATAAAAGGCAGGCTTTTGCAAGACAATTCATAGAACCCCACCGGTAATGATTTCTTTATTTCCCAGCTGTACACCTATCTCAGGATATAGTTGACAGTGTCATACTTCTTCTGCTTCTCACTCTGCCAGCCATACTTGCATACCAAATAGTATAGAAGATATTCCAGACATTTTTTATAAAGGTTGAGGTTAAATCTGGTTTCTTCAGATGAAATAGTATATAAGACAAACTTTTTTCAAAGATTGAGGACAAAAGTAAAACAAGAGGTCACAGTGACCTACTTTTTCTACTTGTCACTTAGTCTTCCCAACATGTCCTTGCATACCAAATCTAAATACTCCTGTTGAAATAGTACAGAAAATATGACCTACAAAAACTGTTTTGAAGGACGGAATTCTGATTAAAGGACAAAGTGCAAACCTATATTCCTCCGTTTCAACTGGTTGGATACTGATAAAGGACACTTTATACTACACAGCATACCTATCTGTTTAGGGTAGGGGAGGTTGAGGTTTCCCATGATCTCCACAAAAGCCTCCTTTGATTTTGTTAGACGCGGATTGAAGGCCTTCTCCTCTGCCACTGTTGTTACTGTTTGACCTTAAAAAACAAAATTTAAAAGAGGCTTTAAAACAAATACAGGATGGAACATATTCTACATGAATAAAGAAAAATATATATGATTAGTTAATAGAAGCGTATACTTAAAGAAATGTAAGGCAAAACAATTCCAAGAGAGCGTCACTATACAGAATAAGGAGAGCTTATAAATTAAAGTCAGCTTACAAAACATTGTAATGAGCGTACAACAAATTAGGTGGAGCAGGTCTTACAAATTATTTCTTGGGAGTGGAACCTTCAATAAATAAAGGGGAAGTTACATCAATTAAGGGTATTACAATTTGTATTACATTATATAGTTCATAGAAGTCAGTTTAGATACATGTTGGCACCAATAATACGGATCCCTTTTACATGTATGTAACATAATTTCTCTAAGAGAGTATAGAATGTTGCTAGAGTGACAATTATTTTTTATAAATAGAAGAAAGTGACCTTCACCTTGGCCTTAATACACAGAAGCATAACTTGCAAAGTGATCTTTTACATTAGATTTGTGAGAATTTGGATCGAAATCTGTTCAGAAATGGATTGTTTAAAGTGATAACAAAGACTTTCTTTATATAGGAGACGGCTATCGTGATCCTGGAACTCTGAAACATGGGTTTATTCATTTTTATCTAAAACTTTACAGTTGTATTAAATTTGATCAAAACACAATCAGAAAAGTCTCTAGATTAAGACTGACAGTAACAAAGTATGCCTACTATAAATACCGTTACCCGCGGTTGGCATTTGACCTTGAATTGTATTAGGGTTCACCCTCTATCCCTGCCAAATCAGTGTACCAAGCTGAGTGAGATTGGATAAACTGCTCTAATACAACATTGTATCTACAATAAATGCTTTCCAAAATCATAACTTTCATCCTTGACCTAGACAACTGACGTATGGCCTTGAATTTAAAAAAGTTAACTTCAACAAATGGCTCCTATTTGATCATTCCCAATCACTCACCTGTGTAGTCATGAGCTGGGTAGAGGGAGAAGTTGGGAGGAAGAGTGAAGATCTTTGTGTGAACAGACTCGTACAGTGTAGCAGCATCACCTGCAAGGGAATGGAAAATACGGAGTTCTACTTTTTGTCAGATGGATTTGGGTAACTTTGACATTGGTGGTGACAGATGAAAATTCCTTTCAGTTAAAAAAATACGAATTGACCTAAGTTTAATTTTCCTATCTTTAAATACATTCTAGACGAACTCAACCTTCGACAGTAAACTTATGAGCTCACCTGGTCTGAAGGACCATAGTGACTTATGCTGTGACGCAGCGTCCGTCGTCCGTCGTCGTCCGTCGTCAACTTTTTCTTTAAAACC
>NW_018485982.1:0-3047 GCF_002113885.1 Mizuhopecten yessoensis | reverse complement strand
TATGTACTGTAAAGCGCTTTAGAGTGGCTTATGTTAGTTAGATAGCGCGCTATATCAAATGCTGTATATTATATTTATATGAGTGTCACCCTTGTGAAATACTAGCCGCTCCGTACTAACTCGACTAGGGAGAATTTACTTTAGCTCATTCGGTAGAGCATAAGACTTGTAAGCCAGAGGTCATGGATTCGACTCCTAGTGGAGGCAATGAAAACATAATGACCTCTGTTACATGAAAAACTAAATGTGATTATTATGTAACAACACTTACCAAATTGAGACACTTTTAAGATACATATCATTGTTCTTAATACAATACTAACAATTCTAAAAAAATATATTCATTTGTCATAAATAGATACTATCCACTTTTCATTTCGATTACAAATTGGTATTTCTGGCGCGTGGTTCTATAAACAGAACTCGAAATACCATCTGGGTCACGTAGGCCCTTGTACCGGCTTTACTGTACCCTGAAAGGGACCACTTCGGTATATGGCAGGTTATGATTACATTGCTGAAGACTTTGCATTTGTACTTACGAACCTCTATTCCAACTGTTCAGGCCAGGCCCCCCAACACGTGCGACTTGTAGGAGGTAAACATCAGGGACGACTGGAGGTGTATCATGATGGAGTATGGGGAACAGTGTGTGATGACGGGGCTACCAATACAATCGCCAAGGTTGTGTGTCGTCAACTCGATATCACCAGGTACAGAGATTAAATATGTCGATTATCATGCCATTGCAAGTAGGCTAACCTATCCTACTGTTGTTGCTTTTATTGAACTGGGTCTTAATGTAATCAAACCTAATGCCAATAACAGAGGCTTTTACAGATATACCAATCTTGATTAAAATTCATCAAAATATACTTTAAAAATTCCACGAATTTTTCTTTTTGTATTTCTAATTGTAATTTGTTACATGGAAACTTACTATAATAAATAACTTAAAAGCATTGTGAAATTTACGTAATTGTCCTCATTATGAAAAGCCTATTGATCCATGTCAAGATAATAAAAACCTTATTATTTGTTTAATGCTTTAACTTAACAATATTTCTTAATTATGATAGTGCTTACGGCATTGTGGAGGGAAGTGCACATTTTGGAGCTGGAACAGGGCGTATCTGGATGGACGACGTTTTATGTAATGGCAATGAACTTTCTTTGGACGCATGCACGTCTAACGGCTGGGGAAATCACAATTGTGGACATGGAGAAGATTTATCAGTCGTTTGCGGCCGTAAGTACATTTTCCACTTAACAGTGATACTATCGAGCTGAAATTACAACGTTAGACATAACAATCTGTGCCTCATTTTCTGTCTGCCTTATCCAGGACTGTGTGCATGAAATATCAACATATGCATACGAGAGAAGATGTTAATTCTAATCTGCTCAAATTAATAAGATTACATCTGTGTCAGTGTTTTCAACGTTGAATTACACATATGTTATTACGATTGTTAGGTTCCTTCACTAGAATCGATACCGATTTAAAGTATGTATACAATATATTTACTGTTGTGAAAATCTTTTTTTCGTTTAATATATAAAAACAAAACAAAAAGTTCAATATATAATTATATTATGTAATTCACTACATTGTGACATTTCTAAAATTGCGGACGCTTGATTAAAGACATAAGTAAAAATTGTATTTAACTATAAGCGAATTAGGTAAAAAATATCGTTAAAATACTACCATTTTCTGTATAAGGATTATTTGATTTGTTCTTAATGGACAATTGAACGCGTCTTCGTATTTATTTTTCAATCGATGTTCAATCAGAAAAACAATTCAAGTTTTGTAAAAAGAGAACATCTTTCCTCAATTCCAGAATACGTGACGAGAGTAAAACCGAACAGTGGTAGCTTATCGGGTGGTACTAGAGTAACTATAGAAGGAGCAGGATTTTCGAAAGACCCATTCAACCATTTTCCGGGTACAGAACATCACGGTAACAAGGTGTATTTCATAAGCAAACACCACACTTTTCCGTGTGAAGTTCTCGTTGACATGACAACTACATCACGCATAGTCTGTGTTTCGGTGTAAGTAACTTTCAATATTTCAGAAGTGTGTTAATCTATTTTGAGAAGCATTACTGTTGTAAGATTAAAAATATGGACTGCTTAACAAAACACATGTGTTTAGCATAAAAGGGAAAAAGCAAATTAAATGTCTATCTACGTTTGTTAAAAACAAGTTAACATGTAATTGTTTTTTTCGGGGGAGGTTATACTATTTATAGTATGTTACATATGACACTGATTACAATATATGATAGGCAGTTTAAAATATCCATTAAGTCGTTTTTTATAAAGTTACATCATAAGATAAAAATTGAATGTCCTCTGTTTCATTCTCGTTTTTATCTGAGGAATGTTGTTTTGATTTCTATATAGTGCTGATATGCCAAACATACAGCATCGAGTACAGGTCAAAGTAGATGGAATCGACATAGAGAATAAATGCAGCTCCTCGAGCTACTGTTCCTATGAGGTAAATTCATTCAGAACAAAATACAACCATTATATGCGCTCTAAACAAAATAAATGAAACGTTTGAATTATTGATAAAATGCCCGAGCAAAACGTTTCGTAAAATCTAATAGCTTCTGAAAATCTAATAAACTATTGTAAGCGCTGAGTGCACAGTTGCTTTCCTGGAATTAATACACATTACATTTTTTTAAGCCGTCATCTTCTTCTACACCAACAATTGATACGATCACGCCATGGTATGGGCCACCAGGTAAGTCAAAGTTAAACTAAAAATCCCTACCTAACATTTGTTCCGGTTAAATACAGTGCCTCTGAGTATTTTAAATGAATAATTGCCGACATATTTTACATTGAATGCATTTTATAGATATTTAACTTTAGACAGACGTATAGTTTCAGTAGATTTTAATACATCATGGCGTATTCGAATGAAGTCAAAAGTCTGGGGATGTTCCCGTCCCACTTTACCGGTTTAGGCTTTAAACTTTCGGTTGTCAAAAGCAGACGCCTGTAGCGCTCTTATATGCCACCAA
>NW_018485981.1:0-1743 GCF_002113885.1 Mizuhopecten yessoensis | reverse complement strand
AAAAAAAAAAAAAGATATGTACATTTTCAGTTATATATGCATAAGCAATGTGTTTTATGAAAACAAAATATATTTTTAAACTGAGTTTTTTTTGTAGATATGGAATTTGTTGATAAGGACTTGGATCCCGAGGGAACAGAAAAAATGGAAGGTAAATATCCTTTTCTCCTTGCAGAATACATTACATGTTATTTACAGTTTAGCAGTCTTCACTTCATAGTAACTGATATTTGTAACATCATCCTTCTTTAAAGATGGCTTGCATATGGTGGTGAGCACAATCTCAATTTAAACAAGATTTCCATTGTTGGTTGTGCAATGTCTAAAACATTGGTGTCTGGCAAATCCCTATATATCCTTAGTTGTAGCTGGTTTGAAAAGAATACAACTAAATGATAATTGGTATAAGATCTTCTTCTTCTTACGTAAAGCCTCAGAACTAGCTGGGCTGAAAAGGATCTAATTAAATGATTATTGGTATAAGATCATTTTCTTCTTCTTACTTAAAGCCTCGGAATTCATGGAACTGATGAACACACCAAAACGGTGGGAGTTGGTCAAATCATATATAGACCCTGTGGAGATATACGACTCTTTGAGCAGCAAGAAAATCATCACTGAAAGAGAATACTTCTCAACCTTTAAAAGATTCAGAATTAAACAGGATCGCATTGAGAACCTCAGATGTACTGTCATTGACCAGAAGGAAGACGCTAGATTCATAGAGGAAGTGATCAGTTTTATACAAACTACAAGGAGAACACTTGTTCTGAAGAAAATCTTGCATGCTGATGGTAAGAATAACTCTTGCATGCTGATTGTAAGAAAATATCTTGCATGTTAATGGTAAGAAAAAAATGTGCATGCTGGGGGTACGGAAAAATCTTGCATGTTGATGGTAGGAAAAAATCTTGCATGCTGAGGGTAAGAAAAAATCTTGAACGATGAGGGGTAAGAAAAAATCTGGCATGTTGATAGTAAGAAAAAATCTGGCATGCTGAGATAAGAAAATATTTTGCATGCTGAGGGTTAGAGAGAACTTATATGGTAAAGACTTATGTAATTTGACAGAGAAATCTGACATGTTAACAGTAAGAAAAATCTTATATGCTGTTAAGAAAAAAAATCTTATATACTGAAGGTAAGGACAATTTTATGTGCTGACAATAAGAAAACTATCTTAAACAGAAACAAAGTTATTTTTTTAGTAACGTACAGCCATTCAATTGTTACAGCTGATAGTGTTTATCTACTGCAGATGAAACTTTGAAAAAAATGCGCGAAGAACAGGACCCAAAGAATTTCTCAGCAAAATTAAGTGAACGAAAAGCAAAAGGACAAAGGATATTATTTCCACTTTTCACGACAACTGCAGCCAGAAAAGATCTCCCCGAGAAAACATCTTTGGAACCTCTAGGAGCTAGAACATCAGAGGACTCAGCAAAAGGACCATATGGTAAGAAACATGTTTGTATTCTTCCAACTGAAATGTACTTGTTATGATTATTTATTATTTTCAGTGTTAATTTAGTGGTTGTCTAGGTGATAAACCTATTCTGGCTATAATTATATTAACAATCCTTGTACCACTGCCAAAAACTGTACCTATTCACTAGACATCGATTTTACAGCAAAACTATAGTGTTGATAAACCATTTCTGAAAAGGAAATCATACATGAACCTTGCAGGGCTTCTATAAAAAAGAGATCCCAGAGGGATCTTGGCGCCCACCTTTGTACCAT
>NW_018485980.1:0-4536 GCF_002113885.1 Mizuhopecten yessoensis | reverse complement strand
AAGAGTGAGATTTGAAATTTTGGTGTGGAATCCCCAAACAAATGACTTCCGCAACAATACACTAAACTGGTAACGCGTCTTCGTGTTTTGTTTTGTTTATATTCTACCGTCACATGGACATTTAAAACTATTTATCGCTATATATGTATATATATACAAAGTATAGCAGCTTTTGGCAAAACAATAGAATGGAGAAATGCATATTTTAGAGTAGAATACAACTTAACTTGTACTTTATTCGATTTAAGATTAAGTTTTGTTGAAACGTTTATGACAATTGCAATAACAGGTTACATAATCAAGAGAAATTATTTACATTTGATACCCCATATAAAATACCCAATTGAAACCGGTGAATCTGGTTTTAACATATATGACATAAGTACAACAGATGTAACAGCGTGTGTAAACATGAAGAGTAGCTATTCCAAACTCACCTCTGTGTGCATTACAACATACCAGTGACTGCATTCGTCCTGGTATACGGATAAAAACATTTATTTACTTGTCTTGAAACTGTTGATGTGCTGCTGAGTAATTTCATTGTATTATTCTCTTCAATCTAATAAACTATTTCTGCTAATCAGCGTTAACTCATCTTAACACAAACCTTAAAACGACCTCTACAAATATTTAAACATGTCAATATTTTAAATACACTTCCAAAGGTAGCATTTCCGCCAGATCTCCTTTTCAAGCTACCCCCTTTTGTTATGATGACCAATAAGTAAACATCAACAGTCATTTTCGGGTTATCCCTTCGTCAGCGAGTGAATAATTTCAATCTTATGTGTCATGCATATTTAAAAACAGGAAGCGTAACATACATATTTTAAGAACAGGAAGTGTCTTTCTGTTTTCAAATATGTATGTGCGTAAGGTTCAGGATCATTGACTCGTGGATGAATTCTAAGCCCAAACCTTTAATTTAGAACGACTGTTTTTATGTCTATTCATCTTATTTAGTTCCCTATAAGAACAAATCTTGAACACAAGCAGTCCCTGGTCAGCACTGATAAAGTATGTGATCCCTGGTCACTACTGGTAAGGTATGTTGTCCCTGGTCACTACTGGTAACGTATGTGGTCCCTGGTCACCACTGATAAGGTATGTGATCCCTGCTCACTACTGGTAAGGTATGTGGTCCCTGGTTACCACTGATAAGGTATGTTGTCCCTAGTCAGCACTGATAATGTATATGGTCCCTGGTCACTTCTGATAAGGTATGTGGTCCCTGGTTACCACCGATAAGGTATGTGGTCCCTGGTCACCACTGGTAATGTATGTGGTCCCTGGTCACCACTGATAAGGTATGTGGTCCCTGGTCACCACTGATTATGTATGTGGTCCCTAGTCACCACTGATAAGGTATGTGATCCCTGGTCACAATTGATAAGGTATGTGGTCCCTGGTCACCACTGATTTCGTATGTGGTCCCTGGTCATCATTGACTGATTAGGTAGTGGTCACTGGTCATCACTGATTAGGTATGTGGTCACTAGTCACCACTGATAAAATATGTGGTCGCTGGGCAGCACTGACTATGTTGATTTACTTATGTTATAACTATCAACAAGAGAAAATTCGTTTAGTTATTATATGTTTGATGACGAATCTTTCCTATATATTTCATTTGATTTTTTTCAGATTCGTTGATGATGAAACGGATGCAGAATACCCTTGACTAAGGATTGTTTAATTGTTTATGAGAACGGACCCGACTCATGCTGACAGCAACAAACAAACTGTTTGGCACATTTTGTTCGTGAAATCTAGAACTTGACACAGGAATGCATCACAAACATGAATGACAAGAACTTGGGACTCGTGTATCGCAGAAAACACCAGTCCTTGCAGAAAATACACTGAAGTGGACCTCCTTCATTTTGATGACATTCCAAAGCCTGGGGACCATGTTACATGGCGTAAAACATGTGCTAACTGGCCTCATTCTATTGTTTCAAAAATCATTTCTATGGCTGATACACTTATGTATGTGGAGTATATTCCGAAATCTTTTCACATTTATTCCAAGTGACATGTACTTTTGCATAAAGTATGAAGAAATGTCTAATGCTCGTAAGCTTCGATTTCGCAAAAAAAAAAATGCAATAATTTGAGAATTTTCATTGATAAAATGGTATTTATTTGTACACTTTAAATTTATGTTGATCATATAATTGTACATAGTACAAAATGTGTGCAATTATGACAGACTCCGAATGAGCTGCGCGGAATGATACTCTATAGTTAAAGCGTGAACGCAGGAAAAAACGGAACGTCATTACGTGAGGTCTGATATGTGTACGTCCATGCGCATAGCTCCCTGTACGATGGTACGCACCACTAACAAAATTTTCAAACTGAAAACAAAAATGCTTCTTTAATTGACCCTTACCTGGACCGCCTCTATAATCCACTCCGAACAAAGGGCTAACTATGCCCCTGACATCCAGGGTATTGGAAACTATGATAGTCTATTTACGTTATAACCGTCAAAAGAGAAAAGTCGTTTATATATTTAATATTGGCATCCTTCATGACATATATTTTCTACATATCTTTAATTTGATGTTTCAGATTCGGCGATAAAGGCACAGGTGCAGAATCCCCATTTCGACGGAATGTGTCATTGTGAAAGGAAGGGAAACCCACATAAAGTAAATTGCTACTGGGACAGCAGCGGCAAATTCATTGGCTTCTATTGTACTAGATGTGGAGTTGAAAGCTTGACACAGGAATACATAGCAGACATTAATGACACAAACCTGAGACGCGTGTATCGCAGAAAACCACCAATCCTAGAAGATAATACAGCGTTCCAGGTGCCGTGTTCCAAAACTAAAGTTGACCTGCATCATTTTGCTGACATTCTAAAGCCCGGGGACCATGTTACATGGCTTAGATATTTTCTATATTGGCATCATGGTATCGTTTCGGAAATCAATGCTGAGGAGAACACCATAGGAATGATACACTGGGTGAATATGAATGGAGAAAATACTTTCAAAATAATTTACGAACGCATCAAAGTGAAAAATGACCCTATGTATCGTATACACTATACTGATTCTGTCACCAAAGAAAATCCTACAGAAATAGTCCTGGCTAGAGCACGCTCGAGGATTGGTGACATTAGGTATAAGTTGTTTTCCGACAATTGTGAATCTTTCGCAACCTTTTGCAAATGTGGTGTCGCGAAATCCCGCCAAATTGTGTGGCTGAAAAGGAAAATCAAACAGATTATTGGTCATTACATGGTAGTTGGTACAGAGTCCTTTGGAATAGTGGTCGGAATGGAAACTGCATTTATGGTTAGTATTTTGAGAAAGGCTTGTAAGGAGAGACGGAATGGCAAAATAACAAAGAACGACTTCACAGAGATATTAATACGGCGTATTTATGAAGGCTTGCTTAGTTCTGAGCTGATCATGATTGGTTATTATATTGGAACGCCGTTTGGACCATTGGGAATATTTATAGGGGTGATTATCGGAGGAGTTGTTGGCGGTGTGGTAGGGAAAGCTGCCTGGGACTGCATAAGGGAATATTGAATGTTTGGGGTAACCATTTCTAGGCTGTTCAAAGTGAGTGACACAGCGGTACGATAAAAAGACAGCTTGCATCAAGGGATCCACATTGTCCTGTAGGCAAAGCTCCTCCATCTGCGATATCAAGCCATTCTGGTAGAACATAATGGTACAGAGATCCACGCCATACACAATACCCACAGCAAAGTGTGTGGTCCAGAAATGTCTGCCGATCAGTAAATCGTTGTTAAGAGTGTTGAATTGACTGACCGTGCTAATGTTATGATCCTGAAACATTTCAGGCTAACGTGAGGTCCTGACTTGGGGACAACAAGTACGATTATACACAATTAACTGCAAAACGTTTTCAGGGGTGTATTTATCGGATTTTCATTTCACAACAGCATTTTTTTTAGTTATTTCTGAACACGTCGTGTCATCAGATAGGATATAATGAGTGTACCACATCGTCCCTGATTGTAAAATCCGAATTAATTATTACCTCCGCAACGATATGGATTTGTAAAAGAATACCAGTTAGTATAAATCTGGGACAGCTACCGAATGAGACTGATTACACGGTCGCTGTATTTATGTATCTGAATATATTTATGTAAATGCGAAAGAACGGGTAACTACATTCCTATATTGAACATATACTGTATATGTGATGAATGGGAAATGGGGGGTTCTGCAGCACCCTGTCCCTACTTCTTTATTTATAGTAAACAGTGAGGGACCAGTGAGGATGAGGGACCATGCTATTTTTAGGGCGGTGTGGGTTTTTCCAGTACATATAGGGTCCCTCCCATATGTATAAATAGGGATCTCTCGCTGACCTGAGATATCATACTGAGGGACCAGGTTATGTTTAGGCCGTTGTGGGGTTTTTGCAATGAAGATGTCATGTCCAGTCTTGCATCATTCCTTTAGATAGATCCCCTCCAGACATTCCTTTAGAATATTAGACACCTTTACTTACAAAAGCGTTATCAGTTGAAGTTTA
>NW_018485979.1:0-2624 GCF_002113885.1 Mizuhopecten yessoensis | reverse complement strand
CTCATGCTCAAGCATAGATTTTGTGCTCAAGCCTAATTTCTTGTTCTGGTTACAACTCTGACAATAAACAAATCGTAATTTTTCAATGATTTGGAAACATTTTAAAGAAACTTAAAGCCAAATACTGACACAGATTCCATGCTTGAGCACGAGAGCAGTTTCATGAATACGGGCCCTGATCTTCCTTGGTTAAAAATATGGCAGTTTAACAGGCTATCATTGATAACATCTTTTATTTTGTTTGTTTAGGTATAGAAACTTGCTGTTGCATTATCCGACTGTCTTCATAACGAAACACAAAAACAGTTTAAGATCTAACAAGAGGCAAAATAGTCCTGCATCACTCATCTGGTATTAATCTGATACTTGTAACCTTAAAAGTTGACTTAAAAATAAAGCTACAGAAAATATATCATTACCTATGGAGAGGTCATTTAAAGGTTTATATACATTGGACCATGTGACCTTGTTAGTGGATCAAGGTCATCACATCACAAACATGATAACTCTTCATCTAAGCATTTTACGGGACAAATATCATTACTCTATAGATGCCATTTGGTTATTCTGCAGTTGCTCATAGTCTTTTTTCAAGAAATTTGACCTCTGTGACCTTGAATATGGGTTAAGGTCACTCATTTGAACAACATTGTAGCTCTTTATCTGTGTTACTGGCGAAATACCATTTGGTTACACGAAAGATGTTTTTTAAAGGTTTTTAACATTTTGTTTCAAGTGTCATTATTTGTGGTGATACCTTCAACATCATAGTCCACATCGTCTGTCGCCTTGTACAGTTTCTTGTCCTCAGCTAGCCATTTCTGTGTTATCTATATAATAGGAAAACAGTGACGATCAATAATATCAAGGCAAACTTCAAGGGCATCTCCTAAGTGTGTCATTACGCCATGCAGCTATCAGATTCTTTGAAACCGTAACATTTATCAGATTATAATGACAAGCATTTGACGAAAACTTTAGGATAAACACTTAATATTCTCACATCTAATAGAGTTTCTCAGTAAGGGTACCATGACATGCATGGTAGAGAAGCATATAGCCTACTCCGACCTGTTACCTGTAAACAAAAGCTTTAGACTGACCTCTATAATCGACTTGTGGTCATCTATAACCTCCTCCTCAATTTCCTGCATATGGTTGACAACTTCGTGGAATGTCAGCATTTCATCCGTGACCTCTTCCTGCAAACAAATATTGAAAAGTAGGGGATAGGCCTTTACACGTGTATGAAAATAGTCTCATTGTGCAATAGATTTCTAAAAATAGTAATGGTAACCCTTAGGTATTTTAATGTGACCTCAGCCTCTGGAGCAAATCATCAAAATCTTTGTTTCTTACCACACTAAGGGATGGAGATTTTGCAATTTTCTCCATAACTTTTGCTTTAATACTCAAGTTCTATTTACACAGACTTTCAAACATGTCAAGACCTTAATTAGGCTGTTGATTAGGTTTGTTGCTAGTTTGTTTAGATGCAATTTTGGAACAGGCAATCAGTTTCATAATCTTATGAACAATCTACCATTTCCTCTATCACCTGTTTTTCGCTTCAGGGAAACATTCTTCCCAATGGCCCTCTTGCCTCTTAAATTTTTCACAAAACCTTGTCTTTTGGGAAGCAGTGAACATGATGTCAAAGAGTACAGATTTTTCATTTGAGTTACCGGTTTTTAACTTACACTAAACAATCTCACTACCAGATCACATAGTGCCATAAATTAACTTTGATTGCTTCAAGGGATGATGTTACACTTTAAAATCATTGATGTTCTTAATTAATGAAAAGATCATGTAATTTCAGATTACATTTGATGGATTTAGGTTAGATTTTAGTGTATTTTACAAGTGTGAATTTAATTCAAACCTTTCCTGCAAAAAACTGGTATGACTCAAATGCACTGCAGTGCAATATCGATTATGTCTGAACTGCATTATACCGGTTTTTCTCGGTATCCATTTCACCTCTATCAACCTTAACTTTGATCTTTGAACCCTGAACACATCATTTTAAGTGTTCTCATTATTGAACTTTTTATTTTGTTTTAATTTTGTTTTAATTTTTCAAAAACAATGTTGCCTAAGTGACAGACTAAAATCGTAACATATTTCAATAAATAGTAACATTGGCCTTGATCTTAGAATCCTGAAATATGAACTCATTTGAGATATTCTTGTACCTCATCGTGGTATAAATTCTGATCAAATCTGTTACGAAATGAGGTTGCTAGAGCGATCACACTGAATATTGGGATGGGGAAAAAGGTTACACAAAGCGACACGGGCAACACTACAGCTCCCAACCCCCATAAAGTGGTGGGTATTATAGGGAGTCATTCAAATATTAACAGCAAAGAATCACAAGGGTCTATATATGTTTTCATGCACTTAACAATCACTGTGTCTTACATTGGAGGTTTTTAACATCTGTAGATCACTGTTTTGTGGAGACATAGCACCAAGGTTGTAGTTGTTGGGTAGGGCCACCTCCGCCGGCTTCCCCTCCACAGGTCCTCCTGGTCCTAGCTCTTTTACTCTGTAATACACAAATCATCAGTTTGGTTTGGTTACGTTTGTTTGTGTTTTACGTCCTATTAACAGCTATG
>NW_018485978.1:0-6291 GCF_002113885.1 Mizuhopecten yessoensis | reverse complement strand
GGTTTCTTACCTGTTATAATTATAATAAGGGAGTGTGTCTACCTGCTATAATTAGTATCAGGGAGGGTGCCCACATTATATATTTAGTATAAGGGAAGGTTTCTACCTGTTATAATTAGTATTAAGGAGGGTGTCAACCTGTTGTAATCCGTTTTATGGGGGTGCCTACCTGTAATCTGTTCTTTGGTCAACTGATGGACCTGTAAAAGAAACAGTTTTATAATATAGTTTCAAACAGTACTTTTCATTAAACATTTTAAAGTATTGAGTAGTACCCCATTATTAGTTTCAATAGTGGTGGAATAAACGAGACCTCGATGATTTATATGTAAAACAAGAGCGTTTCGAAAATAAGGTACACGTTCATTTTGTTTGTTCGGAGTTAACAGCCATTAATGTCGAGGTATAATTCAAATGGTTCATCTAAACGTGTATTGTTACAGCAATATACTGAACGAATACCTCAACTATAGACATTGTCGACAAAGTATGTTTCGGAAAATTGTGAGACCAATTCGACTGATTGAAGCGTTGGTCTGCGTTTTTATATTTCGATCAACAGATGATTTAACGAAGAATTTCTGTGGCAGATGGTGGCATTTCTCTTTGGCATGTCTTGTGAGAGTGCACCAACTCATTCCCTGGTCAGAAAGATGTGATCGAGAGGAGTGTCATGCTACCGTGCCCAGGGTATGACATTTGACATGACATATTAAAGCGGTCATTGATTGACCCATTCATCTATAAACATCATCTCCGTATGCCTAGGCTTAAGCGTTTCGAGGATGACAGACCCAAAGAGAAACACTAGGCTCCACGATAGGAAGGTAAGCGCGACTCATTCCGGTATCTTATTTACCTACCTCAGGCGACTGAGCAACTGTAAATATATGACGAATGGTACTATAAGAAGACACTGCTTATTTCCGTGACATTACAATACTGACCACTATATGTGAAGTAATGAATGCTGAGAGCCCCTAGCGGTAACATACTTAATGTTATATAATTCATTGAATTGGTTTGTTATAAATGACAAATTGGATGTATACCGGGGTGTAACAGTGTTAAATAAACATTAAGGTTGCAACGTATTACAATTGTAAAAACATGCTTTTGTATCTAAATCTTGTCATTCCTATTTCTAGGATATATAATGATTGATTGAAAAGAATTGCAGGAATTGGTAAAGGACAGATAAAATTCGAAATTATCTGGTTACACAAGCACAAAATATTAATCAGTATTAAAGCAGTATGGTATACGGTGGGAAAGTAAATAGAAAAATCCGACAAATTAATTTCATGTTCGTTATATTTCTTTCCATCAGTGGTAACATTCCAATTACATGTCACAGTTAAAAAGTTATTTCAGAGGAAGTGTTCAAAGAATCATGAGGTTTCTGGATAGATGCTTCTGCTTTTGTTTTCTGAAAGAAGAAAGTTTTCTTTATTTATTTTTACGGTTGTAAGCATGAATTTCACCTATACAATGTGAGTGGTTGTCACGATTGAAGATTTTGTTTCTGGTTTATGGTATGAAGTTCATGATCTCTTTCTTGTTGCTTACATATAGGTGCATTATCATTTTCAGTAGTTTTTATACCAACTTTAAGTTCGGATTTTGTTCTGGTCTATTGACGATTTGGTACATTTGTTTCTTTTTCACTTTGATATAAGATATCTTTCTCATAGATCAATAAGTAAACCAGATATTCTGGTAATATGATAAATCTGTAAATGAGCAAATATTTTGTTTTAATTCTCATGTAAGAATAAGACAGTAATGACGTGAAGATTACAAAAATTATTAGCTTGATTCAAGAAAATGTACATCGTCAAGTACTTCAGCAGGTGAGAATAAATCGATGAAAGAACGAAACGACAGCTGGTTTGTTTTAATGAGCATGCTGTCGTCAACATAATTTGATAGGTGTCTGTTCGATCGTTGCGTCTATAAAACAGGTTATAAGAGAACGATCACATGTTGTATGTCAGGGTATATGTCCATGTGTAGGCGTAAATACACTTTTCCAAATATACTTTAGTATACTAGCGGGAAAAATATATTGTGCAGTAGCGAGGTAGGTCGGGCACGTATCTTGTTCTCGTCTGAAAACAAGATACATGACCGAACATTTTTGTTTGTTTGTGTGTGGTTGTATTAAAACTGTTGTTACAATAAAGACTAATAACGGCATTTATTTCCAGAATGCAAGTTGTAAGGAAACCTGATTTAATGAACAATTTTAAGATGGCATGGTCGCTCTAAATTTAAAAACCTGATAAGTCATATTTAAATACGACATTTAAAGAACAGAATGTAGATATGTAAGCGATAAAAACGATGCATAGCTTTGTATAGGCCTGGTGACACACATGGCCTTTAATTCAACATGACTGTGGCCAACAAAATATGCAAGAGGTATCTTCCTTGAAATAGGTTAATTATATGAGTTCACTAATAATCACCTAATTTACAATTGCTAAAATTCCAAATGTTTTAAATTTGTTATAAAGGTTTCATAGGCACATTGCCCTATTGATATATTCCTTGTTTCAGAATGTTTGAGACATGGATTTTCAGTATTTTCCTTTAGTGAAACTGTTGAGTTGTTAATGGACGACATTTCTAATTTGTGAAGTAAATATTTACTTTGTTTGGCTTCATGCATCGATTTTCTAAATATTTGAATTGGTGTTTCATGACTTCGTATTTCTAGTAATTACATGTAGTAACTGATACCAATGTATGCATATTCGTAAACATCATTCAGCAGTTGATTAAGAGCGGTCAAAGTGTACTGCGTTGCAGCAAAATAGGGAGGTGTAAATATCTAGAACTGTTGACAGATTCCGTCATAAGTATCCTGTATCGTTATTAGACACAGTGCCGTCAATACACATACATATGATCAATACAATCTTACCTTGTAATCAAGGTATGACGAACAAAATACCAACACGATGGGTGATGTTCTTGATTTCTATCCGGAGGCTGAGTTCTAACCGAGGTTAGAAATACAACAATTCCACCATAAGGGTTCAAATATATCAGGCATGCTCTCGTAATATGAAATGATGCCTTTTCTCACATTTTTTCAATACTATGCTTTAAAATAGTTTTTTGAAGCATCTGTTGTATTTTTACCTGATTTGCGCATGAGCTTTCATGAAATTTGATCATTTTAATGCACTGGGAAATCATACCCTACAGAGAAAAGAGGTCGACCGGGAGACAATTCTGCGACAATTCTGCGAATAGCGAGAGAAATGGTCTATCTCACGACTTATTGAAGAACGCATGATAATCAAATGAAATAGTTCTATTTTTAACCTTTTGATAAATTGTTATGAAGTCTAAAGTCTGCAGTTAAGCCATGTTTCGAAAAGAAAAAATAACGTTTGTCTCCGGTACATAAGGCTCGCACTCAGCTACATTACAAACATGCAATATAAACGTAACGCGAACAGCTGTTTTACATAAATGATGTGACGTAGATATTATTAATTTCTGACCTTGCTTGGGACATGAATATCAGGGTCCGAGTATTCTGATCCGATGTTGGATGTTTCTGAAGGCCCCCGGAAAAAACTTAATCTCCTCGGTGCTGAAAACGTACTCTTCTTCATGATGCCCATTGCCATTTCTATTCGTGATGAGCATGTGTCCCGACTTTGAACCCTGACAGAAATGTACTATTTTACTACCTACTGTTACAGTAATAACACCAGCTTGTTACACATGAGTGGTTTTGAAAACGGAGCTTCTGTTATTGAAAAGTACACTGTATGTTGTCCTGTGGGTAATACGTTCTGTTTGTACAGCCAGCCCGTGTTCAAAAGATAGTTTGTGTACACAAAGTATCGTATACGTACCATGGTGGAGGGAATGGATCCAATTGTGACAGTTATAGTATGTCCCCAGCTTTACACTTTACGGCTGGACACTCAACAGGTGGTTACAGTATATCTCCGTACTATCACAGTGTCTAGTAGGTCTCTAACATGCATCTCGCCATGTTTTACAAACAATCGCTCATTACCAATGTTACGTATGATCACCATTAGGAACACATTTAATGAAACCCTTTTATAAGAACGGGTGTAACAATGTTAACTGAGTATTTGTTTTCGCCGTGTTTCGGAACCAGTGAGAGTTGATAGGGTCCCATAGATAATTAACTACACGTACAGGACTCTTGTTGGTATTCCCTGGTGTCATTATCATACCGTTGATGACTTACAAATACTCTATGTTGTCGATATCGATGTTGGATTTTGTATAATTTGCATGAATGTGCGGACTTACATATACCAAAATACTGCATTATCTACTACCTGGTTCAGTAATTGTCCAGAGACTGGCAACCAACAATTAAACAGTTGTTTTTGTGATTTTCTTGCTGTTATCAATAGCCGTTCTCTCAACTGTTATTATACCCTGAGCTGCTTTCTTTGAACGAAAATCATAAATGTAAATCGGTATCTTTCCTTTAGATATCTATCTAACATTAACTTACGATCATCGCATTCTCCCATTTATCTTCGAATACATGTTTAACAAAGGGAGATGGTGAGCACGGATGTATTCCGTAGCTCGGTGAAGTATGAATAAACGTGACAACAACCGTTGGATTTTTTCACATGTTTATTACAGTTATAATGTACAACAAATTATATATAAATGTAGTAGATGTCATCCCTGCTGCCGTCTCACTGAAACATAAACGGGACGTATGTTTTGACAACAGTATATATCAGGTTTAGGTTTAGTACTGTTGTGTGGCTAGAACATTGGGGGAAAATACAAAAACAAATAAAATTCAGTTTTTCGTTTAAAATATCTTTGAGTTAACCTCTCTTCTTAACATTTGATTATAAAGAAGATGCTTAATTATTGTTGAGATTTCTTTTAAAAATGCATCTTGTATTATTTCCATCATGAACACCCCCTTCCCTGTCGAAAAATCTTTCTTGCAGGAATATGTTCAAAGATTTTCTTTAAAAAATGTACTAACACAATGTAAATAACAGCAGTATTAGTATAATTGCTTATACCCGTGTACACTTGAGTATCACCTCACAGTTACTCACATAAGTAATGAACCATAACGTATAACGTATGAGGTAAGGTAAGTATATAGATAACTTTCATGCCGTAGTTTACCTCAGCGTCCGCCTCCTCCCATCATGAGGTTAGGGTTGAAAAAATTGAACGCTTGGCTGTTGATCTGATCAGGATTAAAGCCAGACCCGCCTCCCCCTCCTTGTCCTAGTTGAGCATTTGAAGGATCCAAGAAGCTTGCCTGAATTTGGTTTAACTTGTTTGGATCAAATGACGGTATCAAACCCGAACTTGATGATCCACTACTTCCGCTTCCACCAGTGCTACTTCCGCCGCTACTACTGCTTCCTCCGCCGCTACCTGGAGACGAAGGTGACCCGCCTCCCATCATAAATGCCCCAGGGTTAATAAACATATTAGGTTGTGTCATCTGAGTGGCTCCTCCGGTCTGACTGGACCCGCTAGAACCAGATCCACTGGAAGGTGATCCACCAGATGATGATCCACTGGAAGTCGATCCACCAGAAGGCGTTCCACCAGAGGCCGTGCCACTAGAAGGCGATGTACTTCCACCAGAACTTGGTATTTGTGCAGTTTGTCTTTTAACATCTTAAACAGAAACACGAGTTATATCGTACTTGACGAGCATTGGTTAAATAATCAAATGCTTACATTTAAAACGTATAAGTCATTGTTTTTTAAATGGTATGCTGTTTATTTGAAGGGAAGAATCCATCGTTGCCACGTACTATAATACAACCGCCATTTAACATACATATAATAAACATGAGCTTGCAACATACGACGCCTGCCGAGCTGAGACTGAGGGTTGAACATATTGAAGCTAATGGTGTTCCATTGGTCAGGGTTATACATCCCACCAGTGGCACCTCCTGCCCCGAGTTTGGACTTGGAGGGGTCAAGGAAACTCGAGGTCAACTGGTTGACCGCATTAGGATCGTACTTTGGGATCGTTGTCTGTCTTGTCAAACCTGGATAAATCAGAGAGTGAGATTTAGATTAGTCGAAACCATTAGTAAAATAATCTGAACATACATATAAGGTAAGAAATAGGACAGCTCTTTCACATGCAATTGGATAGATTACACCATTTAAACATAAAACAATTGGTTAAAGAAGCAATATAAGTATAGTTGCAGATTTAATTAGGCCTCTTCATTGTTAATGAGGAATAACAACCCACCCAAACTTTTCTAAAAAAAA
>NW_018485977.1:0-4849 GCF_002113885.1 Mizuhopecten yessoensis | reverse complement strand
GACAAAAATGGAACTCTACGCTGTGACAGGAATTACTACGGACCTTCGTATGAGGTTTACTGTTCAGTTCCAAATGGCCATGGTACCTGTGACAGTACCGGACAACCCCAGTGTGGTCAGACGTATTACGGTCCGAGCTGTAGCCAGACATGTCCAGTTCAATCTAACGGACAAAGGAGATGTGACGTTACAGACTTAGTATGTACTTCTCATCCTTGTCTCAACCACGGTACCTGCAAGGAAAATGGAAATACATATCAATGTCAATGTCCTTTTGAGTACACGGGAAACAATTGTGAAATATTAAATATATGCGCATATTCCCCATGTCGCCATGGACAATGTACGACCGCGCACACAGGTTTCCACTGTAGCTGTGAGCCTGGCTGGACAGGATTCACCTGTGAAGCAGACATCAATGAATGTCTCAAGTCTGTCTGTCAAACTGGACAAACGTGCATTAACAACTTTGGTAGCTACACTTGTCTTTCCTGTGAGCACACTGTCTGCCAGAACAACGGTACCTGTATTTATCAGGACCTTGTCCCTGTATGTAAGTGTGGGCCCGGCTGGACCGGCACAGACTGTTCTGTTACCGACGTCTGCTTTGATAACCCATGCGGCCATTACAAACGATGTGAGGCTTTTTCGGATGGGTATTATTGTCACTATGTTGATGATGTCTGTAGTCGGATGCCGTGCAAGAATGGCGGAGTATGTCATCAAGACGGTCACATATTTACGTGCCAATGTCCAATAGGGTTTAAAGGTGACCTTTGTGGTGAAGTAGACCAGTGTTTTAGTCAACCGTGTTTAAATGGTGGGACTTGTACCTACGATTCCACAGCTTACACATGTACATGTGCTAGAGGTTGGATCGGAGATACGTGCAATATAGTCGATCATTGCTCTTCTGGCCCTTGTAATAACAACTCTGCTTGTGTAAATGGGAATTCAAGTTTCACGTGCGTGTGTCCAGAAGGTTGGCGGGGACATGATTGCATGACAAAGGATTTTTGCTTTAACAACCTCTGCAATAGCGGAAGTACATGTCTTGCTTTGAACACGTCATTCACATGCAAATGCCCATCGGGAAAGACGGGGCCTCTGTGTAACATCACAATGAACACATGTGACCCATCCCCTTGTTTGAATCATGCAATTTGTGAGATAGTAGAAAAGGCGGCCGTCTGCTACTGTCTTGGGGGCTGGGATGGTGAAATTTGCGATAATGATGACAATGAATGTGAAAGGAATCCATGTCCCAAACCACTTTCTTGTGTCAACTTACCCGGGGGTTTCACGTGCAAGGATCACCAACACGAGGTCAGAAGAGATCTGTGGCGACAATCTACAAGAATCAGACCAATCAAACCAACACAAACAGAAGGTACCCTGTTTTTTTTCTGTTTGCAAAGCAGATAAATTATTTTTGTCAATGTAGCTAGCTTTGGGAAGTAATAAAGTTGTAGAAAATGTCTGTTTAGTGTAAACAAAATGAACATTGTTTTTAACGAAATTTTTGATTCCATTCTGTATTGAAAATGTGTAATCTATCTGTATATTGGATTTCAGGCGAAACTCTAGTAAGCATCTCGTCTGTTTTAACGAAGGTCAATGTCATGGATATAACACAACAGGTAAAAGATATCCTTACTCTACGTCTATGCCCGACGAAACCGCTATCCGTACATCTGCTCGGATTCCATTCCGATATTAGGTTTGCTTGTTTCTCTGGGTTTTTTTCTCTTTGTATTTCTTTGTTGTTTTTGATACAATCCAATGGAAATTTAATTCATCGGGTTTAATGTACATATATAAAAGTATAATCTGAAGTTGTTTTCGGAAATATCTATCGTGGTATCAATTTGCTAAATTTTGACAGCCATTAGATATCGATTATTTTTATTTTGATAAATGTAAATTACTTTTCATTTCTTTTGCTTGTTCTAAAAGGTTATTTAACGTTTCTCGTACGGTCAGATTTGCTTTTAGTCAACGATTTGTCTGTTGCTGACGTCACACTGATATAACATAGATATGACGTCGACAAACTACTACTTTGCATTCGCAACAATATACTGATTGTTTCTTTTCTATGAACTATGTGCAGTTAAGTTAGGATAAAAATTAATGATAAGATATTATCTAGAATGTTTTTTCTTGTTACAAGCAACTACTTTTAGCATCAATAGAAATTTTGCCCTATTGTCAATTTGAATTTTTGTGTTAAAATTACTTAGACAACAAAGTCAATTATGCTTCTGTATTTTTTTTATTTTAGCTTCGGCAATTCAACCATCAACGTACGGATATTCTGCGGTGATGACGTCATTGACCGGAAGACAGTTAAAAAGGAATTAATGGACTTACTTTGAAAGAAATGATCGAAAAATGACATTTCAATGAAACTATATATATATATATGAAAGCTATTTCTTTCTTCAGCAATGCTATGGATAAGAATGTTCATGACATAAGCGCTTTATTACATTTCAAGTAATGTTTACGTTAAGAACTATATAAACTAACATGAACTAAAACTATATTGTAGGAGTTCCAATTTTGCAGTTTCATTTAGCAGAATAAAAGCCGATATTTATTTACATGTTTATCTAGGTTTGGTTTGATAGACAACAATATTAATGTCATTAAACATTGAAGGAAAAGTTCAATGAACACATGTATTCAGACAAAAACAAAAGGTGCCTGCCTCAGATTATTGTGGCATTAATTTCATCTGTTTTTGAAACAAACATGGATCATATTAAGGGAAATGAAATGAAATTAAATTTGGTTGTAGCTCATGGCTGTCATCGGTGTATTCCATCTTTGTTGCTACATTATTACTAGGAGTCATTTGATTTCATATAGGTTTATCATTCATCTCATCATTTAAAATTGTAAACTTAAAGTGTGACAATTTTCCTTTGTTATTAATAAAACGACCTTAAAAATTATTTCCAATCTCAAGTCGTTTTGTTGGGATGTTAGTGCAACAAAACTAAACTATCTTTAGGCTCTGAACATATTTATCCAAGCTGACATAAATGAACCTTATATTATTTGTGGTGTCTTCTACTTGATTATATCTGGTTTTATTCCCCATCATAATGATGATATTTTGATATGTATGGCGTATGATGGCCAATGACTTCGACCACATAACAGTTAACAATTGTGGAAGACAAAGGGAACATAATATTCCCGCCCAGCAATAGCTGTTAATACTGAAATGAAATTTTAATAAATTGTCATTAGATTAATAAGGGTTAGCAATATGTTGCCCGAGTAAGAAAGTCCGTCTCTTCTTGGGCTGTGAAGCCTTGACGATTTCTACTGAATGAACCGCAAATGTACAAGAAAAAGGCGCAGCAGAAAAATGAAGACACAAGATAATTGGTGGAAGGGTGTGTATTTTCACTTCGGCGATTTTCTACAATTCCAAGATGAGACCAATGAGGGGCGATAACTCTATAGTTAAAAATAAATTCATCATCATCAGATATTGTCTGCAGCACATTATACGCTACAAATGAATATAAATCGTTTTTATCTTGACGATGTAATTATCGATTAACATATTGATTTACCAATATACTATATAAAGTTATACTACACTTCTAGTGTGTATATACAGTTGATGTAATTGGTATACTAGTAGTGTCTGTGTTCCGTGTACTCGTATATCTAATAGAGGTTAAGACTCCAGCATTAAATTACACTTCTAGTTATTCACCAATCATACGACATATCTTCGATGACATAACATTTGACAAAAATGCAAATAAACATCTCTAATCTATATCAATATATTTCTGTTACCAGGACTAATCTATTTCGATAGGGGCCCATATAACAGAACGAAATCTGCATGATCTTTGGTTTACTCCGCCCACTGCTACTGATGGCTCGTGTCAGATACAAAGGCGTAATCGATTCATTATTGATTTGAAAAAACACGAAAAGTACCGACGTGTCAACAAAACCAGGATTAAAATTCAAACCCGATAAAACTAGGGCATAACATGATAAAACTAGGGGCATATCATGATAAAGCTAGGGCATAACATGATAAAACTAGGGGCATAACACGAACAAAGGAAAGACAAACTTAGAAACCCTTCAAAAAGTACAAAGAAAATAAAGATATAAAATAAACATCTTATTTCACTTTTGAAAGCAATATTTCCACAGCTACAAGTTTATTTTCTTGAAAGAAATTGTTTTCTATCCTCCCTGGATTTGACGTTTAACATATTTGCTCTTATACTATGTTTTCTATGTGTGTGACATCCCTTCCACGAGATTTTTCCCGAAATACTCCTGCCATACTAGTGTTTTACCAAGCTGTTGTTCGTATAACAGTTGGTCAACGGT
Source organism: Mizuhopecten yessoensis (assembly GCF_002113885.1). NCBI lineage: Eukaryota > Metazoa > Mollusca > Bivalvia > Pectinida > Pectinidae > Mizuhopecten > Mizuhopecten yessoensis. The sequence goes on along the minus strand of NW_018485977.1, from coordinate 469 downwards.
ATATATCTTCAGTTTGATTTGACTTATACTACTGTTGTAATATATTATCCAAGCTGGACGTAAATACATGTACTCGTTCATCTGTTTTCGATAGCTTCAATCCATGGTGCATTATATCAGCCTCAAAAAGAGTGTTTCTGAAAACGGTGTTTTTACTATCTTCAGAAGTTTCACTAACACCAGTAGTCTCACTATCACGAGTAATTTGAATTACACGAGTAATCCCTTTAATTCTAGTAATCGCAAATGCATCAGAAATCTGGCTTCACAAGAAATTCCGATAACACCAGTAATCTCACTTACGCAAGTTATTTCACTAACACCAGTAATCTCACTTACACCAATAATCCCACTTACACAAGTTATTTCACTAACACCAGTAATCCCACTAACATCAGTAGTCTGACTTACACACCAGTAATTCCACTTACACCAGTAATCTCACGTACACCAGTAATCTCACTTACAC